>NC_090261.1:56354559-56487059 GCF_037325665.1 Littorina saxatilis | reverse complement strand
CAAAACTGGCATGCGTTCAAGCAACACTCTTTCCTGTGGAGGCTTTGGTGCTTCCGTGGCAGCTTGGACAGGAGACTGATGCTGTGGTGGCAGAAAGGTTAGAATTCAGTGCCTGTTTTGAAAATGTTTGAAGTGGTTGTTTGAACGCTCATGGGCAGGTGTGGCTTTTTATGTTGTTTAGCACAACAGGGCCATAGTTGTCTGAAAGGGAGAGAGAGCAGACATTTATAAAAGGCTTAAATCCTTCATCACAATTTAGCCAAACTGCCATTGTGTGTGCGTGGAATAAGGGGTGCATATTTGTGTCTGTTTTTGTGTGCCTATCGCTCTGTATCTGTCTTTTGACCTGTTTTGACAGGCACTTACAGGTCTCAGCTGTAATTTCTTGTGTAGCAATTATGACAGGTTAACATTTCGTCTTGCAGTCTGTCAGCATCACTGTGTGACTTCAGCAGTCGTTTGCACAAGTTCAGCCAGCCACATCAAAACGAGGATTTTCGCATGGCTGCAGCTCAGGCTCTGTCCCTGGCTGGCCAGGCGGTCTTTTCTTGCTTCATCAAATCTATCTTGAAAGCCTTGGAACCTGCAGTTGTCAGGTGTGTATGCAGTTGTGTGCCTGTCTGTATTCTATAAGATTACAGTGGCACTCCTCTTTTAAAACCTCAACAAAAAAAAACCGCGGGTTAGGGGGAAGAATTTACCCGATGCTCCCCAGCATGTCGTAAGAGGCGACTAACGGATTCTGTTTCTCCTTTTACCCTTGTTAAGTGATTCTTGTATAGAATATAGTCAATGTTTGTAAAGATTTTAGTCAAGCAGTATGTAAGAAATGTTAAGTCCTGTACTGGAAACTTGCATTCTCCCAGTGAGGTAATATATTGTACTACGTTGCAAGCCCCTGGAGCAAATTTTTTGATTAGTGCTTTTGTGAACAAGAAACAATTAACAAGTGGCTCTATCCCATCTCCCCCCCTTTCCCCGTCGCGATATAACCTTCGTGGTTGAAAACGACGTTAAACACCAAATAAAGAAAGAAACCTCCAAAATCTTTAGTGCGGCAGCCTAATGGTGGTGGGCGGCTGCTAGCTTGGCTTTAAAGATGCCAATGCTTTTGGAGGTTACAATATTGTCCTCAAGTAGATTCCAGTCTTGTGTCTTCAAATGGGGGTAAATTTACAGAGGTTATGAACAGAAAATGTGAGAAAACAGGGTCTTAAACAGAAGGGAGTCTTAACCCCTTCACTGCCCACCCCGTATGTAATACGTGGTCATTTTTGGTTTGTCGTACGCCCATAACCGTATCTCATACGTGGGATTTGTGTCACCAACATTTCAGGACATTTCTGAAAACTAAATGGGAGGTAACCACTGTCCAAGTACTTGTAGGGGTTCTAAACACAGTTCTTTCCCATAGACCGTTCGGATAAGTTACTAAAGTTGCTACCACGTTCTACCACGTGTTGAAAGCTGTGTTAGCATTCTCGCCATTCACAATGGCGGCTGAAAGTCGGACCTCAACTCGTAGACCTGTTTTCAAGCGATACAGTGTTCTGGAAGCTCTACAAGAAGTGATTTATGGATTACCACACAGAAGAATACTTTTATGGGCTGTAATGTGAGTACCTGATGTTTGACACCAGTTTTAGCAGTGTTTTGTGTGGTTTTACGTGCTGCAATGTGTGTCACTGTGTGTGTGTAAGTCCGGAAACTGTAATTTTTGACGAAAATGGTCATTATATCAATTTTTACTATAACAATCACAAACAAAGTCCAATGATCATGTCATCCTATAATAGCCAAGGGTATAAGCAAAACACATGCCAAAGATCTAAGAGATATCTCAATAAATGATCGAGCAGTGAACAGATTAGTGAACCTACCGAAGAAAGCGAAATTTTGCCCTGGCACACAGCAATACCAAAATGCTGTTATACTGTGGCAGTGAAGGGGTTAAACTGGGGGTCTTGAAAGGGGAGTTGTACTGTATTATGAAAGGAATCTATTCCATTATGAATGTGATATTGACACCATAGTCATTTTATGTTGTCAGATGTATGCAGCCCTTCTTTGATTAACCATCTAGTACATACTTGGTGTATTTGTTAAATTTATTGTGAAGATGTAAGTGTGTTGTAAGGGTCTGTCATCCAAAATGGTCTTAATTCTTGCAGTCTAGTGGAAGCCTGTATGCTGCTGCTGGTAGAGACAGACAGTAGCATCCGTGGAGTGGTGACAGATTTTGTTGGAGGTCTCCAGTGGGACAAGAAAAATCCAAAGGTATGAAGGGGGAAGAAATCAGAGGATGCAGATGGCGTGGGGGGGGGGGGGGGGAGGGGGGGAGGGGGGGGAGAGAGCAGGAGCAGGAGGGGAGAGAGCATTATGGGAAGAAAACATGTGCTTCTTAATTTTGATCTTCTTCTTGTTAGAATTTCATCCTTGTAGTCAAAAAGATTTATTCACTTTTTCTACTAGTGATACAAAAAAAAGTAAAATTGATAACATGCATGCAAAGAGGAATCAATGCAGAAAATAGTCAGCGCCTGTATTTCTTTCAAGAAGCAAACACTTATGATATTACGTTTTTCAATTGAGATGATAAGCAAGCACGAACATTGGTCTCTCTGTTTCAGGTATCACATATGAACTCAAGCCTCTGCTCAAAGGTATTTCTTGTTTGCATTATTTGACTGTTTTATGGCATTTGCATCATCTCCTTGAATTGCACTGGTGTTACCAGGACGTTTTTATTGGGACAAAACAGTCATAACAGTTTGAGCAATTTTCAGAAGTTTGCCTCAGTCCCTTGCGTCCCTTTGACCCATGTATTGGACGTTTTGAAGTAAGTTTCGCCAACTGCCTATGCCAAAAGATATCCATGTAAATGTAATGAGAATTAAAAACCCACTCGATCAAAACACAGGTGTGCGTGGGAGCTGCAGCCCATGAACAGAGTAGAAGAAGAAGACCATGGTTTTTTTTCTCGAGACATCAGCTGGTTTAAATTGTTACATATAGATAAATTTATGTTCACAACATTCTTCACGTAAGTGAGTACCTAGCACTGTTATGCTTTGATGACTTGTTTTTCAGGTGTTTCTGGCCTACCTGTGTGATGAAATGGGGCAGTGCCACAGTGTGCAACTGCTACTGTTCAACAAGCTCTACGTACCTGGAGAACTCTCCACCTACCTGCTTAGAATGACTCAGCCAAGGTAATAAAGAATGGATTCTTCTTCTTCTCTTCTCTTCTTCTTCTTCGTTCGTGGGCTGAAACTCCCACGTACACTCGTGTTTTTTGCACGAGTGGAATTTTACGTGTATGACCATTTTTTACCCCGCCATTTAGGCAGCCATACGCCGTTTTCGGAGGAAGCATGCTGGGTATTTTCGTGTTTCTATAACCCACCAAACTCTGACATGGATTACAGGATCTTTTTCGTGCGCACTTGGTCTTGTGCTTGCGTGTACACACGGGGGTGTTCGGACACCGAGGAGAGTCTGCACACAAAGTTGACTCTGAGAAATAAATCTCTCGCCGAACGTGGGGACGAACTCACGCTAACAGCGGCCAACTGGATACAAATCCAGCGCGCTACCGACTGAGCTACATCCCCGCCCTAAGAATGGATTAATAGTTCTTCGGTTTTTGTGTTAATTATGGTAATGTGAAAAGTTTTGTGATTTTGATCGTTTATTTACTTTTTGGAACACAGTGGACCCCCCCAAGACCCCTCAATGTAAGACTCTAAACCTTCCTTTTAATTTAAGACTGTTTTCTAAGACTTTCCGTACAGTCGAACTCGCTTAAGACGAATCACTGGGGATCGGGAAATAAGTTCGTCTTAACCAAAATTCGCATTAAGAGAATTGATTGATTTTTTTACTGTCACAATTTTAGAAGCAAAATTTAAAAAGTCGTGTAAAAGCATGTACATGTACATTCTGATCAATCTCCGATTTCATGGTGTCCACCAGTTCTGGTGCATGTACTACCCTGGCCAAGTTTCCTCTCAAGACATCAAAGAGACCGCCCCATAGGTTAAACTCCCCATAGGTTAAACTCGGTCACTGACCCGGGTGCAGGAAGTGTTTCCTCTCTCATATGAAAGGGGAACCACCTCTCATAGCTAAAACTGGGTCAATGACCCCTGGGAAGAAGGTCAGTGTCTATAAAGAAGGCCACCCAGCCATCACAATGGACCTGCCTTTGATCTCGCCTTACACGCAGATCCTTGTAGCATTGTGACTTTTAGAGACAAAGCGGCTCTGGGGCGATGAAAACGTGTTTGTTAAAAGAGGGGTTCGTTATGCAAATGATATGATATGTCGATCTCGGGACGAGTTTAAAGATTTCGTCATAAGCGTGAGTAAATTACAGACATTATGCATGCTTGGGAATCCTAAAAGTGCTCGTTATAAGCATAAATTCGTTACAAAGAATTCGTTTCAAGCATTTTTTTTAAGCATGAGGAAAGAGGTATTCAGTTGGGAACTTAAAACTAATACGTTATAAGTCAAAATTCGTAACTAACGTGTTCGTTTTAGGTGGGTTCGACTGTAATTGTATTTTGCAGAACTCAGTACCTGTTTGAGCATGAGGAGAACACTTTCTACTCAGAGAAGATTCTGCAGCAGGTGGACATTTATGAAGCGTTAGCGGTAAGTGTTCGCAAAATAATGTTCTCTGTACATTGGTACCTGAGATGAAGGGTCACCCTTTGGGACCAGCCCGAAGTTTGCTGCAGGTGGCCTGTCATGACATGTATATTTTGTTAAAAAATGATATACAAAAGGACAACAAAAGGTGTCCTTTCCTGGGAGGTGGTCTCTCATCAGAGGGGCCTCACATCACAGGTACCACTGTACTTGCATATTTATGCAGATGATTGAGGGCATGTTTGATTGGTTGTGAACTCCTGAGGTTATACGATAGGATATCTTCAGATATGGCAACTTTGCATGTATGTTTCAATGATGAACAGGTTTGAAGAAAGTGAGGGTTGTTCAAATAATGGTTTTAATTTAGTAATGGTTTGCCTTAGGGTAGCTTATATATATGATCATTTTGCATGTCTGTTTCAATAATTATCACGTTTTAAGAAAGTGATGGTTGGTCACAAATAATGGATTTCCCTTTGTATATTTGTTTTTTCTTGTTGGTGCGCAGTCTGTACCTGCAAAGAAGGATCACAGCAGTGCCCTGCCTGACCTGCTGACAGAACTCAGTGCTGCTGTGCCTATCCTTGAAAACAAAAATGCTAGTAAGTTTATGGTTGTGTTGGGGTGACTATTGGTATGTGTGTGTGTTTCTGTGTATATGGGTGCGCCTACTTGATGTATTTATGTACACGCTGATAACATAGTAAGATCTCAAGGAAGTTAACTCATTGTCTCCCAGGTACGGATATATCCGTACCCGCTCATATGGCTCTATCTGACCTGGTACAGATATATCCGTACACACAGTCACTTCAGTCGCTTCCTGTAACGTCGATCTAACGCCTGCATTCCATCGTGTTGATACACAGTTTCTAAACAGTTACTACAATTCTGAGTGACCTGCTGCAGCACAGCTGGTCTTGGCTAAAAAAAACTTGATCAACATAGGTGGGGTAGAAAGTGTTAAGCCCCTTCCTACTTTTAAGGAGTAAAACATTGACAAGATCACACCTTGCTTTTCAAAAATCCATGGATGGGGACTGGGGTAGGATGGAAAAATATTATGGAGGCGGTGTGGGAGCGGGGCCCCTGAAGCTGCAAACTGTTTACAAACAAACAAATCGGACATGAAAAATGGGCTAGTTTATGTGTTAAGAGTGACAGAAAAAGCGTATTTACGCAAATCGGCTTACAAATCTCATCCTTTGTGCTTTTGGAGAATGGTCTTGGTCAGCGTACATCATTCTGCTATACCATCTGATCTGTCATGTCTGTGTGTCCACAGAGAAGGCCGTGTACAATGTGTCTGTGTGTCAACAGAGAAGGCCGTGTACAATGTGTCTGTGTGTCCACAGAGAAGGCCGTGTACAATGTGTCTGTGTGTCCACAGAGAAGGCCGTGTACAATGTGTCTGTGTGTCCACAGAGAAGGCCGTGTACAATGTGTCTGGAGACGAGGGAGTGATGGCCGCACTAACAGGACTGGTGATGCAGATGCAGCTTGCAGCCAAGCATTCCAACTCACAGCTTCAAGCTCAAGTTGCTTTGGAGCTACGGAAACTACTCCAGGTGGGTCATATTTGTTTAAACTCGACTGAGAAGAAAGTCGTCAGTTAATGCGGCTGAATTCAAAGCATGAAATTTGTAAACATCTGTGTTAATGAAAGTGTGCTTCAAGAAAATCTTTCCAGAAGTTAAGATGGTTTTTGAGATTGTTATGTGAATATTTGTTGTGTATTGAGTGAGAGTCATGGTGTATGTGGGCATGCACGCATGCATGCAAATGTTTGTGTGTGTGTGTGTGCATGCGTGTGTGTGTGTTTGTGTGTGTTTTGTTGTGTTAGGCCTGTGTGTGTGTGTGTGTGTGTGTGTGTGTGTGTGTGTGTGTGTGTGTGTGTGTGAAACAAAAAAGTGGGCGACTTTCAATCATTTGAAGAAACGTCATATTCTTGAAAGAACATTCATGTTGGTTGAAAGACTTTGTTGGTGCTGTTGCAGATCTCAAACCTCCATCCTGGCATCTCAAAATTTCTCCACTGTGAATGACAAACCTACATTATCGCACAGTTGGTGGAAGAGAACTGAACCACTGACATGAAAGAATGTTTGAGATGTGTATAATTGCTAAGAAAAAGTGCGCTTGAATTACCTGTACAACATTTTGAGTGCATGTTATGAAAAGCTTGAACTGCTCGCGGTATAGTTTAATTAGTGTCACAGGGAACATTTACAGAGGCTATGGCAGCATGAATATTTTAGCTTGCGTAAATGTTAAAGTGAAATGGGTATTAATGACTTACAATTAACTTTTGTTGGAGTTTGATCTGTTTTTTCAAGAAAGGGTATCGTTAGTGTGTGTGTGCATGTGTGTGAGTTTGGTCTGGTTTCTAAAGAAACAATATTATCCTACTTACGTGAGAGAGACACTCGTGAGATAATAATCGTTCAATTCACACGTGTGTATATCATGTAAATGAGGTCATGTCAAGCAAGCCTGACAGGGACCTGTTTTTTCCACTGCTTATGATGCCAAAGTCACCAAGACAAACGTCATTATAGAAAAAAAAATTGCGCTCACTAATTACCCTCGATGAATTTTTAGAACTAACACGTCACGCCACACTTTCAGAGTGACGTTTCTTTGCTTTGACGTAATAGATTGCACAAGGCTTTAGAAGAGATCGAGGTTCCAAAACAAGCGTCTTCAATTTAGCTGCCTCGACTGCAGGACATTTTCAGTCAAATACACGTAAGTACAGAATGTAGGATAAACAGAATATTACATGGCTTGCTGTTTCGTACCAGATTTACACTTGTTGCTTTTTCAAATAGTGAACAGCTCGCTTTCGCTCGCAGTTCAATATTTAAAAAAAAAACTCGTGTAAATCTGGTACGACACAGCAAGCCATGTAGTATTCTTTTATTTATTAGTGCGTGTGCCTGTCTGTGTGCATGTATACATCTCATTATAATTACATATTCTTACGCCGAATCACATGATTTGCATTGACCCACTTCGATGCTTAGGTTATGATAAAAGCTACCCCGTCTAGGTATAAGGGGAGCAACCCCAACTAAAAAAGTGACTGCACCAGCATGACTGGCACCCTGGGTTACGTCCCATGTAGCACACTACGTCATCAATGGTGCTGGTCACGTGATACCCCTTCAATCGACTACTATCACTCAAGGGTGACGGTTGTGTTTGCTTTTGCTCTGGCTGGTTTTGTGTCTACGGCACCCACCGGCCTCGGCCCCCGTCTACTTCTTGCTGGCTTGCAGCTGGTGAGATCGTTCATTTTTTCTTGAATGTTTTATTGTTTCTGCTGTGAATTTCGCATGTCCGTTGGACTCTGAAGTTTTCAGCAGTTGTTTGGCTTCCTCACGGTCGCCATTTGCATTAGCACGTTGTCTGGCTTCTGTTGTTTTAGCCGGGTTCGGTCTATTAACGCTGTCGTAGCTTGCTTTGTAGCTGCCGTCGGTAGCTTTTACGTACGTGCTTATCTATTTGCTTGCTTGCTTCTGAAATGTTTGTGTCTGTACGGACTTTATTATTTTCAGACTTGTGGCTTCCTCCTTGGTCGCCATTTTTAGCTAGCATGTTGTTGTTATGTTGATTTTTCGTCCGTACTCGGACGCTTAACTCTTCGTATAGCTAGTTGTTTAGCTGCCTTTGGTAGCTCCTAAACTGGTTTTAGCTGCCCTCTTTGCTGGCTTCTGAAAGGTTGGCGTCCTTTCGGACTTTGCTAGTTTCAGTTGTTTGATTATTTTTCTCTTGGTGCTTACATGGCCGTTAATGAGAATTAGAGGGAGCTAAGGCCGAGGGTTAGGGCTTGGGCCCTGCTAAGCTCTATCCCTCAGCAGCCTCTTATTTTGAAGAACTCCGTTGTTGTTCATGTTGGCACAATTTTAGGCAATTTTTTACGTTGTTCTGTGCCGTTTTTTATGTTACGGACGATTGGCCGTCTGGCTCTCTGCCGTCCGTTTTGGCCTCTAAGGCTGTCGTTTTACGTCTGTTTCGGCTCCAGAGTCTAGGGCTCTGGGGTCTGCACTTATCTTTTGCTTATTTCCAGAAATAGATTCCCTCGTTCGCGAGGTTTGCCGCGGCGGACTTCGTCGCCAGCTCTGCCCCCCGCCTGGGGGTTAGGCGACGTTCTCTCCTTCAGACTCTGGGTCTTCTCCGGACCAGGCTGCTGTCCACCGCGATGTTTCTGGACGGTCCCTTGGGGATCTTCTTCTCCTCTTCCTGGCCGGCATTTGTTGCCTTCCGCTTGCGGTAGCGCAACAGTGCATGTCCCTCCGGGGATCCGGCCACTTCAAGGTTGGTGTCTGCAGCAGCCGTTTACGGCAGCTGCACTTCCGGTTTCCGGAATCGGATGTTCTCCTGCTAGTGAGCGACTTGCGTTCACGTCGGGTCAGAACCTCTCCGTACTCCAGCAGTCGGTTCCGACAGCTGGGCTTCCTGCTTTGGCAGGAAGTAGGGGTTCACCGTCTAGTGAGCGACTTGCGTTCACGTCCGGACCGAACCCCGCCTTACACCAGCAGTTGTACGCGACAGCTGGGCTTCCGGCTCCGGCCGGAAGCAGTGGTTCTTCCGCTCGTGCGCAGCCTGCTGTCACGTCCGGTGCGTCCCACATCTTACGTCAGCAGTCGTCCGCGACAGCTGCTTCCGGCTCAGGCCGGAAGTAAAAGGCTCACTGGCTAGTGTTCGGACTACGTTCACGTCCGGTTTGAGCCTTGCCTTACGTCAGCAGTCGTCCGCGGCAGCTGCGCTTCCGGTTCCGGCCGGAAGTGTAGGTTCACCGGTAGTGCACAGGCTGCTGTCACGTCCGGTTCGGGCCTTACCCTACGTCAGCAGTCGTCAGCGTCAGCTGGGCTTCCGGTTCCGGCCGGAAGTGTAGGTTCACTGGTTAGTGCTCAGGTTGCTGTCACTTCTGGTTCGAGCCTTTACCTACTTCAGCAGTCGTCCGCGACAGCGCCGCTTCCGGTTACGGCCGGAAGCGTAGGTTCACTGGTTAGTGTACAGACTGCTGTCACGTCCGGTTTCGAGCCTTGCCCTACGGCAGCAGTCGTACGCGACGGCTGTGCTTCCAGTTCCGGCTGGAAGTATCGGTTCACTGGTTAGTGCACAGGCTACTGGCACGTTCAGTTCGAACCTTGCCTTACGGCGGTGGTCGTACGCGACCTCTGCGCTTCTGGCTGCGGACGGAAGTGTGAGCTCACCGGTTAGTGCACAGGCTGCTGTCACTTCTGGTTCGAGCTTGCCCTACTTCAGCAGTCGTCCGCGACAGCTTTGCGTCTGGTTCCGGCTGGAAGCGTAGGTTCACTGGTTAGTGCACAGACTATGGTCACGTTCGGTTTGAACCTTGCCTTATGTCGGCGATCGTGCGCGACCTCTGCGCTTCTGGCTCCGGCCGGAAGTGGGGGCTCACTGGATAGTGGACCTGCTATGGTCCCATCTGGTTTGAGTCTGGTTTTTTCGTCAGCAGTGCCCTTTGGGCTTGCAGGCTCCCTGCCTCAGGCGGATTAGCAGCTACCACACACTTCGGTAGTGGGTTCTGCCGTTCTCCTCACTTCCTGTGCCTTTGGTCTTCGACGCCTCTCATCCTCCTCTTAGTCAGGGGTGAAGTTTGGCCGTTGACCTGCAGGAAAGGGGCTTCAGGCTCCGGCCTTCCCAGCTTCGGGACATTAGCGGCTCAGAGGAGGTTGCCTTTGCCCAAGATGTCCCGGAATTTGCTGTCGTCTTTTGCCCCTCTGCGTGCACCTTTGCCGGTCACGCCGGAACTTCTTCTTTGGGGAACGTTTCGAGTCCCCTGCTCTCTGAGCAGACTCTCTTCCCCTCTGAGGAAGTGGGCAGACAGCTTTTGGAACTTGCTTCCATCTCGGAGACACTCCTTTACGGAGTTCTTTGCGCCCTTTACACTCAGTTAAGAGCAGGACGCAGGGGATGCTTTCTCCACCTTTGCTAGGGCGAATTTAGAACGGAGAAGGCCTTCCTCTCTGCACAATGCCCATACGGTCATGTACAGACGGGACTTGTTCCTCGCCCATTCCTAGTTTGTGAGGAATCAATGAGACACCCTTAGTTCTTCACCCTTGGTGGATGGGTCTCTCTTCGGCCTCCTGGCCTCTAAGGCCTCCTGGCCTTCAAGTCCTCCTGGTCTCTGAAGCCTCCTGGTCTCTTAGGCCTCCTGGCCCCCAAGGCCTCCTGGCCTCTAAGGCCTCCTGGCCTCCAAGGCCTCCTGGCCTCCAAGGCCTCCTGGCCTCCTAGGCCTCCTG
This sequence comes from Littorina saxatilis, assembly GCF_037325665.1. Lineage (NCBI taxonomy): Eukaryota > Metazoa > Mollusca > Gastropoda > Littorinimorpha > Littorinidae > Littorina > Littorina saxatilis. Next base: position 56,476,122 of record NC_090261.1, on the reverse strand, counting down.
GCCTCTAAGGTCTCCTGGCTTCCAAGGCCTCCTGGCCTCTAAGGCCTCCTGGTCTCCAAGGCCTCCAAGGCCTCCTGGCCTCCAAGGCCTCCTGGCCTCTTAGGCCTCCTGGCCTCTAAGGTCTCCTGGCTTCCAAGGCCTCCTGGCCTCTTAGGCCTCCTGGTCTCCAAGGCCTCCATGGCCTCCGGGCCTCTAAGGCCTCCTGGCCTCTAAGGTCTCCTGGCTTCCAAGGCCTCCCTGGCCTCCTGGCCTCCAAGGAGATAAAGATTTGTAGGGACCTTCAGGTCTCTTCTTTTGCTCTTCAAGCTTTGAAGCAGCAAAACGGGCTCTACCTAAGCAGACTCAGCTTTTTCAGGCTAAGTCCTCAGCTCAGGTTTATCCGGAGAGGTTCTTCCTTTCACAGACGTCTTAGTCTGTGTTTTTTGGGAACAACAGCCGGCATTAGGGCATCCGGGTTTTTTAGCCTCGGCTGGTACAACAGCCATTTCTTCCGTTGGTGGTGGTGGTTGTTGTTTGCTCTTTTGGACTCGGTCCTTGTGGGTCTTTCGCCGATTTAGACTCTGTCTTTCTCTAGCGATCGGACTTGTTCTGGTGTTTCGTCCAAACTTAAGGTTTACTTGAGTTGGCCTCGGAAGTTACATTCAGATTTTACTGAGTTTGCATTGGTTTTAGCAATGCATGGTGAGGGGTCATTCTTGTGGCCTATCACTTTTCTCAGCTTTATTGGCTAACCCTCCCCTTTCGGTGGAGGTCTAGTTAATTTCCTGGTTTCTTGGTGCGGGCTTTCAGCCCAGCATCTTTGATGGCAGGTCTACGGGCGTTCCGGCTCTCAGCCTTAGCTCGTGTAATAGTCTCCTGCCTGGCATGGGCGACTACGGTCTCCGTGTCTCTAGAATTTGTGTCTTCCTCTTCTCCCTCATCCTGCCATGAGGCGAGTCGGGTCGACTTCCGGTGGGGTGGGTTGCCTGTTAAGGTCACCCTTCTACCACTTGCATCTATTACGGACTCTTGCCTGTTGTGTTCCGTGTCTGATTCTCGGTTCTGAGGTATCAGACGTGTTTGGTTTTTCAGCCAGACTCAGGAATTTTCTGGGCTCGGTCGGCCGCGGAATTTACTTCGGGCCCTTCTTCTTGAGAACTCTCGTTCAGGGAGTCTTAAGGCTGGTTAGCTTCACAGTTTTCTGTTTTTCCTTTCCAGTCTCGTTTCTGTTTTGGGTTTTTGATTTTCTTTCATTTACCTACTAGCAGACTGCTTTGTGATCACTCTGACTTTAGTCATTTCGGTTAGAGTCACCGGTCACATCAGGCTTTGGCCACCGCGTTCTCCGCTCTGCTGGCGGCTTACACTTTTCGTAGGCCGCTTCTTCCTCTGTTTACCTCCCTCTGTGCTTCTGCATGGACTGGTAGTGGACTTCTGGTGACCGTCTCTTCTGAGTTGTTTCTTTGAGTTTGACTCTGGTTTTTTGTACTCAGACGTCTCTCTCTCTTTCTAGGAAACAGGTCACTCCTCTCTGGAGCTGACCGTTATCTCTCCGGCCTTTCGGGCCTCTCTCCATGCCAAGGTTTTTTCTTTGGCATGATTGTCTTACGGTCCTGGGGAAGGTTGGTGCTTTTCATTTATGATCGGTCAACCTTACGCTTAGTCGTTTCCAGGGTTTTTGGCATTTCCTTCCAATAGTAAGGGGGGGGGGGGGGGGGGGGCAGCTTGTCTGTCCCTCTACTCGGCTCGGGTTATTCAAGACTTGAGCCCCTTTCTGGGCTGTTTTTTATGGTTCAGGAGATGGGAAGAAGTGCTGAGCACAGCTTACGGGCTCTCTGATGCTGTCTTTCGCATTTTTTGCCTGAGCGGCATTGCGACTGTCATTTAGGTTGGTTCTCGGTCCTCGTTCTGTCTTTTGGCAGTGGGCCAGTTCCTGGCAAGGGTTTTAGAGTGAGCTAGATGTTTTCTTTCTCACCGGCTCTTTCCCTGATGTTTGGCAGTGGGCCAGTTTTTTGGCGAGGGATTCTCTTCCCCTCCGCCTTGGCGTAGCTATCGGCTATCTTTCCCCTAGGTTCAGCCCGAGCTCTTTTTCCAGGGCCTGGGCCTCCTCCTCGGCCGTTTTACGGTCTGGGAGGTTGGATGATGTCCTGCACACAGCTTACTGGTGCTCGGCTTTTGTCTTTATCAGTTTAATAGGGAGACATTGCTGCCTTGGGCCTCTTCCTTGGCCGTCTTGCGGTCCCACAGAATGAGCGAAGTTTTGAATACAGCTTATTGGCGATCAGACGATGTATTCATCAGCTTTTATCTGAGAGACATTGCTTCGCTCTGTAACGATGGATCAAGGTCCCTGCCTGCCTTGGTGGCAGCGGGCCAGTGCATTTCCAGAAATTGATGGTGAGTTTGAACTTTTTTGATCTTACCCACCGCCTGGTTGGAGTTATCTGCAAATCATGTGATTCGGCGTAAGAATATGTAATTATAATCGAAAATTTTTATCTAAATTTTGATTTGATTAATATACTTACCCGAATCACATGAGTAATTCCCTCCCTCCTGCCCCGCTCGATTTTTTCATGTTCTATTAGTCGATTGAAGGGGTATCACGTGACCAGCACCATTGATGACGTAGTGTGCTACATGGGACGTAACCCAGGGTGCCAGTCATGCTGGTGCAGTCACTTTTTTAGTTGGGGTTGCTCCCCTTATACCTAGACGGGGTAGCTTTTATCATAACCTAAGCATCGAAGTGGGTCAATGCAAATCATGTGATTCGGGTAAGTATATTAATCAAATCAAAATTTAGATAAAAATTTTCGATTTTCTGTGTTTGGTTGCCTCTATTTGTGACAAGACCAGTAGTCATCAGTTTTGAATGCTGTGATAATAGTACCCACTGTATTTGCAATGGAATGCTTTAACCCAAAGGAATGGAATAAATTGGAAATTTTTCCAATTTTTTATGTGCCTTTTGTTTATGACAAGACATGTATTTGGAGACCTAAACTCATTCAGACACACATTTGCTACTGCAGATCAAAGATGCATACACAAATATACAAATGACAAGCAGTGATGTTTGCTGTTTTTATTGACAGTATGATAAAAACTTTAGATGCAACATGCTTCTAAGTACAAATGCTTCTAAGTACAAATATATAATTTGACAGATAATGTGAAAACAAATTGTGTCAGTGCTGTACGTTTTAAGCACATTGTACTTTAATTAGTGTTTACCATATCAAGCTGAACGGATGTTACTTCAGTTAAATTTAGAAGAAAAAAAGGTTCACAAATCAGTGATATTTGGGAATATTTAGTGAGCAAATAGGTTAGTAGTATGCACCTGTACAGTACTTAATCATTTGAATGCTGCGTCGTAAACAGAGAGAGGTATGTAACAGCAGAACAGCAGAAATCCGATTAACAGTACATGGATCAGAGGTCATAAAGAACAAAACCAATGTACCTAGTTTGACAAATGATGGAAAAGAACAACATCCTTACACTACACGTTAAATGTATCATGAGATTTTTTCCTCAGTAAAGCACATATGTACATCCAGCCTGAATCTGACTCATTTTAATTGTCAATAGTACAAGAACTCTGTATTATGTATTGCACCATGCCCTCAGTAAACAGACATAGACACTAGCATACTCCTAATGAAATCATCTTAATTTATGGCGACAGAAAAGTACAAAAGTTCTGATTGAAGAAGAATAACTCTTTGGGGAAATTATCAGTTGATACTCCATGATGCACCAAATAATTCCACACCAGTTTGATCACAGTACAAGGGATGAAAATGCAATATGTTCAGGAAAATCTGCCTGAAGACTTAACTAGGTATAGTACACTGGAATCTTTATTTTAAGACCCGGCCCAGCTCCATTATGAGACACCCTGTATTATGAGACACCCTGTATTATGAGACACCCTGTATTATGAGACCTCGATCATTTCCTCAGACATTTTTTCATGGTGTCACCAAATTTACCTTCACTTTAAGACTCCCTCTCTGTTGAGACCTACATTCCTAAGATTTTATGAGGTCTGAAAAACAGAGGTACCACTGTTGCCCTGACTATTATGTCAACACCCTGAAAGGTTTGACAATCATGAAAACCACAAGAAAATTACATGTATTTCTAAAATCATGAACTCCTGTTTTCTGGACGAGAACTTACATCTCTGCAGTAAGACAAGCAAATCTCAGTTTCATGATTGCAGACAAGTGTGTATATGAGTTTGGTAAATGGGTGTGGGTATAATACGTGTGAATGAGGGTGAATGTTGCATTAATGCATGCAAAATTATTACGAAAACTGTGCAGATTGTTTATAGTACATGTATCACAAGTACTACATGATGAAAAGTTTTAAACTAAATTCTTTCCCACATTTCACAGCAACTGAAAAATGGCTACAACTATCAAAGCTATTAAGGTCTTCAGAACATTTATGCTCATATTTTTGTAAGTTAATTAACATTTTGTTGAAATTTGAAAACATACAAGTTGTAGCTTTAAAACAAAAACCTCATAAATACATGTAATGCCACCCTGTCAGTTCACTAGTGAAAGTGTAAACAAGTGTGAAAACACACCCACAATGAAACAATTTGTAAAGTTCACAAGGAAATCAAAAATTACCCAAACAAAAGGTATCTGTTTTGATATATTGACAAGTTGATACACACATATAAAATACATGTACTTTGAAAGCAAAATAACACAATTTTAAGTTTGATTTACATATTTATTGTAAACAAAAATGTACCGTGTGTGCCTTCGGATTAAACGGTAAAAAATTTTTTTTTTTTTTTAAATCAGAAGTCCATAGTCAAAACTAATCACTTCACATTATTGACGTACACAATGCCCTGCTAAATCCATCACGACATCATGAGTTATCTTTTAAACAGTGAATTAATGCTGAATCCCACAAGTGTATAGGTGCTGGTGCATTTGAAATGTGAAAACCAGAGCCACTCTCTCCTTTTTAAAGAGCTTCGCTTGCAGTAATCACTGTCGTCAATCTCTAGGCATGTTCTTACATCATGCTTCTTTTGCTCTGTTTATAATCAAGAGAGAAATTTAAGTTTTACGCCCTCACGGCAAAGCCATTAGGGGCATGTTCCCGGGTTTTAACCCGACTTTAGATGAGATACACAAGTGTATGCGTGTTTAGGTGGTATCAGCCATCTGCACTTATGGCAGAATGACCGAGGTCTTTTACGTGCCACTGTGGTAACACGGGGGTGGGAGATGGATACCGTCTCTATTTCTGCACATAAAGTTGACCCGTGTCCATCCCGGAATCGAACCTGCAACCTTACGATCACAAGTCCAGTGCTCTACCACCTGAGCTACCCGGGCCCCTCTGTTTATAATCAAAGACAAGTTACACCTTATATATATATACAAATAGAAACACGTGTCTGGTCTAGGTACAAAACCAATGGTGCTCCTCAGGACTAGATTTCCTTGTGATACGTCCCCCACAAAGGGACTTTGCATTGTAAATCTCGGTCCCCCTTGAGGAGGGTCTGATGCTCCCAATAGGCTGTCTGTGAAGGGATACTTTTTACATTTAGTCAAGTTTTGACTAAATGTTTTAACGTAGAGGGGGGAATCGAGACGAGGGTGTGGTGTGTGTGTGTGTGTGTGTGTGTGTGTGTGTAGAGCGATTCAGAGAAAACTACTGGACCGATCTTCATGAAACTTGACATGAGAGATCCTGAGTATGGTATCTCCAGACGTTTTTTTCTCATTTTTTTGATAAATGTCTTTGATGACGTCATATCCGGCTTTTCGTGAAAGTTGAGGCGGCACTGTCACGCTCTAATTTTTCAACCAAATTGGTTGAAATTTTGGTCAAGTAATCTTCGACGAAGCCCGGACTTTGGTATTGCATTCAGCTTGAAGGCTTAAAAATTAATTAATGAGTTTGCTCATTAAAGTTGTCATTAAAATCGATTTTTCGCAAACAGATTTAAAATTGATTGCATCGTATTCTTCATTACATTCTGAATCTAAAAATATATACATATGTCATGTTTACTCTTAAAATGTGATCACAATTAATGAAGATAGATTAATTAATCTTACGATTAAAATTTAAGAAATCGATCCAAAAATGATTTCATCTTATTCTTTATCATTTCCTGATTCCAAAAACATATAGATATGATAGGTTGTATTCAAAACAAGCTCAGAAAGTTAACAAGAATACAGAAAAGCGCGCTTTCCTGCTTAGCACAATACGCTACCGCGCTAATCTGGCGTGTTTTGCACGTGGGAGGTGAGCGATTTCCTTCACGCGGGGATTGACGAAGCTGTACTGTCTTGGTGAAAAAATACAGTGCGTTCAGTTTCATCTTGTGAGTTCGACAGCTTGACTAAATGTAGTAATTTCGCCTTACGCGACTTGTTTCTCTCTCTCTTTCTCTGCTAAGAGATTTTAACAAATCTTTGAAGAAAGTCTCTGCTGACTTTCAATTGTTTCTTTCACAATTTCTGATGTTGTTTATATATATATATATATATATATACGACTTGTGTCTGTGTGTGTGTCTGTGTGTGAGTTCGCGATGCACGGCCAAAGTTCTCGATGGATCTGCTTCAAATTTGGTGGGCATATTCAGGTAGACCCGGGACAGGACACAACCTGGTCGATATTTCAATACGTGCTCTCAGCGCGCAGCGCTGAACCGATTTTGTGCGCGCTGAACCGATTTTGGTTCCACCTCAGCTACCCGGGCCCCCATACCGACACACCAAAGTTCTCGGTGGATCTTTTTCAAATTTGGACACCGTATTCAGCTACACCCCGGACACAATATCATCGATGAGATATTTCAACACGTGCTCTCAGCGCGCAGCGCTGAACCGATTTTGGTTTTTGTGTTCATTTCACCATTATAAGTAACTCTTCCTTATCTTCTCATCTTCTCCAGGTTTTCAGCGTTTACCTCCCTTCCTTCGTATGGTGCACTATAGTATGAGTGGGGCGTCTTCGGATATTCCCGGCGTTCTGTTACTATTTTTAGAAGGTCACCGCAGTGTCCAGAACGTAAATTGGACCCGTAAATTATCCTCACTGTAAAAGTGCAAAGGTCGAATCAATTTATAGCCACGCGAAAAATACACTGTCATCTATCTCTCTATAGATACGGCTTCTCTGTGTTTGTGTGTGTGTGTGTGTGTGTGTGTGTGTGTCTCTCTATGTGAGCAACACCTGGGGATTGTTCAGTTCTGTTTGTGATGTGGTCTGGCGGCTTTTGTGTATTTGTATGTACTGGCCTTCCTTTGAGAAGCCATAACAGTTCAAAAGGGCTTACAGATAAGCTATAAATTGCTCAATCCTGTTTGAGTGGAGTTCGCCTCCAAAGGTGATTAACACGGTTACATTCGTCGACAAGGATGGGACTCGATATGGTCAGGAATGGCATTATGGCCACTGAATCATTTTCGTGCTGTTCCCATTCCACGAATCTGGGAGGGACCTAAGCTTGGCGGGTCCATTGTTCGGACCCGGCGAAGCCGGCGTACGGCTCTAAGTACTTCTTCCCGGCGAAGCCGGCTACCCGGCGAAGCGGGTATTCATTCTAGTATATATATATATATATATAAACCAGTGTTGTTCTAAAGCCTTGGTCTTCCGTTATAGACATATACTTTTTCCATAGATCTGCTATGGCCCCTTGGCAGGTACGACTGTCATATGGTTTTTACATATATTATATAGGAGGTCTTCTGACAGAACAATTTTATGTACCCAGGACATTTGGACCTATACATATTTTCAATCTGGTTTAAACCGACCTATTGTCCCCTGAATCTGTAAACAACACTGGCAGACAGTGAAAAAAATATTAATATGAAGTAACCCTATGGGCCAGTACAATCAAAGATTTGCAATAAAGGCAAATTCAGGATATAATGATGATAAATGTCATAAGCAGAGATGTATTCGACTGTGTCTCTGGCAGGTGGGTGCAGAAGAGAAGAAGGAAGAGTACTGGTAAAATAATCCCAAGATTCTCATGACTCGAAACACGTACTTCTCATGAAACATCTTTTTAAATGCCACATGCACCCAAGCAAAATATACCTTGAACTGGAAGATTTTCACTAGATTCTGAAGATTCCCTGAATTTGGATTTCAATAACAATGGTTTTAAAGAACAGATTAAATTACAAGTGACAACCACAACAATGCATGCAATATTGAATAACTTGAATATTAAAAGGCTGCTGTCACTGATTTTGAGTTTTGTTTAGCAAACGGGAAGAGTATTTCATGTTTTCCATTAATAGTGTTGAATACTACAGTTCAAAGTTTACTGCTTTGCAATCATAATTTGAAGCACTATAAAACATCTAATTACAATACATGTACACATAGATTCTTCAGCAATGTATAAATATTGTTAAGTCCAAACAAATTTGAACAGAAACATGAAAACTATGAACAAGTGTTGAGACATTCCTTCCCAAAACTGTTTCCTGCTGCCAGTCCTTGACTAAAGCATTACATACAAGACAGCACAGTTCAACCCATTCTGGGTTGAGTGATGTCACATTGCTGAACCAGCTGACTTCGGCATATGCACTGTTTGACCTCTACCTTTCATAATAAACTGCTGGGTGGGGGGTCGGCCCGCTATTGCGCGGGGCCGTTATTGCGTGGGGCCGCTATTGCGCGAATCTTTTAGGGTTAGGGTTAGGGTTAGATTCGCGCAATAGCGGACCCCCGCAATAGCGGCCCAGCCCCCTGGGTGGTATGTGAAGAACCTTATGACCTGTCATGACTAATCCCAGCATAAAAATAGAAAGGTGCAAGTGTTCATGACAGGTCAGCCAGTACAATACACTGTATAATTGACATGTAAATATATGAAATACAAAGATTGCCAATCTTTGAGTGTGATGAAATGAAACAAGCTACAATATATATATATGTCTGATCAGGCTGTCAGATCTGTTTAATCCGTCAACAGTTTCAAACTGTGTGACTGTAGTGTACATATCCTTGCAGACAGCACACCATTTTTTCTCAAATGCTAGCATCATTTTGATTTTGAGTCATGTCTACTACAATCAAATATCATTCAGGGAACATAAATATGCATAGCATATTATTCCAAACCTAACTACTGTATCTAACAAAAATAGACAAATGGTGTAGATGTAATATAATCAGAAAACCCAACCACAATTGCCATTGTCCAACTGCAGTGAAACACCCACTTACCCTTAAAACCTCAATTCAAATACATTAACATGCATGTAAATTGTAACCCGGCCACTGAAAAATCTTAGCCCTCAATTTTGTAATGTAAGTCATAGTCATGAATATCATTGTCATCCTGTAACCCCCTGTAACCCTTAAAACCTTATTTCAAATACATAATTTACATACATGTACGTAACCCAGTCACTCAAAAATCTAAGCCCTCAATGTTGTAACCAAAATCATAGTCATAAATGTCATCATCATATTCATAGTCATCGTTGTCAGAGTTGGGATCCTCACAAGCAGAGGCGCTGTCGTCTGTCTCGCCGTCAGAATGCTGGAGGGTGACATGCAGTGCATTTGCGTAAGCATCGTCATACTTGCTGCATGGACTGAGCGACTGCACAACAGACACAGGTACGTTACCGGGGGCAACCACAGATATGTTATCAATGGGTGGAGGGATGTGGGCCATGGCACAGGGGAACTTCTCCGAGATTTCATGCAGAGAAGTGCTGAAGGGCTGCTCATTGTTCAGAACGTAGATGCTTTCTTCTTTTGAAGTGATGAGCTGGTGCCCATAGGCCTGGCCTTCACCGCCTGCTGCCACCTCCCCGCTGGGTGAAGGAATGGTGCGAACAGACGTGATCCATTTAGCACGAATTTCATCCCAAACCAGGGCAGGTTCACCGGGATGGTAGACGTGCACTGTGTCATCACGCAGACACATTGTGTAACATCGTACGAAATGATCGTACGAGATGTCAGGGGCGGACATGTCCAAGGAGCAAAAGATCTTGGATTTGATGTCAAACATCGTAAAGCCCACTGACTTCTTCACACAAAACTCCTCTGAGGGGCCGGTGCGATGACGAAACCAGACGAAAATCTGACGGTTCTCCCTGACCACGCACCTCGCCAGGCTGATGAATCTGGAGCCTGGGATCTGGAAGCAGGAGTACTGGTTGCTGTTGAGGTTGCAGACAAACAGGTGGCCGGTCCCCTCCTTGTTCCCTACCACCACCAGCTGGTTGCTGCACAGCGTCATCGCAGGCGGCGCTGTGCGGTAGTTGGTGAGCGTGGTGCGGTAGCAGGGGTTGTAGTTGTCTGACGTGCGAAAGGAGAAGAGGGAGGGCTGGCCGGTGATCAGGTCCACCACCAAGATGTTGATCTTCAGCATGTCTGTGGGATAGGGGAAGCTGTAGCACAGGTACATGTAGAGGCGAGCGTCGTGCACCAGCATACTGCAGACCGACTGTCTTGATGGCACCAGCTGCAGCATGCGTTCTCCCGACAGCGGGAAGTGGAACCATTTCTGCAGAGACAAGTCGTACACCATCAGCTTCATGAACTTCAGTCCCTGATTACACACGGCGGTGAACAAAACAGGTGTTTCTGACTTGTCTGGACTCAGCAGTCCTGGCATGCTTTTACTGAGCGAGGCAATGGGTTTGGCGTTATCACAGACAGGGCTTGTTTCAGTAGAATGAAAAGCCAAGGATGCTTCTGCGCCTTCCAAGGATCGACGCAGCTCTCGACCCAAGTACGAGGCTTCATTTGCATAGTCTGATATCCAGGATTTCACGCAGTCTATTAAACATGGCAAGTAGGTCTGGCGTACCAAAGGCTCCTGGTCGACCCAGCGGTTCACAACCTTTTTCAGCTCAAGATAGCTGGTGTGCTGCACGACGGAGGGAATTTTCAAGAGACGGAGTAGGCAGTCTGGTGGCAAGTCCAGGATCTCATCATGGTGGATGAGATAGTCATGAAATCTTGCTTCAATGATATGTTGAGCCGCATCTGCAACCTCTGGCAGATTGTGATCGTCTGCTAGGAATCGAACCCGAAGACAATTTGACAAATCGAGATTGCCAAGATCAAGCAGAAACTGCTTGCAGTATTCTTTGAGGTCATCCATGAGAAGGAAATCAGAAACGGCGATGATTTCCACCACGTTATCGGTGGTGAGGAGTATTGAGCCGGTGTACATAAAGTCCAGAACACGAGCTAACACATCGTCGTTTTCCAGACTCAGGGAGGCAGACAGATCGACCTCTGTCGTGGTCTTCTCTCGCATATCGCACGTGAACATGGACAGAAAATACGGGCTTCCGAGAGCGAGGATGGCCTTGTGAGCGTAGAATTTTCGGCCATTTAACTTCAGTTCGATATCGCAAAGTTCCCCAGTGTCCCGCTGTCGTAGAAGGGGGCGAATAACAGAATCGTGAGCGTTTTTGGAGAAAGTCTTTCGCGATGCTTTCATGTAGTGCGACATGGTGCATCGTGCTTTCAGTGCTGCCGCCGGTCACCCTGACTCACTAGAAGGGAATCCTGTGATTATTCACTCTGGGTGTGTAGCCGATCATCTTTCTGCTGCCGAAGAAAATCAATCGAAAGTTAATGAGTGTCTCTCAATATTATGATAAGCAGCTCCTGAGAGTGATTCCCCTTGACCGGAAGCGGAAATTATCGTCTGCTACAATCGCATGGCCCCCAAGGAGTTTCGGACGACAAAGTCAATGTACAGTTTGTTATGAGATCTCCGAATCGTATCCTCAAGGGGTGTGTGCAAAATGTAAAGTGCCCGTGGATCCATATAAAATCAACACATTTACTTTAGCCTTTGTGTACTTTGGTTTCAATTAATTCAAACATTGACCAAAAAGAACGCGTGCCAATGTCACGTTTTGTGCTCTAGTCAGTCTACACAGAGATAGTCAGATACAGTATCTGCTCTACAAGATGTTATAGCGTAAGAGACCGGAGTCATCACCCTGCGCTTAAATGTCTCTGCTAATTTTTCGTCACGTCGCTCATCGTGCCCTGAGGATGAGAACCCCACCTTCCCTTCTCTTCAACAGAAAACAGCATGTTTCCGGATCAGTTGAAACGAAGTTACCCCCAGAAGAAACATTTCAGAAGAGGTTTGTGGGCAGAGACATGTCAAAACGCAGATTTACAAAAGCACAAGTCCACAGAGGCGTTCCAACTCCTCAGACAGTGAATATCAAGAACATATTCTCAGAGGAGGATGTTGCTTCTTGTGCTAGTGATGACTCTCCTGCCAGTGATGAAGGGATTCAGGAGGAGGACCTGGAGGAAGGACCTGCAGCAGTTCCACACTTGGTTGCCAGAAGTGCTGCAATGTCTGCATTTCAGTCCAAACTCAGGCAGTATGAGGCCGACAGTTTTGAGTATTCAGCTGAAGACTGGAAACAATTTCAGCTTGAAGCTTGCGCAGAAAACCCACACCTGCATAAATCGTGGGAGACTTTATGCATGCAGCTGATGTATCACTCTGGTTATGCAAAACTCGCCGCCTCTCTTGTTAGCTACCTCAGCACAGCAGCCGATTCTCCTCCAAAGATTTCAACCCTGTGTTTGTACATAGCGCTTCAGGGAGAGTATGGAGGAGAGGACAAAGAGGAGATCATTCTGGAAACCTTCCAGAAAGTTCAGGAAATGTCTGATGTGTTTGATGCTATAACTGCGAAGTACCTTATATCCGGACTGGCAACAACTTCTCAGTGGCAGAAGACGCTGGACATTCTTGAAATGGCAAAATTGACAGCTAGCCCAGGGACAGCTTATTTCAGCCCAATCATTGCAGCTGCGATAAGAGAAGGTGATCTTGAGATGGCATTCCAGCTTCTTGATGAATTGGCATCAAAAGGGTTTGAACCGCAGGACAAAGTGCTGAGGCACATTATACATGAGTGTGAGAAAGCAGGCAGCCATGATCTAATGGAGAGGTTTCTTGCGTGTGTCTGGAGATACAACTGGCCCCTTTCACCGACTAAGGCAAAACAAGTGGAACTTTACTACACCAAGTATGTGTGCATGTATTGTTCTTTGTTACACCAGTCATTTTTAGTTGAAGATAATCAGCATCGTAGACAGCAAGAAAGAACAAGTCGCGTAAGGCGAAAATACAACATTTAGTCAAGTAGCTGTCGAACTCACAGAATGAAACTGAACGCAATGCAACGCAGCAAGACCGTATACTCGTAGCATCGTCACCCCACCGCGCACGGCAAAGGCAGTGAAATTGACAAGAAGAGCGGGGTAGTACTTGCGCTGAGAAGAATAGCACGCTTTTCTGTACCACTCTTCGTTTTAACTTTCTGAGCGTGTTTTTAATCCAAACATATCATATCTATATGTTTTTGGAATCAGGAACCGACAAGGAATAAGATGAAAGTGTTTTTAAATTGATTTGGACAATTTAATTTTGATAATAATTTTTATATTTTTAATTTTCAGAGCTTGTTTTTAATCCAAATATAACATATGTATATGTTTTTGGAATCAGAAAATGATGGGGAATAAGATGAACGTAAATTTGGATCGTTTTATAAAAAAAATATTTTTTTTACAATTTTCAGATTTTTAATGACCAAAGTCATTAATTAATTTTTAAGCCACCAAGCTGAAATACAATACCGAAGTCCGGGCTTCGTCGAAGATTACTTGACCAAAATTTCAACCAATTTGGTTGAAAAATGAGAGCGTGACAGTGCCACCTCAACTTTCACGAAAAGCCGGATATGACGTCATAAAAGACATTTATCGAAAAAATGAAAAAAACGTCTGGGGATTTCATACCCAGGAACTCTCATGTCAAATTTCATAAAGATCGGTCCAGTAGTTTAGTCTGAATCGCTCTACACACACACACAGACAGACACACAGACACACATACACCACGACCCTCGTCTCGATTCCCCCCTCTACGTTAAAACATTTAGTCAAAACTTGACTAAATGTAACAAGTCGCGTAAGGCGAAAATACAACATTTAGTCAAGTAGCTGTCGAACTCACAGAATGAAACTGAACGCAATGCCATTTTTCAGCAAGACCGTATACTCGTAGCATCGTCAGTCCACCGCTCATGGCAAAGGCAGTGAAATTGACAAGAAGAGCGGGGTAGTAGTTGCGCTAAGAAGGATAGCACGCTTTTCTGTACCTCTCTTCGTTTTAACTTTCTGAGCGTGTTTTTAATCCAAACATATCATATCTATATGTTTTTGGAATCAGAAACCGACAAGGAATAAGATGAAAGTGTTTTTAAATTGATTTGGACAATTTAATTTTGATAATAATTTTTATATATTTAATTTTCAGAGCTTGTTTTTAATCCAAATATAACATATTTATATGTTTTTGGAATCAGAAAATGATGGAGAATAAGATGAACGTAAATTTGGATCGTTTTATAAATTTTTATTTTTTTTTACAATTTTCAGATTTTTAATGACCAAAGTCATTAATTAATTTTTAAGCCACCAAGCTGAAATGCAATACCGAAGTCCGGGCTTCGTCGAAGATTACTTGACCAAAATTTCAACCAATTTGGTTGAAAAATGAGGGCGTGACAGTGCCGCCTCAACTTTCACGAAAAGCCGGATATGACGTCATCAAAGACATTTATAAAAAAAATGAAAAAAACGTTCGGGGATTTCATACCCAGGAACTCTCATGTCAAATTTCATAAAGATCGGTCCAGTAGTTTAGTCTGAATCGCTCTACACACACACACACACACACACACACACACACACAGACAGACACACACACGCACATACACCACGACCCTCGTCTCGATTCCCCCCTCTACGTTAAAACATTTAGTCAAAACTTGACTAAATGTAAAAAGGCAGAATATTGTTTTCAGAAAATGTTTGAGTTACTTTTTAAACTGCATTTTGAACTCTTCAGGAACATGTCTTGCATGATGGAATAAATATTGTTTTAAGTACCGGGTATCATAATTAAGCATTGGAACTTCCCTTTCAAGACCTACCCAAACCAAGACAATCAGATCTTAAAAAGGAGGGACTCTTAAAATGGGGTTAAGTTCACAGAAGCTGCATGTGCACAGAACATCTGATAAATCAGGTCTTAAAAGGAGGAAATACTAGATTTGGGGGTCTTAAAAACAGAGTTCCACTGTTTAAAAAATGTAAATAGTTGATGATGGAGCTGTGTGTTCTATATAATTGCTGTTTTTGTTTCTATAAGTGTTCATTTATTTTGGTAGATTGTCACAGGAGAAGTGGAGCTGCAAGTGGGCTACAGTGAACACAGTCAGGTCGGTGCCTTTCAGTGTTTTATCTCATGAATTGGTTAAAGATGCGTCCTTAGCAGCTGTTTATTCCTACTTTACATCGGACATATATATACATCCCATGATTCAACTTGGGAGAAAAAAACCTATGTGACTATGGTGCATTTGTTCCCCTCAACCTAATTCTGATGACATATTCAAAGGCATGCCACCCCCCCACCCCTGCTCTCCCCCCTCAACCCCCCCCCCCCCCTCAACCCCCCCCCCCTCCTCAACCCCTCCTCTCCTCAACCCCCCCCCCCCCCCCCCTCTCCTCAACCCCCCCTCCCCCCTATGCCCTGGGTATGGGATGAGTATAATAAAAAACACACCATCAGAATGACCTGCATGTGGAAAACCACGTCCTCTTGAGTTCTTTTTGTCATTTCATGCCTTTCATTCTGTATAAAAGTTCTAACCTCATTCTCATGAGCAATCCTAATTGTTTCAGGGGTACATGCCATGCATGCAGGCAAAACCTGGATCGTATAGAGCTGGCCAGCTCTGACTTCGAAGCACTGCAACGAGAGTTTTTGGAGCGCACTCTGGTTGGGAGTAATGTGTACCTCAAAACCAACCCGGCAGAGTTGGAGAAGTTCCAAGACTTTGTGATGGAGCATGCACCCTTTGATGTTGTTCTGGATGCCTTGAACATTGCTATGAGGGGAAGTGGAAAATTCGGTTTGAGAAGATCCACTCAGGTTAGTTTTGCAGATGTGTACACGAGGCAGTATTTTGCTGTTTGCATCTTTACAGTTGAAAAAAATTTGTATTGGAAACCGTTTTGCCATGAAATCATTTTTGCTTGTGTTTTGCTGTTTACCTTGTCGCTGCCAGAAAAATTTATTGGTATCTTTTGTTCATGCCATGATTGATTGCATACAAACTTTGTTGTCATCAATGCAGTTTCACACAAATGACAGAGTAAGGTTAATTTTCAAAGACCTAAAGCAAAGTTCAGGCTTGTTCTCAGGCACATATCTCTTTATGCTTGCTCCATAAGATTGTTTTCCAGTCTTACTAGTAAGTGTTAGGACTAGAGAAAATAAAATTGTATCTTAAACTTAAAGAACTATGAAGATATCTTATACAAAATATTGCTCCTCTGAGTTTAGTCAAGAATGCCTCATGGTCTCATATAACACATATTTTGATCAGTACATTCTCTGGCTTGTACTTTTGCAGCTACGTGAGATTGTGCACTACTTTGCTCGTGAACGACACATGAAGGTTCTGGTGATTGGACGAGCACATATGAAGAGGTGGCCCTCAGCTGACATGGCCTACATCCGTAGAAATGCAAAGGTGTTCTTCACCGAAAACATGTGAGTCTTTCAGATTGTTGAAGGCTGTCTACAAGGTAACCAAGAAAGCAGAGATTTCTTCTGTTCCCTTACAATGAAGTCCATTGATAACAAAATACATGTATAAGTAAAGATACACATATGATGTACTGAGAGATTGTGTTTGCGTTTGCACAGAAACTATGCTATTGTTTATTGTTTTTTGTTTATTTTGTTTGTAATTTTGTTTTTGACATTAGTTTTGGTGATCTGCTTTGAGTAACTGAAGGACAATCAGAATCTCCAAATAAAGTTGTTGTTTTTTTATCATCAATTACCGTATGGCAATTTTTTTTAATATGGCTTCATTTTGATGATCACTTCAAGTGCGTTTTATTGAAGGCACTACCATGGAACCACCCTTTTATGACCCCCACAAATCTGAGAAATTCAGGATTTAAAAAGGAGGGAGTCTTAAATGGGGGTAAATTTACAGAGTTTATAACAAGAACATTTGAAGAAACAAAGTCTCAAAAGGAGGGAGGGCCTGAAAGGGGGGGTTCTACGGTAGTTTACAAACTGCACCAGATTTGGTCAGGTTGGTAGTTATTCTTTTGTGAATCTATTTGCAGGAAGGTGATTAGGCCAAAAAAAAATAGGTCTGTTTACGGTAACATAGAGTGAAAAAATAGGGTCGGTAGGTCGGCTTTTTTTTTTCCATTTTTTTTTTTCCATTTTTTTTTTTCTTCTCCCCTCTCTATGATGTTTCACAGTTCATTTCTTCTCATCAATCCCTGTTTTTGCCCAACATAACTATAAACAGTACTTTGAGCTTACCTCCCTTCTGTCGTCTGCTGCGTTTTTTTTTGTTTTTTTCAGACGATCCAAAAAAAAAGATTAGGGTCGGGCCTAAAAACTAGGGTCGGTCGGGTTACCGTAAACAGACCTATTTTTTTTGTTGGCCTTACAACCTCTGTCAGTGTCATACTGCAAGCATGATTATTCCATTGTGAATTGCTCTTTCTTTCAGATCTTCAGATGATCCATTCCTCCTGTACGCAACCCTGTATAGTGGCCGAGACTGCCTGTTCGTGTCTGGCGACTTCATGCGTGATCACAAATACAACCTTGGTCCAGGCTTCAAGGATATCTTTGAGCGATGGCAGAAGTCCAGGCAAATTGTCAACTTTGTAGCACAGGCAGACGGAGTTTCAGTTAGTGTGAGTAGAGTTAATCTTCAACTTGTTGTTGGCAGTGTTAATTAGATAGAATGTGTGCAGTCTATCTGTGTTTGGATATCTCTGTTTCATGGATTTGTGATGCAAATGTTTGGGGTAATGCTAAATTCGCTTCTTCTTCTACTTGAAGATAGCTTGCATGGATGCCAGTCTCTGTGTTGACTTATTATGAGCAATGAGTGTGTTTTTGATGAGGGCCTAGCGATGACGGTAGAGAAGACAGTAGTATTGTGCGTATTTATGCATCATAAAGAACAGAGGTATCTAGAAATGACATTTCTTAGCCTGGTTATTTCTTTTAACCTCACACAAGCCAAAACCTGGCTGTGTAGTAAACATTTGAAACAGAACAAGCAGTTTATACTGAAAAAAAACCTTTTCCACTTCATTCCATTATTTCTTGTTATTTCTGTGTTGCAGATGCCCAGCCAGTATGACTGCGGCCCAGTGAAGGACGAGAAAGGGTGGCACATTCCCTACGATGACGGTACCTCTGGCCTTCGCTCCAGTAGTCAGTCTGTGTTGTGTCTGCGGTACAAAGGGGAGCGTGCAGCCCCACGACAACAAAGAAAACAAACTGATTCTGACCAGAGTGGCAGAAAATAAGCAGATTTTTACTGATTTACGGCAACCGTTGCCCACAGTAAAGTGCTCCTACCAGTGCACAGATTGTATAACGGGCAACATATAGCTTCACAGCGCCTCAGAAATTGATTCAACTCTAACAAGAGTGGCAAGAAAAAACCCAGATTTTCACTGATTTACGGCAACCGTTGAGCACAGTAAAGTGCTCCTACCAGTGCACAGATTGTATAACGGGCAAAGTGTAGCTGCACAGTGGCGCAGAAAGTAAATCGATTCTGACAATAGTGGCAAGAAAGAAACAGATTTTTGCTGATTTACAGCAAACGTTGACCAAAATAAAGTGCTCACACACGATATAAGGGGCAAGTTTTGCTTCACGGCTCCACAAATAGTGTACCAATTCTGACGAGTGGCAAGGAAGAAACAGATTTCCATTGATTTACAGCGTTGACCTCATCGCGTGCATGAGTTTCTTTAATATCTGCAGCATATGATCAACACCTGAGTGACTTCAACAGGGTGGCAACGTTGAGGCAGATTTTGATGGACCGTCTGGTAGCAATCTATGCACCTGAACTTCACCGTACCTACATTGAGATCAGTGCATGAGGGACATTTTGGACCATTGCAATATATAGTATTACATGATTTTCTTTATCAGATTTTGTTAGTTGTGACCTGTTGAGTCACCTTTATCACCAAACCGACGAGACGGTGCATAAAGCAGAAATGTGTTTATTTGTAAATGTTCACACTTACGTGAACTGCATGACAGAAGTGAAATATGGTACTTATATTTCATAATAAATGTGGCTAAGAGCAAGATGTTGAAATGAAAAAAGTGCATTATTGATCTTGAATGGTGTGTTTGTTTTGTTTTGTGAGGTAGTTTGTTTTCACCATGTGTGGGAGGTAGTTTTCTTCTTCAAGCAAAACAAATAAATAGAAAAACAACCCAGCCGATTTACGAATGAACAAAACAGACAGCAACACATTAATTTTTTGTCAAGCATTTATTTTTTTCAGTGCCCATACATGTAATATCCCGCATGGTTTTTGAACAAAGTCAAAATTTAGATCTCAATGTCAATGAACCTCACCTTAATACTCTACGTTCTTTTTCTATCTTAACGACATCAATAAACAACCAGTCATAACAATCCATACAGTCCTCAAAGGCAACAAGTATCACAACGCATGGGAGCTTGTAACCACTAACAACTTGTCCAACTCTCACCTGAAAATGAGGCTGAGAAGTGGTTACATTTTGCAAGCACCTTATACTGACACATCCCATAAGTTGGTCTCCAACACCCAGTTTAGTACAAACCCGCATGATTACAATCATGTTTAAAGCGCAGCAAAGCAGATAAAGATGATACAGACATACCAAGACTCTCTCTCTCACATGTGCCCTTCTCTCTTTCTCTGTAACGGACGGTACTGTTTCCTTTCGCAAATGGTAAAGTTGTAAAAACAATGAACAAAAAAGAAAAAAAATAGTGTATTACTGACCAAATGTAATGGCTACAGAAAATATAACTATTTGAGTGACAAATTAGGCAAAATGTCTTATCTAATGGGACTGGGTGGCCGAGTGGTAACGCACTTGCGCTCGGAAGCGAGAGGTTGCGTGTTCAGGCCTGGGTCAGGCCGCAATTTTCTCCCCCCTTTCCTAACCTAGGTGGTGGGTTCAAGTGCTAGTCTTTCGGATGAGACGAAAAACCGAGGTCCCTTCGTGTACACTACATTGGGGTGTGCACGTTAAAGATCCCACGATTGACAAAAGGGTCTTTCCTGGCAAAATTGTATAGCCATAGATTAAAAAAATGTCCACCAAAATACCCGTGTGACTTTGAATAATAGGCCGTGAACAGTAGGATAGATAAAAATGTCCATCAAGTACCTGTGGGACTTGGAATAAAGTAAAAACAAATTCCATCTCACACGGCATTAAGTCTCAGGAAACATGAATACACGCATGCAGGAAAAAAATAAATATGGGTAGCGCCGTATGTATGGCAGCTCGCTTTCCCCGGGGAGAAAGCAGCCCGAATTTCCATGAGGGTAACCTCACTGGACTGTAAATCTTATCCAATCCAATCCAATCTTCGTAGATATATGGCTTTTATTCTCTCTCAACATCTCTCTCATTCTCTCTGCCTCAAACAATCACACCTTTCTCTCCACTACCTATAATCTTGGCATTTAAGAAAAAGATAACTATATCACTTAGTGTTTAAACAAAAGATTTGTCTTTCTTTCTTTATTTGGTGTTTAATGTCGTTTTCAACCACGAAGGTTATATCGCGACGGGGAAAGGGGGGAGATGGGTACGTGTATGACCGGTTTTTTTTACCCCGCCATTTAGGCAACCATACGCCGTTTTCGGAGGAAGCATGCTGGATATTTTCGTGTTTCTATAACCCACCGAACTCTGACATGGATTACATTTTTCGTGCGCACTTGGTCTTGTGCTTGCATGTACACACGGGGGTGTTCGGACACCGAGGAGAGTCTGCACACAAATTTGACTCTGAGAAATAAATCTCTCGCCGAACGTGGGGACGAACTCACGCTGACAGCGGCCAACTGGATACAAATCCAGCGCGCTACCAACTGAGCTACATCCCCGCCCATCTTTTCTAAGATAAAAGCAACATCCATTTACGACATCAAATTTTATTTTTCATCCCCCAGAACGACTTCCTGTTGTGTGAGCAAAGCACTCTGTGAGCACGACACTGAAGACTATGACCACTGAACACCAAAAAGTGAAATGATTCAGATATTTGCACACCACTATTCAAAGTCCCACATTATTTCTTTCAGCTACCCATAGACCATAAAACCGTTACGAGACAACCCATCAGTCCATCTTTCTTTCTTTATTTGGTGTTTAACGTCGTTTTCAACCATTCAAGGTTATATCGCGACGGGGAAAGGGGGGAGATGGGATAGGGGAAAGGGGGGGAGATGGGATAGAGCCACTTGTTAATTGTTTCTTGTTCACAAAAGCACTAATCAAAAAATTGCTCCAGGGGCTTGCAACGTAGTACAATATATGACCTTACTGGGAGAATGCAAGTTTCCAGTACAAAGGACTTAACATTTCTTACATACTGCTTGACTAAAATCTTTACAAACATTGACTATATTCTATACAAGAAACATTTAACAAGGGCAAAAAGGAGAAACAGAACCGTTAGTCGCCTCTTACGACATGCTGGGTAGCATCGGGTAAATTCTTTCTCGTCCCAACCAATATGGGACTCCCCCTAACCCGCGGGGGGTATCAGTCCATCAATACATATGATCATGACCAAACAGCAAAGAAAGAAAGACAAAAGCACCAAAAGATGCAAACTAGACTATTAGTAATCATAGCAGTCCTCGTGCTCCAAATTTTCTTCACACTTAACACAGTAAGCCTCCCGTAAACCATCACAGAGCTCCCCGAGCGTCTAAATACAGTACAAGCATACTTCCATTTGAACGCTCACCGAACGGGAACATCCTGGCTGCTTTCTGTCGAGCGTGAGACATTTTCCAAGAATTTATTTTCGTAGACTTGTTCCGTTAACAACAACGGCGCCTCGTTTTTGCGCTAGACCTAACTTTTAAAATCTAAATAATAAATTGACAGCTTGTTACACAAACATTCTTTAATCATAAAAGAATTCGTTTTTCATCAAGACAAGATCAGAACAATTCGAAGTTGTGAAAGTTTAAAAAAAGAAAAGCCCGGAAGCAGGGTCACGCAAGGGTCGTAGCAGACGACGGCCGGTTTATCAGTGCAAATCGCCGTTCCTCTCAACAGTCAAAAGCCATCGCTAGAGTTCTTGTGAACCACAGCCGTTGTTTCGTGCATAAAAAAACGTGCTATTGTAGATAAGCTCGCGCGGCACGTCGAGTCGCATTCAAATGACTAACTATGACGACTGCATTGTGAAAAGGGAAAACTGGATCACACGGGTTCACGATGGCTCAGGGGTAAGATAAACCACGCAAAAATAAATTCTTTGAAAATTGTTCGCTCTTTACGGAGGGCACCTAGGATGTTCTCAATTGGTGAGTGTTTAAATGAAAGGGTGTTTGTACTGTGTGTAAAAGCCTGACCGTATCTGTGATGGTTTACGGGAGGCTTACTCTGCCTTTAACACAGAAAGAATATGTGTGGCCTAAGTTCATGAGGATAAATACGTCCGACTAGCTGTGTCCTTTGAAACGGGTGAGAGAGCAATAAGAATATCTCACCCATTTAATATTAATATCTGTGAGATTCACTCTCAAGTCTCATAGCAGTGGTTTGATAATGATAATAAAAAAAACGCCAGTGTGTTATGGGAATACTTTTAACTTCACATCCCAATAATTTGTATAAATCTCTTTCTCTCATGAAGTGCGTGTAGGAGAATGATAGAGGGCGGTATGCCAGAATCATCTCAATTTGTCCACAATTTGGTTTAAAATATCAACCAGGTAGAAATGTAAATTTGAACAACAGGCAAAAATGTATACACTCACTTTTCTTTACCACAGCACAGACATCTCGTTCCTCCACTCGTGCAACTTTTGATACGTATGAATGCAAATGTATAAAGAAATACACATTGAAACAAGATGCTGGTCTGCTGAACACACACAATATTCAAAGGCAAGTGGGGTACAGATCACAGTATGTATCCAAAAATGTCAAGTTTCATTTTGTGCACTTGATCATTACACATGCTCACAAGTTAAAAACACAAAGTACATCACAATAAATGGAGTAAGCCTTTAGGGGCCATATATATTACTGAACTTGTCATGCAGTTTGAATCAATGCACACAAAAAATGAATTGGTGAACATTTATTACTGTTTATTAACACAACATTTCCCCTTTTTGCTGCGGGCATGAGGGGATAAAAAGGTGGATTTCAGAACCATGAACACTATGCTGAATTTGTCTCTTATTTTTAAAATGATGAATATTATATCTTATATATGAGACGTAGCCACACATTTTGTCGCACCCAAAGCAAATTTATTTGTTCAAATGGTTCACAGATAACAAGGCACGAATGATATCCCAAGTTTGCAGCAATTTAATTTTAGTTTGGGTTTTAGGGATCACTACTACATGAAAAATATGTATATATATTATATATATATATTCAATAGTGTCTTGGGGCATTTCATTTTTTTAAAGCACTTATTTTTGTATCAAAACATTTGAAAGCCATAAGCTAGAAAAGGTTGGTAAGTTTGCTATGATACTGTTTGTGTTTTCAAGGTACATTCTGACAACTTAATCTTTACTTTGTTCAACAGCACTACATGTAGATGTAAACATTTGCATCAGTTTTGAAAATTTACTTGCACACAAAAACACACTCATATGCACACACACATAAACACACACACATACACACACCCTATAATATTCACTCCACAAATAAAAACACTTAAAAGTTGGACTTGTAACTAGGTAGTTCAATTTGAATTACACAACAAACAGCAAAAGATAAATAACAACATTTGCATAAAACTACAAAACAGATCCAGTTTTTGACAGCTGCACAATCATTATTTCAATATTCAACTTAAAATCCAAAATAAAGGGAACAAAATCACCCAGTATGTACAATTAGCCACTTTCTTCTTCTTCTTCTTCTTCTTCAGCGTTCCAGAATTTTCTGGTTACGTGTGAGCTCGTTTGCCCATTTGGGTTCCCCACACTATACTCTGAGAGCATAGTCAGCTCACTC
Organism: Littorina saxatilis; assembly: GCF_037325665.1. Classification (NCBI taxonomy): domain Eukaryota; kingdom Metazoa; phylum Mollusca; class Gastropoda; order Littorinimorpha; family Littorinidae; genus Littorina; species Littorina saxatilis. The sequence continues at coordinate 56,451,935 of NC_090261.1, read as the reverse complement.
CGCTTTCGTTGAGTAGGCATGCCGGGTATTTTCGTGTTTCCATAACCCACCGAACTCTGACATGGATTACAGGATCTTTTCCGTGCGCACTTGGTCTTGTGCTTGCGTATACACACGAAGGGGGTTAAGTCACGAGCAGGTCTGCACATAAGTTGACCTGGGAGATCGGAAAAATCTCCACTCTTAACCCACCAGGCGGCAGCGACCGGGATTCGAACTCACGACCTCCCGATTAGGAGGCCGACGTCTTACCACCACGCCACTGCGCCCGTCAGCCACTTTCACAATTATTATAAGGGTGGGAGGGGTGGTATCTGCTGGCCAGTCAGATGAAGTCAAAGCTGAAAACAAAATGATCAACTCTCTTCTCCGCCTGCTATATATTATTTTGATTCTACAATGGAATCTGGCCGAGTGATTGTTATTCAAACATCAACAAGTACAACTATCCACATTTCCTTTCATAACAACAACGAACTGTGTCTTTTTGAACATCGAAGAACTACATCTTTCAAAACAACCAATAACTACATTAAGTTGCCCTCCTTTGCACATAGGGAAAATCCTTCCCTTATGAAATCAAATAAAGTCAAACGAAAAACCTCTGACAAGAAACGTTACGGCCTAGACCAGTCAGCTTAAACTAAGAAACTGACTAAGAAACCCAGCACACACCCCCCCACAAACTCATCACTCAGCAAAGAAAAGTAAAAATGGAGACCTATCTTCCTCACAAATCATGTTCAGGTACGAGCAGTGCTAGGCTGTCCGGCCTTCAAAGCCTTTTTGCGTTGCGACGCATAGATACGTATAAAGAGAGCGGCAAAGACGACAAAAATACCAAGGATACCGACGATGGTGACGGGATGCCCGTAGATGAGACAAGAGAGCAGGATGGCAAAGCCTTGTCGCATGGTCATGATGATGATGAAGCTGACAGCGCCGAACTGTGCAATGGTGTAGAAGATGAAGAGCTGGCCGGTAGCCGAGCAGATGCTAAGGATGACAGAGTGCACGACAAAGTCTGGGTGCCGCAGCATGAAGGCGGCAGAATCGATGAAGCCCCCTTGTTCTATCAATGAAACAGCGGTGAGCAGACAGGAGAAGAGATTGACGCCGGCCATCATCTGAATGGAGGACATCTTGTACTGGGTGAACAGCTCCCCCTGCCAGTTGGAGGTGAAGCTGTCAAACAGCATGTAGCCCACGAGCAGACACAGCCCGGAGGTGGTGGTCACTGTGTCGCCGTGCTTCGTGGCGTCCTGGCTGGTCAGCAGGAACAAGGACACGCCCACTGAGATCATGACGGCCGTCAGGTACTCGTAGTACTCATACTGCTTCTTGGACACCAGCTTCCCCATCAGCATCACGGGGATCACCTTGGAGGCCTTGGCCAACACCTGCAGAATAGCAAATGTAAAATATTTGAAAAATCAAGAGACTTTTCTTTTCTCCAAAGGCTACATTCTTCTATTTTTTAGCATTCCCATTTCACAAACTTGGTTAAACTGGATCAGAATTAAGGTAAACTCACACACAACCAATCTACACACGCACATACACAAACACTCACTTGCAATTTGCTCAGAAGAAACTGAACCTGATATTTCTGTTAAAAGCCACCACTCTGCGACAAAAACAAGTACAGGGCTCCCCACCGACACTCTACCTAGAGGGTCCTGGAACCCCCCATTTTATTTGTCAGAGGGTCCAATGACCCCCTCAGCGCAACTGTCATATAATTAACGTCCACACAGATCTGGCAGAACGTTTTCTCGTCTTAGAAATCTAGCCTAGTGAAGTTCGTCCCAAGAGTCACTCTTTTCAGGTTTAAGTGTGACATGGGACCCCCTTCAAGAATTCCTAGTATGTTTTTTGACTCACATGCGAAGCAAAAGTGAGTATGTTCTCACCCGAGTCGTCCGTCCGTCCGTCCGGCAAACTTTAACGTTGGATATTTCTTGGACACTATTCAGTCTATCAGTACCAAATTTGGCAAGATGGTGTATGATGACAAGGCCCCAAAAAACATACATAGCATCTTGACCTTGCTTCAAGGTCAAGGTCGCAGAGGCCATAAATGTTGTCTAAAAAACAGCTATTTTTCACATTTTTCACATTTTCTCTGAAGTTTTTGAGATTGAATACCTCACCTATATATGATATATAGGGCAAAGTAAGCCCCATCTTTTGATACCAGTTTGGTTTACCTTGCTTCAAGGTCAAGGTCACAGGAGCTCTTCAAAGTTGGATTGTATACATATTTTGAAGTGACCTTGACCCTGAACTATGGAAGATAACTGTTTCAAACTTAAAAATTATGTGGGGCACATGTTATGCTTTCATCATGAGACACATTTGGTCACATATGATCAAGGTCACTTTGACCCTTATGAAATGGGACCAAAATAAGGTAGTGAACCACTAAAAGTGACCATATCTCATGGTAGAAAGAGCCAATAAGCACCATTGTACTTCCTATGTCTTGAATTAACAGCTTTGTGTTGCATGACCTAGGATGACCTTGACCTTGGGTCACATGTATTTTGGTAGGAAAAATGTGTAAAGCAGTTCTTAGTGTATGATGTCATTGCTAGGTTTAGTTATTTGACCTTGACCCTGAAGGTCATGTAAAGGTCAAGGTCAAGCATGTGAGTCGTATGGGCTTTGCCCTTCTTGTTTCAGCTTCCAGTGTGTATAGGACACACGGACGCACAGTTTGGGGAGCCCTGTAATAAAAAAAACCCAACTGTGACAGCTGTGAAGTCTCACCTGTGTTGGGAAGCTGACAAACTTGAGGGCCTCATACTGGAACCAGCTGCTCATGATGTTGGAGAAGGAGCTGAAGGAGTACTTGAAGAGCGGTGCCGTGTGCTTTGGCTGATGCTGGAAGAATATCACCAACAGCGAGATCACAAAGGCCAGAATCCGGTTCACAAACACCAGAAACTGCGAGTTCTGGAAATACTCCCCAGGGGTGGTATCGGTCTTGCCGTACTCGTGCGTCATGATGCGCTCCTGAAGCACTCCCCAGGTCAGGTAGGACGCCTGAAGACCGAAGAAACAGATGAAGAGAACCATAGCACGCTTGGAGAGCGGTTGGTCCTCCATTTTCTTCTGAGCGCTGACGGGTTGGGCTCCTCCTTCCTCCACTGCGCTGCTGGCGTCTTTCTCATGGCCGAACACGCACAGCACCGCCATGTTGGAAAGGCATCCTGGTCCTGAAACACATCACAGCAACATGTTACACCTACATAAAGCATAAGCTTACCATCCCGAAGAAGGCAGTAATGTGCTGAATCGCGGTCGAGGTGAACAATGACTGTCGAGATCTGTGTAAAATGTCATATTTTGGTCAAAAACGCAAATAACATTTATGTATCGATCGAATTCCTTTCAGGTACTGACTTTGTTGTTGTTTTAACGATTGAACGAGCACACACACACACATGCAATCAAACACACACACCAAGAACACCTGTTTACACCAAACACATACACTTCAATGCGCCACAAAAATATTGCAACTTCAAAAGTTGATTTAACTCCTTCAATTAACATTAGAATATTTGATTATCGCAACATTTTGTTCAGAACATAATCAAAGGAACGGAAAATTCATGAACATCAAATAAAACATCAATTAAATTGCTACATCTCTTTGCACCGTCAGTGTCAGTAACTGTTGTGCACACTTGTCGTCACCCTGTCTCGCGATCAAGACTGGACGAGTTCATTGAGTTAGCTTGTGGGGTTAACAGCAGAGACAATCAACACGTTTGGTCTTATTTTGTTATTGTGATGTTCAAGTTGTTTATGGTACAGTTGTGGAAAGTAGGCAGAACTTGCATTGTCGTGGATGGTGGCATGTCAGGTTCATTTTCTGCACTGCCCCGCGCATATCGACTCGGCCGGTGGCTGCGTGTGCGACAGAGCTGAGTGAACTTCGAGAGAGGTTTGAATTTGGCCGCGGCAAAACTTGGAGTTGTGTGTTGCCTGCAATATGCTGATGGATGGTGTCTCCCATGTTCATCTTTTGTTCAGCTGAAGTGTGTTGGTAGATGGCCAGGGATGACAGTGATTTGTGACCTGTTACGTGGCTAGCTCGGTGGAGGACAGTAGCACTTGTTGCACGAATTATACGTTATTTGCGTTTTTGGCAGACGTGTGTTTTGATCTGTGGGTTAATCTGCGTGTCCCAAATATGAAGTAAGTAGTTCCTTTGAAGTTTCGGTTAACCTGAAACGCCCAAATATGAAGTTTTGTAGGCCTCTGGCGTCACATGGCTCAAAGAAGGGAAATCCAATGTCCAATCGATACATATAAGCATAACGACAGATCTCGAAGATTTGTCTACCAACCTGGTCACAAAGGATACAACTCTTACAAAAGTCCGGGTACTGATAAATCTTTGACAGAAGTCTGGTCAATCAAATTCAAGCAGCCATTAAACAGAACAGGTGTAAGATAAGTAAGAAGTTTTTCTTATCTCTGTGCTGGTCAGTGGCACAAGTAAAACAATTGCTAATTTAAACAAACAAATGGTCAATATTCACAGAAATGAGGAAGAGGATCCATGATTGCTTGGGCAACATAAATCAGTATTTGAATGTTAAGTTTGACAATGTTAATCTAATTCACGTATTGCATTTAAGGACAATGCAACCGATACTGTGTGTGAAATTTGTTTGCTGGGTCAGTACAGAACAGCATAAAGCATTTGTAATTGTGTGTTGATGAGTATGTATATGGGGTGGAAAACCTTTCCTCATCATGCAGGCATAAGTGTTACGGGTAGGGAATAGTTAATGCATAGGCTTGTCAAGGAAAACAGGGTTGTAAGGGTGATAGGTTGGTGAACTTCTTTCTAAATCAGTGGAGCCTGCACTAAAAGGTCAAGCTTGTGGTCAAAAGTGTTCCCACATTACATGTATATTTTAGTAGAAATAAAAGACGAAAGGACAGCAGAAGGTGTCCTTTCATGGGAGGTGTCTTCCCATTGGACGGGCCTCACAACGCAGCTAGCCGAGGTACTACTGAACATGTACTTTCTACTTCTAGGTACAGCCAGTAAAATACCCAACATAACTGATTTAACATCATCTCTGATCTATGCTGCATTTCAATAAGTACTACACTACGTCACACACAACAGTTTCAAAAATAATGAAGTTTGATTTTCACCAGTCTTTTTCTGATAGTTTAGTATAAAAACTGACCACATAAAAGTTCAAGCAAAGACTGCAACCACTTTCTAAGCAGTCTGACAAGAATTGTGCATCCTGCAACCAGCACAATAATCAATACTTTGAATGGCTGCCTTCAAAGAGAGCATAATTCAGTAACATCTTGTCAAGCAGTTTGACAAAAAGTCCTGCTTAAACCTATGGGACAATCAATACTCTCCTTAGCTACAAAACGCAAATAAACCCAGCTTAATGGAAGGTGAGTTTTTTCTTTAAACTTTACCAGTTAGTCATACTGATAGTGAGAGTGGCAATAAATTTGGGTGTAGACATTTCAACTGTAAATCACGCTGCGAGGTGAGGAGATTGTGTGTGTGTGTATGTGCGTGTTTTGTACCTCAACTGAAGTACTGGCTAAGCTCTGACAGTGCTTTATTTTTGTCCAATGTTCCTCTTAACACATACATTTGTGAACTACAGAAAACTGTTTGTTTTGTATAAAAATGTGTGTTTGTATGTGTGCGTGTCTGTGCATGCATGTGCATGTGTTCACATGTGGGCTGGATTTGTATTCAGTTGGCCGCTGTCAGCGTGAGTTCGATCCCAGGTTCGGCGGAAATTTATTTCACAGAGTCAACTTTGTGTGCAGACTCTCTTCGGTGTCCGAACCTCCCCCCGTGTACACTACATTGGGTGTGCACGTTAAAGATCCCACGATTGACAAAAGGGTCTTTCCTGGCAAAATTGCTTAGGCACAGTTAATAATTGTCTACCTATACCCGTGTGACTTGGAATAATAGGCCGTGAAAGGTAAATATGCGCCGAAATGGCTGCAATCTACTGGCCGTATAAAATTTCATCTCACACGGCATCACTGCAGAGCGCCTAGAACTGTACCCACGGAATATGCGCGATATAAGACTCATTGATTGATTGATTGATTGAAATCAACAACGCTGTTAGGCCAAAAAAAAAATAGGTGTGGTTACGGTAACATAGCCAAAAAAAATAGGGTAGGTAGGTAGGCAATCACTTTTTTTTTTAAAACTTTTTTTCTAATGTGTACAAATTAAACCTACTTGACAGGGAAATAAGTGTGCGACACGGGCGCTTTCGCTTTCATTGCGTTTTTTGCACTGGTTTTTTTTGTTTTTTTGTGACAAATGTAATAAAAAGTTATAGGATCGGCCCCTAAAAATAGGGTAGGTCGGGTTACCGTAACCACACCTATTTTTACACCCCCGGTATAGGGGTGTGTATAGGTTTCGCTCGATGTGTTTGTTTGTTTGTGTTCGCATATAGATCTCAAGAATGAACAGACCGATCGTCACCAAACTTGGTGAACAGGTTCTATACATTCCTGAGACGGTCCTTACAAAAATTGGGACCAGTCAAACACACGGTTAGGGAGTTATTGGTGGATTAAGATTCTACAAGGACTTATAGAGGCACATCTTCATGGTCAAAGGGAAATAACCATTCTCACTCAGTCACTGCCACCAACTGAGAAGGTTATTTCCCTTTGACGGGGGTGTTTTTCCTACCTCATAGGAATTTCTTGTTTTTTTAGGCCTTACAAATCTGTGCTGTACATTTGCCTGCAAGTAACCTAATGCACTGTACATGTAACTATACAGATACCATATGCGTACAAAAAGCTGAGTGTCTGACTTGCGCATTTTTACTCCTCACTAAATGTGTGGAAGTAGAAAATGCATGAGAGACTATTTTCCTTTATGAGTATATTTCAACTGTCCCATGTTAATTAGTTTTGGTGGTTCAATTAGCAATAAAAGAAAAAAGAGTAGGTCTTAAATGTCTTCCTGCCATACATCTCCTTATTAATAAATGTATTAATATCTTCTTGCTAACTTCAACATTTCATGAAAATCAAAGTAAAGAAGGAAAAAAACAAAAGAAAACAGCCACAGGAACAATGTGGGATGCCCGTGTCAGAGAGTAGGATGATACAGGGTTAAGCTCATAAGAGTATCCACACCTGTTGGCTAGTGTGCCAACTGTTACCCATATTCCTACGTCAACGCAGCCCAACCCATCACAGCAGTACACACCAAAAATATTGAACAGAACCGTTTGCTTGATAGTAATGGCTTGCGCTAAACCAGATTTTATTGATTAAAGCCTACAACAGAGACAGATATGTACTGATTTAATTCTGCTACCCTGATTTACAGCCTGCTTTCACGCAGATAAGAGACAGGATCTAACAAAATGTTAGACATGGGTGAAACTGATCAGAATTGAAAATAAGGAAAATGAGACCGGGGTCCAGGGGCCGCCCAAGCCCTGGTGGGGTGCAGGGCAGGGGCGGATCAGTTCATTTTATGGGGGGGTTTCCCAAAAGTATATTGTAAAGATATGGGTGTGAAGGCGCGAAGCGCCGAGCCGACGGCGCAAAGCGCCTAGCTTGCTAGGGGGGTCCAAAATTTTGAAAAAAAGGATGCAAAATGGTGCAATCTGGTGCATTCTGAGGATGATCATTACCAGTTTCAGGCAGCAGATTTTGTCACTGATTAATACCCCAAAAATTGAAACTCAATGTAAAATAAAGAAATGCACCATAAAAATATTTTTATTTTTTGGCTGTTTTTTTTCTTCCGGAAACCCCAGAAACCCCCTCCGTTGTCCGCCCCTGCAGGGGCAACGCCCTGCTAGGGGGGCCCAGGGGGGCGAAGCCCCCCCGGAAGAAAACGAAAAATCAGGATTTTAAGGGTAAAAGTAGGCCTATCCTGGTATCTCAAACACACAAATTTGCACATTAAACATGGTAACAAATGCCAAGCTGTAGTCCGATAATTCTCGCGCCCAGTGAAACAAAGACTCAGCGATGTCCGGTCACTGTGTTTGGGGAAAAACGAATCGGATCGAAAAATTTTCAAAATAAGGAATTCCTTATTTGACCAATTTCATTAGGCGGATTTCCGCCCTGAGGCGGAAGAGTTTCACCCATGGTTAGAACACTGGACAGTATTAATGTGTATTCCGAAGCGAAAAAAACACAAACTATATGCTTCTCTTCTATTTAAAGGATTTTCCATGTTAATTGGCCAAAAGCTATAAGTTATAGTTTACATAAAGCACTTAGCCAATGTTCTAAAGTTAAAAACTATTCACATTTCTGTTCATGTGTAAAATGTTTTAACCCAATCAGCCAACATATACATACCCCGTCGCGATATAACCTTGAACGGTTGAAAATGACGTTAAACACCAAATAAAGAAAGAATATATACATACATCAATCTGTAGAGCCTGATATTAACCCCTTCACTGCCCACCCCGTATGTAATACGTGGTCATTTTCGGTTTGTCATACGCCCATAACCGTATCTCATACGTGGAATTTGTGTCAACAACATTTCAGGACATTTCTGAAAACTAAATGGGAGGTAACCACTGTCCAAGTACTTGTAGGGGTTCTAAACACAGTTCTTTCCCATAGACCGTTCGGATAAGGTACTACCACTGTTGAAAACTGTGTTTGAAATGTAGAACCGACTATAGCATTCAGCCGCCATTCACAATGGCGGCCGAAAGTCGGACCTCAACTCGTAGACCTGTTTTCAAGCGATACAGTGTTCTGGAAGCTCTACAAGAAGTGATTTATGGATTACCACACAGAAGAATACTTTTATGGGCTGTAATGTGAGTACCTGATGTTTGACACCAGTTTTAGCAGTGTTTTGTGTGGTTTTACGTGCTGCAATGTGTGTGTGTGTGTAAGTCCGGAAACTGTAATTTTTAACAAAAATGGTCATTATATCAATTTTTACTATAACAATCACAAACAAAGTCTAATGATCATGTCATCCTATAATAGCCAAGGGTATAAGCAAAACACATGCCAAAGATCTAAGAGATATCTCAATAAATGATCGAGCAGTGAACAGATTAGTGAACCTACCGAAGAAAGCGAAATTTTGCCCTGGCACACAGCAATACCAAAATGCTGTTATACTGTGGCAGTGAAGGGGTTAATTGGGTGAAAACGATTTTACAAAGTCTACTTCACGAAGCTTGTTGCATGAAGCTTTGGTACTGAATTTCTGATAAAAGTCTCTGCAAAGTCTTTCTGAAGTCAACTTTGGGCTAAATAGACGTTTCCTGGAAATAACTCTGTCAGGATTTTTAAGCAGTGTGGCAGAGTAAGAGCCCCTTTTACTGAGCCAAGCTTTTGAAAGTGAGGCGAAGCAATGAGCAGGCTACTGGCAGGCTTTAACCTGCCGTCGCAACAAATGACTAACTCTGATGTGTATGTTTTGCAGTGTGTGTTTGAGTTATTTTTCTAAACTCACGTGACCTCAAGCAAAACCTATGCGACCTCAGTCAAAACACATTGTCAGCGATCACTGCTGCGACAAATCGTGAACTTTGATGAGTAAATTTTTGAAAGCAAAGAGTATCATATTAAGCGCACGCTGCATAGCATACACATCAGACTTAGTTGTTCGTTGCGATGGCAGGTTAAAGCCGGCCAGGTAAGCCTGCTAGTTGCTTAGCCTCGTTTTAAAAAAGCTTGGCTCAGTAAAAGGGGCTCCCACTCTGCCACACCGCTTAAAAATCCTGACAAACTTATTTCCGAACATTGTCCATTATGACAGCTTTACGTTTCTTAAAACATCATGGTCAGTACATTCGAATCTTTTATTTTCAAGCTGCATTAAAATGTTGTAACCGAGTGCCGTAACACTACGATCACCCCGGGAGGCGAAGTGCAATCAAACAAGATTGAAAATGTTAGGGTTAACTTCTTAGCCCTATAAAAACTGTTATGCAAACCCGAAGGTTTCCATGAACATACAGACAATCGGAAACCACCAGACCCCGTCACAAACAGAATTCCACAATCCAGAGGTGTTGACTTAAAGGCCAACAACTCGGGTGCAGAGTCTGTGAAAGGAGCGGTAGCCTCCCCTGTCACAATGTAATGAAGCTTAAAATTGTCTTGCAAAACACATAAATATGTTCTGAGCAGGAAAGTAACTAACAGGTTCTGTATCAAACTACAACTGTACATAACTTCCCTCGGGCATCTACATCACAAATCACTCACACAGTTTATTGCAGTCACTCGACACACTGACAGGTGGCCTAGGTGTTCAAGTCAAGCATGTTGTTGATTATTAAGGAAACTAATCAATTCCCAGCTGATTAAGTCACTCCCTCCCAGTCTAATCTACTTAACATTACACTGCTACGGGCTTTCTGCAAACACTGTTTTTTTTAAGAACAACATTTTACAAAATTCTTGCTACTTTCAAAATAAATTGTTGGAAAAATGTTGAAAAATTATTACATTTCAATCATGTCAAAACAGAGACAAGTTGTGGGAAAAGATATTCTAACATTCAGTCAATCTGTCAGCCTGTACCTAAAAGATCAACAGTGAAAGCCCAGTCAGTCATCACCGAGACCAGTGCGGCTTTTGGCTAGCTGAAATCCGAAAGACATAGATGGGACGTGCTGGCCGGTCTCCCCAAAGCATGCAATCATTCTTAGATTCAGGAAATGATAAAGAATTTATATATATATACAATGCAATCATTCTTAAATCTGTGGCTGGAATTTGAATTAGAATTTTAACGCACAAGTTAACTAATTTGTAAGCTTCCAACTCTCAAGGTGAAATGCAATCCATAGACTGGGTTTTGATCGATTTGACTGAATAATGAGATCGCCACAGTGCAAAAAGCCAGATACTTCTATCTTTTAAGTAATGATACTAATTAATGATTGCACTTAATACATGTATAACTAATTAGTGGTAACACTTACCGGCTGTTTCGTTGTATTTACTCTGCCTGAGATAACGGATCAGCAGGGCCCCAGGAACAAAGATGGTGGCATACCCCAACAGATTGAGTGCAAGACGCACAATCCAAATATCTTCCAAGGATTTTCCTTCAGCCCCAGAACTGTTTCCAGAACTCTGGCCCAGTATGGCAAAGGGCATCAGGAATAAGATGAAGAACAGTCCCCCACATAGGATGGCCATCTTGAACCTGCAAAAAGTAGATAAGGCCAACAAAAAAAAATTGTCTGTTTCTGGTAACATGGCTAAAAAAAAGTGTCGGTAGGTAGGGATTTTGTTTAATTTTTTTTTTTTAACCCCAAATGTAGACCAATAAAACTAACTTTAAAAATCGCGCAAAGAGACTGGATTCACTATACATAGAGACAAGACACTCAACACATTTACAAATCGTCAGCGGACTTTCGTTTTCACACGTTTTTGTTGTTCATTTTCTCACCCTGTCCTTTACCACCAAAAAAATTAAAAAATTGTTGAGTTTGGAAAAAAAAAGGTTAGGGTCGGCGCCGAAATTTAGGGTCGGTCGGGTGACCAGAAACAGACAATTTTTTTTTTTTTGCCTAACCAAACTGTACATGTACTTCCAGTTCTTCTGACTGTAGGAACACAACGGTAAAATGCAATTCCATCGTGCACGCCTTAGAGCCATCACGTATTTGAGCTATTCAACGATTTCCTTCCAAAAAGATGTTTTCTTGCAAAAAATTAACCATAAGTTGCAGTTAATTATTGGTTAACAGCAGCGTATGAAGCTGTCTCACCAACAATCAAACTTTAAGACAGTAACAGATAATAACATTGAACATCTGATGATCATCATAATGCTTAAAGATCATGACTTACAGTAAACAACAACAACAAAAGAAGAAGAAAAAGACCCTGCCTCTCTGCAAGCCAATAAAATGAAAAAAGACAATCAACCATACACATCATCATCAGTCATCAAACCATTGTTATTGAAAATGATGTTCTTTTTTAATACATGTAGATTTATATTCTTTGTGTACAGTCACAATCACATACATGCTCATGCTTAAAGATAGGGACATCTGTGTTTGAAGCATTAAAGCTTCCTTACATAGTTATTACCTCCTGAGCTAGCGGCTCATAGTCATATAATACACTAGCAGTTAAGCCCGGCTTCGCCCGGGAGTAAGCGGAGCCCTGTAGCAATTTAAGACGCTCGCTATCCCATTATGATTAGCTTTACCTCCTTTGTTTGGATACAAAAAAAGAGTTATCTCCCAATGGGAGGTCCATAATCTGAAAAAGGAAACAATGAATCAAGAAACTAAAACCCAGGTGCACATCTGCGGCACCTAGGGAGTGTACGTGCACACTATCTTGTTCCTGCCTCTTGCCATCTCAGAGGTATGGCGACCACAGACAAAAAAGAGTTATCTCCCTTACCTTCTAGAAATTTCCGGAACTGTCCAGTTAATTTTTCATTCTTCATTTCTTCCCCTCATCGGAGCAATAGCAAGTCTCTAATATCACTGGCATGATGTGCTTGCTACAAGTGAACAGTTATCTCCCTTACCTTCTAGAAATTTCCGGAACTGTCCAGTTAATTTTTCATTCTTCATTTCTTCCCCTCATAGGAGCAACAGCGAGTCTCTAATATCACTGGCATGATGTGCTTGCTACAGGTGAACAGTAGGCACTGAACTGGTCTTGCACCATATAGGCTGTATTCAATAAATGGGAGGTCCATAATCTGAGAAAGGAAACAATGAATCAAGAAACTAAACCCAGGTGCACATCTGCGGCACCTAGGGAGTGTACGTGCACACTATCTTGTTCCTGCCTCTTGCCATCTCAGAGGTATGGCGACCACAGACAAAAAAGAGTTATCTCCCTTACCTTCTAGAAATTTCCGGAACTGTCCAGTTAATTTTTCATTCTTCATTTCTTCCCCTCATAGGAGCAACAGCGAGTCTCTAATATCACTGGCATGATGTGCTTGCTACAGGTGAACAGTATAGGCACTGAACTGGTCTTGCACCATATAGGCTGTATTCAATAAATGGGAGGTCCATAATCTGAGAAAGGAAACAATGAATCAAGAAACTAAAACCCAGGTGCACATCTGCGGCACCTAGGGAGTGTACGTGCACACTATCTTGTTCCTGCCTCTTGCCATCTCAGAGGTATGGCGACCACAGACAGACAGACACACAGACAGACACTCTCTTTTATTTATATGTATAGATTACTCTCCAAGTCCAAGATAAAAGCTCAAGTACGTGTTGATACTCTTTCTATTCAACCTATTTTACGAGCCATGTGGTTTTTGACATTCAAATTATTAGAACACTAGAAATCACTGCATACATATATATATGTCAGATTACATAAGGTCCTGACAGTGTACTACAAGTAAACCAGGTTCAGTTCATTACACACACAACCAGACACAGAGTAAACAACAATCCTCACAGTTCAATTTGCAGTTAAAAGGTGTTCAGTTTCCTAGTCTGCCTTTTCACAAAAGACTGAACTAAAATAACAACTGACAGCTTCCTCTTGTACATGTACCAAAGAAAAGACATACATCCAGTCCACACACAATTACTGCTACTGCAGTCTAGCTTACTTCACAACACCAATAAACTCAATCAAATGTCCATGTTGACATCAACATTGAAGAATGAAATGCACAGCAAACAGTAAAACTACACACACACAAACACACGCACCAATACACACACACACACACACACACACAGAAAGACAGACAGAGAGACAGTGACAACCAGGCAGACCAAAAAAGACACACACACAGTTAAGGTTTGAAAAAAAAAGAGGAAAACTGCCAAAGTGCCATACAATGACACCAGGCAGTAAATTAAACTGCAACGAACAGGGTGAGCAATGTCTTCTGATGACTTTCATTTTAAACTCAACTAAAAGCTTCACAAGTGTGGATAAAGCTGACTTTCAAGATACAAAATCAAATACCAGCACAGAGATAAACTGAACTTATTTACATATTTACCTGAATCCCCTCCCATACCCAGCCAAGGGTTATAAAATGGAAGCCCACCAAAAATGTAAAACAAAGTCAAAGAGAGCCCGTCACGGCTGTAACAAACTGTCAGCTAGACCTGTGCTGCCCTACGCTCATACCGACAAGGCCCTTAACCCCCTCCCATACCCAGCCAAGGGTTATAACATGGACATCCACTAAATGTTAAACCTAAACCTAAACCTCCTCCCCTGATTTGACATTTTCCCATTATATGATATAATGTTATACGAATGAATATTTATGCACGTATTTTGTGTGTCACTGTTGCATTGATAGTAAAACAAACAAAAAAAGTAACATAACATGTGCGAACTGTACATATACTTGCTCTTACATCTCTCCCTGAACATAACTTAGTCACTTTTTTACTCTTTGGTTTTAAAAGGTGGCCCTGAAATGTTAAACTTTGTAAAAGAATTTCATTGTTGGAAATAAATATACCATACCGTACTTTCCGGGTGACAAGGCGCTTCGTTATACAAGACGCACCCCCTTCTTTTTAAAAAAAATTGTAATCCAGTCACCCATTGGACACAGGGGGCCGATAGGGCGCACCAAAATGACCCAGTTTTTGCCATGAGAGGTGGTTTCCCTGTCATATCTGAGAGAGGAAACACTTCCTGCACCGGGGTCAGTGACCGGTCAGTGACCGACTTTAACTGAGTGAAAATATGTGTGCTCTGTGTGTGCGGCCAGATCAAAGGCATTGTGATAGCTGGGTGGCCTTGTTTATAGACACGACCTTCTTCCCAGGGGTCAATGACCCAGTTTTTGCCATGAGAGGTGGTTCCCCTGTCATATCTGAGAGAGGAAACACTTCCTGCACCGGGGTCAGTGACCGAGTTTAACAGAGTGGAAATCTGTTTGTGCGGCCAGATCAAAGGCAGGGCAGTACCTAGTAGCTGAAACATGCATTATCACAAGTTGTTTGACTGGTACTCAAGCGGTCTCTTTGATTTCACGGATTAGGCGCTTCGTTATACAAGACGCAGGGGTCGAACGCCTTATGACCCGGAAAGTACGGTATATATATATATATACCCATCTCCAGTGCTTCATGGAGACATGCAGTGGGTTCGAACTCACAAAACCATAAAACAGAAAGTGAACCTTTTTAACAAACTTTTATTATCACCACTCTTACCCCTCCCCATCATCCTCCCTTCGTCCTCACTTGAACCAGGTCTCTAGTATATCATCACATACATGTCCCTAATACAATAGGAAATCTTCCTGTGAGGACGTTAAGCACCCCCCCCCCCCCCTCACTACTATACCTGAATCATTTCTAAACATGTTGGAAATTTAAGGACAATAAATATAATGAATAAAACTGTCCATATTAATGGAAAAGCACATGTCTGCGAATGACCAGATTGCCAGTTTACGCATCATAGTGGAGCAGTCGCTGGAGTGGAAGTCTCCTCTATACATCAACTTCATTGATTATGAGAAAGCCTTCGACAGCGTGGACAGAGAGTCACTGTGGAAACTCATGCGGCACTACGGCATTCCAGAGAAATTCATCTCCCTCATCCGGGGCACCTACCAGGATATGAAGTGTAGAGTCGCACATGCTGGCCAGCTATCCGACAGTTTTGAGGTGAAAACGGGGGTACGACAAGGATGTATACTGTCACCATTCCTATTTCTTCTGGCTATCGACTGGATCATGAAGACCACAACAGCAGGCAGGAGAAATGGGATACAATGGACACTCTTCGATCAACTGGAAGACCTCGACTTTGCGGATGATCTTGCCCTCCTTTCCCACAACCATGCCCAAATGCAAGACAAGACTACTCACCTGGAGACAATATCAGCCGGTGTAGGACTCAAGATCAACAAGAGGAAAACCGAATTGATTAAGACCAACACCACAGCCGGCAATCCGGAGATGATCAATGGGGAGCCCATCAAGGAAGTGGAGTCCTTTGTTTACCTGGGGAGCATCATTGACGGACAAGGAGGCTCGGACAGGGACGTCAAAGCAAGGATTGGGAAAGCACGGGGAGCCTTTGTCATGCTAAAGAAGATCTGGAGTTCCAAGGAGATTAGCCAAAGGACGAAGCTTCGGATCTTCAATTCAAATGTCAAGTCTGTTCTTCTCTATGGGTGTGAGACATGGAGGACAACAGAGACCATGCTGGGAAAGATCCAAGTCTTTGTCAACACCTGCTTGAGGCGCATCCTAAACATCAGATGGACGGACAGAATCCGAAATGAAGACCTTTGGCAGAGAGCTGACCAGAAACCAGCGGCGCAGCAAATTCTCCGGAGGAAATGGGGCTGGATAGGGCACACCCTGAGAAAGCCAGCATCCAGTATCACGAGGCAAGCCCTGAAGTGGAATCCACAAGGGAAAAGGAAGAGAGGCCGGCCGCGCAACAGCTGGAGACGAGACACTGAAGCAGAGATCAACAGGCAGGGGAAGACCTGGAGCCAGATCGAAAGGGCAGCCCAGGACCGTGTCGGATGGAGAATTGTCGTCGATGGCCTATGCTCCCCCGGGGGTTCATAATGGCCTAAGTAAGTAAGTAAGTACATGTCTGCGAATGAAGCTTTGGAACTGCCAATATTGGCATCCCTTACCAAGCCTCTTAGTTTTAGCAATGTTCAGACACATGCATTCCTCACTTGTGCCTGCACCAAAAGATTAAACTGATCGAGTAAGAACATTGTAACTTAATTTCATTAGTGACAGCTAGGTTAAGTTAACCCTTGCCAATCATGAACATTATGAAAGATTATGTCAGTTTCTGATCCTAGTGTTCTTACTCTCACACCTGGTGTAAATGAAACAGTATTATTTATCATGTATATATCATATAAACGTTGAAACAAAACAAAACAAAAACTCACCATGAGGGCTGTTTAGATTCGCCCAACATTTTCATCTTCGAAAGAACAAAATTAGCAAAATACAGATAACAGTGGTAAATTCTGAGACGCATCCTGCAAATCCTATCATTTGACGTCTATGATACTCAAATAAAGTTACACACAGTATCGGTATGCGATAAACCTGAGAAACTCCTGAATGTCAGGATTTGTGTGCAAATCAAATGATTTCCATACGATATAGACACCAGCAAATGACAGCAGTAGCAGGCTTTTCTTCCTACTCACTAGACACGCACGATCGTTTAAAATAATCACACCCACCGTCAGTGAATTTCTTATTTGCCTTTTCGCAATAAAAAACCCCTCATGCGTATCGCTCCGTTTTCCCTGAAGCATGCTCCCAAAGCCTCTTATTAAACCCGTCCACGACAAAAGAAAGGCAATAAACCATCATTCTAAGTCCTGCTTACCTGAAGCAGCCGTTGCACGGCTACGGTGGCTGTACCGATGTCAATAAAAGTGGGGCCGCATCAAATGCCAACTATGCTGTATCCTGAGGGCTTACCGGAAGTGTACATGTGTCCAATGTAACTATTGTCCAATCAAAAAACGTGTGCACAGGGTTGTCTCTCTTGTTGCCCTTCAGTTTATGAATTCTTTCTTTTTTTCCAAGAATTATTTAAAGAAATGAGAATTCAGTCCCCCAAAAATGAAATTACCACTTTTTGTAGATAGTGATACTTTCCAAGAAGAGGACAGTTTGATGCTCATTAATTTTTGGAGAAGGATGCACTGCTATGTATTCTTATTTGGATACATTCTTGTTTGGTTTAGTTTTGAGAAGCACTTGTTGATTATGAGAACTTGAGGATCACAGATTGATCAGCTACCGATTATTACTGGAGGTACAGGAACACCATAACCTACAGATCAATATATGTGTTTCAACACAAAGCTTCGTGATAACTACTTATTCCGAACCATGATAAGAGTAATGTCTGAAAGGATGATTTTCAAGTGAAAGAAGACCTAAACAGTACATGACTAAATCATAAATGCCCATCTGACTGTTAGTGTTAATACTAATAATAGATTTAACACCAAATCAACACGGCTGTAGTTCTGCTACTTTCGTCAACGTCAACACTTTATGAACTTAAAGCAAGATCCGTGGGGTCACACTCACAGATTTAGGCTGCGTCCTTTTTTAAGGACTGTGAGTGTGAACAGAAATTAAGGTATCACACAGTTTATTTCTTGACATCAGTAAAAACTAATAACAAAAAAATGAAGATAGAAAAATTCCTCCCAACAGTTATTCAGTTAGTGCAGTCAGTGTTCCTGTCACTGTCAGAAATGTTAAATTAATTAACCAGTGTGACTAGGAGGTTAATTGTATAAGTATAAACTATAAATATATAATATATAATAAATAAGCCATTCATAATCAATAGATTTCAAGTGAGGGGGGTTGACAGGTATTGAACAGTTTCTGCCAGGTGCATGTCACCTGTGGCATTTACGTCAATCCTCTGGGTGTTTTTTTTTGTCCAGTTGCTCAACACACGTTATACCTATAGATGGGTGTTTGGGGAAGATTCAGATGTTTTGCATAGTAATGCAGCATAAGTTATAACTTAGGAGTGCTTTTATGGATGTACACAGGAAGCATTCACATGCTTTTAGTGCTTACTTCAGGAGTGTTTGTTTGGTGTTGTGCCACTAGACTAAACAAAGTGTATTAGACTGGTACGTGCTGCAATGGACCTGAGAAGGTGACAGTTTTGCTATGAATTGGCTGTTACAAACTGATAGTAACATTCAAGCAGTAAAATATAGCGTAACTGATGTTGCGCTTGCAGACTTACACACTCAGGCACATATATATTATGCAGAGTGACACACAACCATATTTCTTCCTATAATTTTTTCACATGTAGACACATGTACATATGCTCACACACACACACACACACAAACACAGACACAGACACAGACACAGACACACACACACACAGTCATAGACACACACTCACTCACACACATACACACACACACACACACACGCTTTTTTTTATAAGTTATGTTAACTCCATTTGCTTACAGCCTAGCAGAGACACTATGGTTAGATGAGCCAAGCAGCAGCACACAGAGTGGTCCATCGCCTGCCATGGACCGTGCCAGCAGAAACGAGCTGGTGAAGACCATTGAGGGGCTCAAGGAACAGCTACAGCAATACAAGACCAAGTTGAGAGGTACAGTCATAATACCCAATATTGACGGACTGTGTGATGATATCTTCTGATATTGCTATTTCATATGTTATGTGGATTTCCATTGGTCAATTGGGCAAAACTGAGCTCAGTGCAAAAGTGATATCGACAACATTTTTGTCGATATCAGTTTTGATATCGACGACCTCTTTATTGCTTCCCCACTTCAAAAACAAAAACACCTACATTTAAAAACAAACAAATATATATATGAAAATGTAATTATCCCAGAATTTAGTTGAGCAAGTGACTAAAGACTTTTTGAAAGAAAAGACATTTTGAAATACTGAAAAGTACAAGAAAAGAGTGAACAAAAAGAAATAATAATCAGAGGGAGGGATATGGAACAGCCAAAACTGAGACAAATACTTTTGTAATTTCTTTACAGTAAATACAAAATGTCCAGAGAATTAGCAATATATCTAACATTGACTGACTGTGTGACGATATCTTCTGCTATTGGTCTGTTTCGACAGTGATATCAAAATCTCGACCTCCGGTTTCGATTTTGATATCACTGTCTCAACAGACCATAGCAGAAGATATCATCACACAGTCCGTCAATATTGGGTAAAGCAGCACCGCCCTGATATGGCCCTTTGTGGTTGGCTGGGCGTTAAGCAAACAAACAAACAAACACTGTACCGTCATTTTGCTTGTAAACTTGTGTTATTTGTAAGCAAGGTATGTACTTTAACTGATTTTTACTAATGTCAGTGATGTGGTAAGGGGACACTTTTGACTCAGGGTTTTAAAAGCAGCTTGGAGAATCATAGTGCCCATTCTTTTTTGTTATGTTTTCTCACGATGCAAAAAGTTGTAGTTAAATACGATTATTCTGTAACACATTCTTTGGTTACTGCTCATCCTGCACTGTCAGGAAATAGCAATACAGTGGTACCTGTGTGGCCCCCACCAATGAGCGGACACCTCCCTTAAAAGGACACCTTCTGTTGTCCATTTGTCTATTCTCTGTACTAGAATATACCTGTCATGCCAGGCCACCTGCAATGGAGGGGCATTTTTTTGCTGGTCCCAAGGGTGTCCTTAATCGTAGGTACCACTGAAGATGTTTTTTGTACGCCATGTAGTTTTCTGTGAGATGCACTGAACTAGTGAAGTAAAAATTTGAGGTGTGGTGTTTGTTATGATTTTTTTTTCCAACTTCAAATACTTGATGCACATGCTATCATAAGCTTTTTCTCTTGCTGCTAGATGTGGTGTCTGCATACAAGTCAGTAGTGAAGGAGAAAGAGGCATTAGATGCAAGTCTAGCAGCCCTCAGCACCACTTCTAACCCACCGTCTTCAAACTCCAAGGAAAAGGATGGTGCCACCACTGAGGATTCTGCGGATGGGGAAGCTGAGCAGTCGCAAGAGACCTCAGACCCTCTTGGAGTCAATGCTGTGAGCAGTTTTCATTGTTGTGTTTTCATGCAGCTTGTTTTGTAATTACATACAACAGTGGCTGACCAGTTTGCATTGACAGAAAAAAAGCATTAGCAGTAATGCCCCCTTTTGGGGGAAGACCTACGTGTTTGTGTTACCTGCCCATGTCAAGGAACATTATTTGAAGTTCTCATGCCAATAGCTGAAAGATCCACACAAGTGGCTTTTGCAAAATAAGTTCATCAAACAATTTGCACAGTGCACAGAGAGCATCCAGGCTGTTAAGTTTGGTATGTGACAAAGTGGAGGGATGGTCTTATCCCATGTAAAAACCTGGCCAGGGATGGTCTTATCCCATGTAAAAACCTGGCCAGGGATGGTCTTATCCCATGTAAAAACCTGGCCAGGGATGGTCTTATCCCATGTAAAAACCTGGCCAGGGATGGTCTTATCCCATGTAAAAACCTGGCCAGGGATGGTCTTATCCCATGTAAAAACCTGGCCAGGGATGGTCTTATTCCATGTAAAAACCTGGCCAGGGATGGTCTTATCCCATGTAAAAACCCTGGCCAGGGATGGTCTTATCCCATGTAAAAACCTGGCCAGGGATGGTCTTATCCCATGTAAAAACCTGGCCACATCTGTGAGTGTGACTGCGAGTCAAACTGTTAACACATGAAGCAGTGTGCCTTTAAAACATTTTTGTGACATTTATGCTTTTACATCTTGTCGTAATAGTAGTTAAATGCAGCATCCCCTTTCGCACACATTGTTCACTGTTTGATGGCATTGATGAGTGTATTGAATAGCAGACAAAATTAAATGGATATGGAACAGTTGTTTCCCCTCTGATATCAAACTCTCTCATTGAGCCCGAAAAAGAGTTTGCGAAGTCCGTTTAGTGAAAATTCAGTGCCAAAGCTTCCTGCAGCGAGCTTTGTGAAGAAGACGTCGTGAAGTTCTTCTTCTTCTTCTTTCTTTAGACTGCCGCCTTCATCAAGGTGAAGATTCTGCAGACAATTATTAACTGTGCCTAAGCAATTTTGCCAGGAAAGACCCTTTTGTCAATCGTGGGATCTTTAACGTGCACACCCAATGTAGTGTACACGGGGGGAGGGTTCGGACACCGAAGAGAGTCTGCACACAAAGTTGACTTCCATCAACTGATATCAGGCTTTATATTTGTATAACCGAACTAGCTATTTAACTGCCTATTTGTTGTACCAACTTTCTTCATTTGTAGGTCTCAGTAAACAGCATGGACAATGTTCTTGTCACCTTGGAGTTTCACATGTTTGTTTCTGTCTTACATTAGAAATCTAGTCCACTTTGGTCAGAGATACGTTCAGTAAAATGATATGTTGCTTTGTGTTCACAGCCGTCAGCAAACGAAGATGCGTCTCAGTCTCAGATGACAGCCCTGAAGGAGCAACTGAAAACACTGACCTCCTCGCTGACTACACTCAGTCAGGAGAAGAACAAGATAGAGAGCCAGTTTGTGGCTGCTAACAAACAGCTCAGGGTAACTATCATTGCGTCCGTCTTGTGTTGTGTTTTTTTTAAATTGTTTGTTTGTCTGTGTGTCTTTCTCAGCTACTTATTTGTTTTTCTGTTTCTTCTGCGTTTGTTTGTTTGTCTGAGTGTCCGTCAGTCTGTCCCTGTGTCTTTGAGTGCACAGAGCTGCTAACTGTTACGCTTTCAGCGTAGCATGCTACGTTAAAACAGAAATTGCTATGCTAAAATTTGCTACGCTCAAACAAATAATCATAAGCATGCAACAGTTTCCTCTTTCTCTTTCCTGGTACTCATTTCTGCTTCTTGTCCTGTGTGGCGGTCAGAATATGGTTCAGAAAAATATTGTCCAGCAGTATTGGCGTTAACCGGTAATTACCGGTATTTTACCGGTTGAAATGAGAAAATACTGGAAAATAATTGGCTGCCGGTATAACCTACCGGTTGATTTTAAGAACTACCGTTTTTTTCGCTGGTAAAACATCACAACCAGTACTCTGAGTTGGACTCTTACTGGTTCCAATGACCAGCCTACCTTTTTTTTCTAGATTGTTTTCATCATTAAAGTTGTGTACCAGTTTGAAAATATATTAGCGCCATCACTGGTCCAGACTGAAAAGTGGCACTGCAGACATTCTCTAATGGGCATAATAATGTTCCTGCTGTCTAAATAAAAAATATAAAAGTGTATATTCTTGCGCAAGATAGCATAAATGCACAAAATCAAATGTGCGATAACATAAGAAAAAGATACACGTAAGTACCATTTGCTACGCTGAAAATTCTAAATTGTTTCATTTGAGGCTTTACAAGGGTTGGCAGGTTAGAGCGCATGCTTTTTGGTTTACGTTGCACACACTCAAAGCCCTAAGAAACGTATATTTTGTTTCTTAAACTCATTGAATAAAATATAAACAGGGCATCATAAACACTTGAAATAATTCTTATTTTCCTTTTTCTTTGCAGCAAGAAAATGAGGAGTTGCAAAAAAGTCTTGAACAAGAAAGGCAGCAGAATGGTTCCAAAACAACGGAATTTGACCGACAAATACAAGAGGTGAGTAACATTTTTCCCTGTTCCCAAAGGTCATTCCGTCCTGATAATTACCTTTGAAAATTGTCTTTGAGTTCTTTTTATGACATCAGTCTATATTACTAATTCCATGCAGGCTGAATACTAAGGGTGAGTCAGTGTAACAAATGTTTTGTCATTTTTGCTTAAAGGATACCTGTGTTTACTTGATCATACTTCTTTGTAACATGCATCTAGCTCTTGCTCTCATTTTGATAGATAATGTATACCTCCCCAGTGATCTTTGCAATATTATAAATTTACTGACCGGCGCTGTGGCGGGGTGGTAAGACGTCGGCCTCTCAATCGGAAGGTCGAGGGTTCGAATCCCGGTCGCGGCCGCCTGGTGGGTTAAGTGTGGAGATTTTTCCGATCTCCCGGGTCAACTTATGTGCAGATCTGCTAGTGGCTTATCCCCCTTCGTGTGTACACAAGCACAAGACCAAGTGCGCACGAAAAAGATCCTGTAATCCATGTCAGAGTTCGGTGGGTTATAGAAACACGAAAATATCGAGCATGCTTCCTCCGAAAGCGGCGTATGGCTGCCTTAATGGGGGGGTAAAAACGGTCATACACGTAAAATTCCACTCGTGCAAAAACACGAGTGTACATGGGAGTTTCAGCCCACGAACGCAGAAGAAGAAGAAGAAGATAAATTTACAAATGATTTTGAAACAATAATACATGTACTTCAACATGTACCCGAGGAACATAGACTGAAAAGGCAAAAGTGCCACTACATTGCAGGGCCGGTAGGTAAGAGTCAAGGTTAGAGACTTTAGTCTGGGATAAGCGGTACCCTCAATGTAGTTTATCTCGGAGTAAAGTCATTACACTCGACTCCTGCATACCGGCCCTGGTGTTCTTTCATGACAGTTGCTTTAGTCATCTTTTAGACCAGTGATTAACGGCATGCGTCCATGATTAAGAGTTGTCCTTTCATCACTGGGGCCTCGTGTACAGGTACCACTGTAATCTGTTGTTTTTGTTTTCAGCTGAAAGGGCGCGTCCGTAGCCAGCAGCTGGAGAGAGAGAAGGAGCAGACAGATCATGTGGTCATGTTGCGAGAGCTGCAGAAACTGCTGGCCGAAGAACGCTTGCAGAAAGAACAGCTAGAATTGCAGGTACAGTGGAACTCCCCTGTTAAGACCTCTATATATTTGAGAAAATCAGGTCTTCAAAGGGAGGGAGTCTTAAAATGGAGGTAAATTTACAGAGGTTATGAACAGAAAATCTGAAAAATGAATGTCTTAAAGAGGAGGAAGTCTTAATATAAATTGGGGGGTCTTAAAAGGGGGGTTCCACTGTACAATATATACACAAGATGTCTTTCCCGGAACTCATCCGAAAGGAACAGAACTTATTCAGCAGAATCATGTTGCTTGTGCTAATGGTTAAGACAGACAAGTGAAAACTTTACTGCAATTATGAGTTAGTTTCATTTACTCCTCATCTTTTTGAAAAGAACGATAAAAGAGGAAAGGGGGAAGATGAGGTATGTTCTTTCAAGGGGGGGGGGGGGGGGGGGGGGGGGGGGTTGAGGCCAGAGGTAACCTGGCCGTCAATAGTGTCCCACTGTTCCTGTTATTTTGTGTGCAACTTCATTAGCTAATTAATGTTGTGTTTTATTACAGCTTGTGTTTCTCTACAGCTTGTTTTCTCTCTCTCTTTTGTCCAATAAACAGCTAGACGAAGCTTGCAGGTCACTCCAGGATCAGGACAACAGCAGCTCTGTGTCAGAGCAATATGAGAGAAAGATCAGAGAGCTTTCCGGTCAACTTGAGAAAACGCAGAAAGCTTTACAGAAAGCAGAGCAAAAAGCCTCTGAGCCCTCTCCACATGTCTTGGATCTGCAGAAGGAAATGGCTGCAATGAAGGTTAGTCAAATGGCTCTATCTCTCTTCCTCCTTTTATTCCCCCCCCCCCCCCCCCCCCCCCTGTGTCCCTCTATCTGTACCTATGTCATTTCTGGCATGCTGCCTGTGTTATTTTTTGCCTCTCTTTTACATTTTGAATATTCCCTCTCTGTCTCTATGTTTTTATTCCCCCTTACACTCACACACACACACGCATGCACTCACACACATATTCTCCATTTCTCTTGTTCCCTCCCTTTTACAAACATTTGCTTTGCCCAATAAATCCCCACCTGTATGAATAATTGTGCCAAGAAAATCAGCAGTTTAGCCCCTTACTGTGTCTACCTTGTGCAGCAAAGATGTAACATACATAAGTACAGATATTTCACCTTGTGTCATCTCTTCCATTCTTCACTTCCTCAGACTCAGCATCAACAAGCCGTTCAGCAGGAACAGCGCAAAGCAGCAGAGGCTGACACTCGACTTCAGCAGCAGTCAAAGCTCAGCGAGGAACGCATTTCCAGCCTGGAGGACAAATTGTCAGAACTCTCGGAGGTGGTTGGCAACTATGAGAGACTCCGCTTTCAGGATCAGCAGGTTAGATTTTTGTGCTTGCGAATTTGGGTCACGAAGGGGAACTGTTTGTGCCTTATCCCCCTTGGTGTGTAGACGCAAGCATAAGACCAAGTACGCATGGAAAAGATCCTGCCACCCATGTCAGAATTGCATGGGTCACAGAAACACAAAAATACCCAGCATGCATCTCCCCAAAACTGAGTATGACTGCCTGAATTGAATCAATTGGGGGGAAAAATTGTCATTGTCAGTTGCAATGTACTACAAGTGGGGAAAAAATGTGGTCAGGGTGTGAAACGAATGTGGAATGAAAATTGAACTGTGCAGCTGCGTTGATTATCTTGCTGACTCACAAAGTCAATCTGTGCCTTGTTTTAGTCAGCCTTTTAAAATTGAGCAGGTGAACATGAGTACTATTTGCTGTACACACACACGCACACTCACACACACACTTGCATGCTTGCACACACACACACACATAGAAATAGAAAGTCATGGGAATAATAATCTACATGTCTCTGCTGATTATTCAGTACATATATATAAAGCTATTTATCAAATTTCTCTTGCAGGCCATTCAGAAGTTGAAGGAGCGTTTGACACAGTTGGACCTAGAGAACACAGCCCTTGTTCAAGCCTCCAAAACGTTCAGCAGTTCTGATGCTCTGGATGAGGACAGTATGGACGCCCAGGCTTTGTATGACAGAATCCTGCATCTGAAAACAAGGCTTCAGTCCGTCAACCAGCAGTCTGAACGGCCGGTGGACATGAGAGGTAAGTTGCCTGGTACAGTGGAACCCCCCTTTTAAGACCTCCAAAAATAAGGTCTTAAAACGGAGGGTGTCTTAAAATGGGGGTGAATGTACAGAGGTTATGAACAGAAAGTCTGCAAACACAAGGTATCAAAAGGGAGGGAGTCTTTAAGTGGGGGTCTTAAAAGGGGGTTCTACTGTATTGCTTGCGCTTTATCTTTTTTTGCCTGTTGCATTTTATTGATTCTCTGTTAATGTACTGTCCTGCAGCTTTTGTGAGATTTTTTCTAGGATGATTTGTATGGCATAACTTTGAATGGTTTTGATGAGATGTAGCTTAGAAAAATAGCAATTAGATCCACGTTTTTTGCTGAATGTACAGTTTTGCCATTTATTTCCTCCTGGGAATGCATTGCTTACTTGAGGCTGAGGCTGTACGTTCTGTAAATCACAGAAGGAGACTAAACGCTGGTACCGTGTTTTGTTGTCAGGTTTATTTCAAGGCAACGCAGAGAGCGACAGTGAGTGCCACATGTGCAGACACCACAAAGAGGAGCTGGAGCAAGTCAAGGAAGAGTTTGAACGTTACAAGCTTCGTGCGCAGTCCGTCCTCAAAAATAAACACAAAGTAAGGACAAACTTCAGTTCTTATGTGTTGCTGGTATGGGTTTTTCTTTTGTTTATTGTGTTGTTCATATTGAACCAGTTCAGCAACTTACTGTTCAGATCTCTGTTCTGAAAGCTCTACAGTTGTACCTGCAATGTCAGGCTCCTCTGATGAGGGGACACTTCCAATGAGAGCTTGGACACCTTCTGTTATCTCTGTGCCTATTAACTGAAAACTATAGCTGTTGTGAGGACACCTGCAATGTAGGGACATTTCTGCATGACCCAGTGGCGTCCTTTCATCGCAGGTACCATTGTACTTTTATGATCATGAAACATAAACAGAATGTATGCTGCAGTTGCAGGTACATTACATAGATATCCATGATAGTATGTGGCTTGCATCAAAACAGAATTTTATGAATGCTGTACAGCTTTGCATGAACCGGCCATTTTGGGGCATACAGCAAAAAAGAAATTGAAGATGAGATTGGCGCTTGTATCCTGCCTTTTTGTGCTGTAAAGCTTTGCAGAAACCTTTCAGGGCATGCTACAATAAAAAAAAATTGAAGAGGAGATTGGCACTTGTATTTCACCTTTTTTGTGTCGTATGATTAGATATAGATATTACCGTTATTAACATCAATTTGTGTGCGTAGCCTCGCGTTTGTAAATATCATAATATAACATTCAATGACATGAGATTAAACTTCTGTCTTAATTTTATTATTATTAAATGAAAATCCGCTTGATACAGCGTCATGATTTTGTTGACTGTAGCGTCCTTGTGTGTTTCAGTTTTTTACCATACCAACAGTGAGAATTGAAAGCAATTTAATTTCTTGAAACAGCACATATCCTACCAGAGGCACGTTCCTCTTGAAAGGGAGTGAACATCTACCCCAGTGCAACGATAGTGCAATACATGTACCTTTAAAACACCCCCAGTCTGTAAACAGGAAAGGTTGTACATTAAAGTGACTGTTGTAAAGAAGAACTGTTGCAGTGTATGATTGAGGGTGAGGTTGCATTAAAGAGCAATAGACTGTGTGATAACGGAAGCAGCTGTTACATGTATGCATAAAAATAAAATGGAAATTATTGATGAGACCATAATCTGCATCCTGGATAGCCTTTCAGCGTCTCACGTTCCTAATGACATGGTTTGCTCGAATGCACATGAACTGAACTGATGCAAAATGTCTCTTCTGTATATTAATTGAAGCAGGTGGTATTTCACATAAATGTACTGTACATGTCTGAGGTTGAATTTACCCTTTTACTCCCACTTTGTAGTGACTCAATGATTCCTGTGCTATTTGCTGTTATATTGCTATTTGTAAGAAGCTAAGGAACAAAAACGTTGGCTGTTAAATAAAGTAGTTTACTTCAGTCACCATTGCAGACTCCTTGTCCTTCCCACTTCCCCCTCTCTTTTCCTTGTCCTTTTTATATTTAGTCAAGTTTTGACTAAATATTTTAACATCGAGGGGGAATCGAAACGAGGGTCGTGGTGTATGTGCGTGTGTGTGTCTGTGTGTCTGTGTGTCTGTGTGTGTGTGTGTGTAGAGCGATTCAGACTAAACTACTGGACCGATCTTTATGAAATTTGACATGAGAGTTCCTGGGTATGAAATCCCCGAACGTTTTTTTTCATTTTTTTGATAAATGTCTTTGATGACGTCATATCCGGCTTTTCGTGAAAGTTGAGGCGGCACTGTCACGCCCTCATTTTTCAACCAAATTGGTTCAAATTTTGGTCAAGTAATCTTCGACGAAGCCCGGACTTCGGTATTGCATTTCAGCTTGGTGGCTTAAAAATTAATTAATGACTTTGGTCATTAAAAATCTGAAAATTGTAAAAAAAATAAAAATTTATAAAACGATCCAAATTTACGTTTATCTTATTCTCCATCATTTGCTGATTCCCAAAACATATAAATATGTTATATTCGAATTAAAAACAAGCTCTGAAAATTAAATATATAAAAATTATTATCAAAATTAAATTGTCGAAATCAATTTAAAAACACTTTCATCTTATTCCTTGTCGGTTCCTGATTCCAAAAACATATAGATATGATATGTTTGGATTAAAAACACGCTCAGAAAGTTAAAACAAAGAGAGGTACAGAAAAGCGTGCTATCCTTCTTAGCGCAACTACTACCCCGCTCTTCTTGTCAATTTCACTGCCTTTGCCATGAGCGGTGGACTGACGATGCTACGAGTATACGGTCTTGCTGAAAAATGGCATTGCGTTCAGTTTCATTCTGTGAGTTCGACAGCTACTTGACTAAATATTGTATTTTCGCCTTACGCGACTTGTTACCTTTTTCCTTAGTTAATGTTTGGCCACTTTATCCTGTTACTAGTGTAACGATTTGCTTGTTCACTTGTTATGTCAATTTATTGTGCACCTTTTTTTATATGTTGCCCTTCTTTGTTGCACATGATTCGGTTTGTTTGTTTGTTCTTCATATGAATGTGCCGAGACCTTCATGTCCCACCCTCTACCCATCCCCTGCTCTTCATCCCATTGTGTGTGGCCAGTTAGATATCATTTGTTTGTCAGTATATATCAGTTTTGTCCTTTATGCCGTGTCTGTACTAAAAGCCATATGTACTCGATGACTATTTAATCACATATTCTTACTCCAATTCTTATGAATGCATTGACTTTAGTCCCACATGCTAGATGTCGAAAAACCTCTCAAATTACCTGCCCTTAGTAGGGTGGTAACCAAGCTAAAAGCGACGCCATAGCCGTTGCTATGGCCTGACCTTGCTCGGTTACCCATAACACCCTGCGCACCACGTGAGCGCCAGCATCCGTAATAATCATTCTCGACTTTCGACAACACACGGTGGACGTGTCCGAATTTCGCTCTCACTTTTGGCCTTCACATGCCTGCTCGTCCTTGAGACTAGCCGGTTCTTGGGGGTCTACCTGTCCGCCTACCTTTTGGTGAGATCTTTCCTGTGTATGTTTGGTATAAATGTTGATAGCTTTGTGTTGAACACGCACGCAGAAGTTCTTTGTTCTGGGTGACTGTTTTTCGCCGGTCTTAAAATGGCCGACAACAAAGCTAATCTTGGCGCGAGACTGGAGGGTGTCAAGGCTCTTAGCCTGGTTTAGAAAACTATACCTAAGAGTAGCCTAAGAACTTTGATTTGCCTATTATGCGGGTCGTAGATCCGTCAAACAGCACTTCTTTTTATGTTCCTATCCCTCCGAGGGCGGGTTCAGTTCTTTCACAGCTCGCTTCCCCTGTTGGGGTTAATCAGCCTTTAGGCTCCTTATAGACTTTTTGTTGGATCGTCGTCGGTGCGACTGATGGGGGGGGGGGGGGGGGGTGGCCGTGTGGCTATTCTTTCCCCTTTCTCTGAGTAAGAGGAATCAGTCAATGTCCTCCTTTTGGGGGGACTTAACGATGTTTTGGTCTGTATTTTCAGCTGTTTCAGGCACGATCGGCGGTTCCCGCCCTCCTGTTTGTCAGCTTCGCACTGTGGTCAAGTGCAAATGGCCTGTTCGGTTCAGCCCGTTTTTTGCCTCTGGTGGCTCTGGGCTGTTCTCGAGCACCCCTTCCTTTAGGAGGGGGGGCCTGCTCCCTGCCTGCGTTTAACCACTCTGATTACCGCCGGTACTTCACAGTGTGTTACGCAGCCCCCCGCCAATGGGGGGGGGATAGGGGGGGCGCTCCTGCGTCGCACCGTCGCCTGGTGCAAACGGCCAGTTCGGTTCAGTCCTTTCTGCCACTGGTAGACTGTGTTGTTCGCGAGCACTCTCTCCTTTAGGAGAGGGGGCCAGCTCCCCGCCTGCTTTGGCCGCTCGGCTTGCTTTAAAACAGCACTGCTGGGTCGGTCATGCAGCCCCCTTACCGTGAGGAAGGGGGAGTGGGGGGGCACGGTAAGTCACGGCCAGGGCTTGTCCCACTCTGCCCTTTGCGGGCAGGGGGCCGTGTTAGCTTCCCACCCTTTCCCGCCCCCCGGGCGCGTTCGGGTGGCGGCTTTCCAGGCTACGTTACATACCCCTTCTCTGCTCCATTTGGGGCAGGGGGGGGGGGGGGGGGGGGGGGGGTATCAGTGGCCCACTCTTTCCCGCCCACCGGGCGGGATCGGGTGGGGGCTGGAGTAGCGTTCCACCCTTTCCCTCCCTCTGAGTTGGACGGGGTGGGCGCTGTTGGACTGTCTTCACAGTCTGTGCCTCAATTGTCCTGGCCCGACAATCGTTCGCCTCCCCTATCGGGGTGGGCGGGCGGTGGGCTATAGGACTACGGCAGGTGGACGGAGGGGGGTCGGCCGTTGCTCGGTTCGTCTCTCTCCGTCGCTCTTACTGCTGTGACGAGCCACCCCCCTCCCCATCTGGGGCATGGAGTGGCTCAGGCCTTTCTACACAGCGGGGGTGCTATGTACGGCTTTCCAGGCTACGTTACATACTCCTTCTCTGCTCCTTTTGGGACAGGTGGCTGTGTTAGCTGCCCGCGCTTGTCGCGGGTCCACCCTTTCCCTCCCTCTGGGTTGGACGGGGTGGGCGCTGTTAGACTGTCTTCACAGTCTGTGCCTCTATGGTCCTGGCCTGACAATCGTTCTTCTCCTCTATCGAGGCCTTTCTACACAGCGGGGGTGCTATGTACGGCTTTCCAGGCTACGTTACATACTCCTTCTCTGCTCCATTTGGGACAGGTGGCTGTGTTAGCTGCCCGCGCTCGTCGCGGGTAGCGGTCGCGGAACAATGAGCTTGACTCTCTTTTGTTCTCGGCAGGGTGTCTCGCACAGTGGTCAGGGAACAATGAGCTTTGCTCCGTTTTGTTCTCTGCACGGGCTGTGCCGGCTGTCTACCTGGGACAGGCGGAGACAGAATATACTCTTTCTCTCCAGTCTCCCATTCTTTGTATTCACAATGGTCTGCGGGGACTCGGCTATAGTATCACCTGGCCAGTGGTCATTGTCCTTAGCCAGCATAGGTCACCCCCCCCCCCTCCTAGGGGTGGGTGAGTGATAGGGCTACTTGACTTTGGCAGGTGGACGAGCGAGGATCGGCCGTTTACGGCCGTTTCTCTGTTTCAGTCCTTGCCCCCTCTAGGGGTTGCGGCTGTGCTGGACCACCCCCCTCCCCACTTGGGGTGAGTTGTGGTTCAAACCAGGTAGTCTGGTTCTTAGCACTGGGATGCTTCTCTCGCACAGTGGGTGGGGTAAGATGCGCCGGGCCCGGCTTTGTCTTGTTTCTCCACTCTATCTCCTTCTCGGCAGAGATCTGTGCCAGTTACCAACCCCTCTTCCCCCCACCTCTTGTTCAGGTGGGCGGTTTTGGGTTGGCAGTCAGAGACTGATCACGCTTTTCATCCACACTCTTGGCGGTGTTATCGGCAGGAGTATTTAGTGCGCGACCTCCCCGGTCTCCCCTCCTTTTGTGTTTTACACAACTGGTGGTTAGGTTCGGACTCCTTGTTGGAGGAGGGGGAGTGTATAGGGTTGCCTACTGGTTGTAGGCTTCCCATACATAGAGCGGCTGCTGTTGCAGTTTACTTTGTCCCGGATAGGTTGGGGGTGTCTCTCTTCCTTCCTCTTCCGGGATGGCTTTGGGTTTTCACAGGCTTTCTCGCAATTTGTTTCATTTGCTGAGTCTCCGGTGATTGCCTATCTCATGCCACACTTTTGGCTTGTTCCGCACCTTAGGATAGTGGTCTTCATCCTACACCTTTCCCGCTGCTTTATACGCAGGGGACTGCTGGCTTCGGGGTTTCAGGCTGCTTCGTCCTCACTTTTAGTGCGGAAGAAGATAGCAGGGGATTTTCAGGCTCAGGGTCTGATCCGCACTTTTTATTGCCAGGGGCTAGTTTCTGGCTTCGCTTACAGACCACAGGGAACATGGAGTTTTTATGATGTTACTCCTCCCTCTCCTCTCTGGAGGAGCTAGGATGGCATGGTTTGGAGTTTTCTGCTTTGGCTGAGACTCTCTTCTGTGCTTTCTTATAGGCAATCTTATCCTCCCTGAACGCTCTTTTGGGTTAGGGAGGATGCCTTGGATAAGGCTTTAGCCAGGCTGCTGGCAGCTTGGGCTAGGGTCGTCACTGAGCGGAGAAGTTTCTCGGTGACGTTTTAGGCCCACACTGTTTTTTGCTTGGTGTGATCTCCTTCCTTTACAAGGGGTTTGATTTCATGCTGGTTGCAGGAAGCAAGGGTCAGGCTTTTTCAGGGGTTGTTAAGACCTACTCAATAGCTGGAATCTTTCCCTTCCTTCGTGGACCTCTGGCAGCGCATTTATGCGCTCCCGGTTACAAAGGGGTGTTTTGGTTCAGTGTCGCCTCCCTCTCTGCGGGAGGTGGGTCGGCATGGGCTAGAGCTTTCAGCTTTGGCTGAGATTTTCCTCGGTGCTCTCACATGAGCTTTCCTTCTGCGTTTCTGCACACAGGAAAGGGCTCGGTTTCTGGGGGTGTTGGTCTCTGGACTATCTCGGGGGCTGGTTGAGCTTTTTCAAGGTCAATCAGCTTGTCAGCTGCACTTTCTTTTGGTGTTGAACCAGGCTTTTTGCCTGGTGCTCTCAGTAACCAGGCAAAATTCCGAGCTGTCCTTATCCCAGGTTTTTTACCTGGGCATGCTGTTCGACTTTGTCTCTTGGAAGGTTTATTCTTCACACAAGAGAGAATAGGGAGGCTATAAGCTCTTTTCACTGCCAGACTGGCACGAGAGCAGGCCTCTGCGGGGTCTTTAGACCCGATCTTCGGTCGGACGGTATCGATAGCTATGCTGGCCCTCTAGTCTTTCCTCAAGTTTTTTGGGGGGTTCGGCCTCTCAGGTCTGGGACATGAGGGTTCTCCTCCAGAGTGGGTTCCTCCACTCGGGGAGGTGGCTGGAATCCTTTTGGATCGCTCAGGGGACTTTTTTCCCTAGCTCTGTTTCCCCCTGGACTTAGACCGCTTTATGGATGCGTTTTCGTCTAGATGGGGCCTGCACTGGCAATTGCAGTCTTGAGGCTGTGATGTAGACGCAAATCCTTGGGCTTCTCTTTTGCCTGGGTTTAGGAGCAGTGGCTCTTAGTCTACTAGCCTTTCCTTTTTTGCTATTTACAGGCATGGCCTGTTGCATTCGGGCAATTCTTCTGTTGCTTCTTATGTGAACTAGCTGGGGTGAGCAAGTTCTCGCTCCCTGTCAGACAGAGTATAGGGGATTCTGATTGAGTTTCACACTAAATCATTTTCTCAGGGGAATTTCTCCCCGGCCAGCTCTGCGATCTGGCCGACTCGCTCAACAGGTCCTTTCAGGGCTTGCACAGGGGTTGGCCCATCTGCTGACGGGTCTGGAGGCGTGCTGTTTGTGTTTTAGATCATGGGTTCTGACTCTGGTCTTTGGGAACGAAGCATATATTTCCTCCACTTTTATCTGTGTATGCTCCTTTTTTGGCCTCCTTGGCCAATTGGGGATTTAGAGCGGGGGTGCAACTCCTTAGCGCCCCTCTCTCAAGCCAGGTGGTTTTTCACCTCTGTTTCAGTTTTTGGCTTTGGGCAGCTGGGCCTCTTCTTTGAGGTTCCGGCTTCTCGGCTATCTCAGCTGTTTTGAAACAAATAGGCCTCTCTTCTGTTGCTCATGGCGCTCTTATCGGCATGATCAAGGGACCTTGTTTTACGAGGTTTAGAGGCTCCCCCTTGTTTAGCGCGTGGGACTTTGTTCTACTTACTCTGGGCCTCAGCCCTATAGGGCAGTGAGGCGCATGCGTTTTTGGGGTTTGCCAGAGGATGTAGCCTTAGGGCTTTTGGTTCCGTTTGTTCACGGTTTTTGGCCAGGTTTTGGGGTTTCAGGAACCTGGTCAATATCCTCTGGTGTTTGATTCCCTCCTCTTGGGAGGATTATCGCTCCGGGAGATTCGGATTTTCTAACTGTCTGGTTGGACTTTTTTAATCCCTTTTTTGACGTTACTGTCTTTTGGAACCACGAGCTTTAGCTCAGGTTCTTATTTCTTTACAATGGAGCGAAAGAGACGTCTTTTATTTGTCTCTCTCTAGGGGCTCTGCTACATTCATAGGACAGTCCTATGAGTGGTACGTTCCGAACAGGGGGGGGGGGGGGGGCGTTCAGTCCTCCCTCTATTCCTTTTCAGGCGTTCGGGAGTCTGGTGTTCTTCTCTGGCTGGTGGTGTTCCTCTCGCCTATGCGAGGTTTGCCAACAGCTCGGGTACAGATTTTGTGCTTCTTTTATTGCCGTGTTGCGTTCTGGTCGCCTAGGCGAAGCTTTGCAAACGGCTTACTGGAGATCAGATGATGTGTTCATCGGTTTCTATCTTCGGGATATCTCCTGCACGCGGCTAGATGGCTCCAGTTCATTGCTGGTTTTAGTTGCTGCAGGGCAGGTTCTTTCAAGGACATAAGTAGGTTCCCTCCACCTTTAGGAGGAATCTGCATTCATAAGAATTGGAGTAAGAATATGTGATTAAATCGAAAATTTTTAATTAAATTTTGATTTAATATAATATACTTACCCAATTCTTATAGTTAATACCCTCCCATCCGTCCCCGCTGGATTATGTCCTTGGGGGTTTGTTTGACTAATAGTCTCGAATGATTATTACGGATGCTGGCGCTCACGTGGTGCGCAGGGTGTTATGGGTAACCGAGCAAGGTCAGGCCATAGCAACGGCTATGGCGTCGCTTTTAGCTTGGTTACCACCCTACTAAGGGCAGGTAATTTGAGAGGTTTTTCGACATCTAGCATGTGGGACTAAAGTCAATGCATTCATAAGAATTGGGTAAGTATATTATATTAAATCAAAATTTAATTAAAAATTTTCGATACACGCTAATTGCTTTACCAACAGCTGGAGACATGCTAAATTAAGTTCCCTGCAAAATATTGTGGTCTAGGACCCCTTCAATGTTGAGATATGTTAATTTTCATTTTGATCTGGATCGTCCTATTTATAGATTTGCCAACAGAGGTAGCGTTGACGCAAGGGAAATAACTCCGCGTCTTTGTTTACATCCAAAGTTTTTGAGACTCTAAAACAAGCTGTAATGCATGTATATGGTCCGCGCATGGCGACATATCGTCATTACATGGTCTTATGGTGCGTTTGACATCGATTATGGGCAAACTACACTTTGTAAACACGGGAGCGCGTACATATGCCTTTAAGCTGTACTTCATTTCATAATCTGGAGTTATTATGACTTGTATTAACCTGATGAAGGGGGTTTGATATGGGTACATGAGTGGAATCCCTTGTAGACGCTTCTACCTGTAGGCTGTGTATCCCCGTTATGTGTATCCTTAGAACTGCAACCTCACTGCACCAAAGTTGTACTTGTTCAAGGTGGGCCGATTGTCATGGAAAAGACTGTAGTACAGTGGAACCCCCTTTTAAGACCCTTCAATTTAAGACCCCCTCCTTTTCAAGACCTTGTTTTCTCAGACTTTCTGTTCATAATCTCTGTAAAATTACCCCCATTTTCAGGCTCCCTCCTTTTTAAGACTTGATTTTCACAGATTTTTGGAGGTCTTAAAAGGGGGGTTTCACTGAACTGAATCCAGCAGCCTTGTTTTATATCCACAGTTACTTGTGGTGCCAGAGACGTTTTCAATTTTTAATTGATTTAATTAAACTACAATCTTTGGAGTGCTGAGGAAGAAGTAAAAGGAAATCTCGCACTTCCTTATCACTCATAATCGCAGCCGTATATTTGGTGGTAGTGGTGGGCAAACGTTGTTTAATAATTGATTCTTCCACCAATCACAGCTGTGATACAATCAATCCATTGATTTTCCTTTGCCAGCCTAGACAACTGTTAATCAATGATTTACGCAAATAAGATCAAACACTCCTGAGCTGATCATTTTTGTCCGCATGACCTTTGCTTGCTGGCCCATCCTTGCAGTAGGTATGTCGATTCTGTACCTGTCGGTACAGGTGTCTGATAAAATAAAATTAAGTATCTTTTAGCATAAAAAATTAGGTGTTCAAAATTAGTCGACCTGGTAGTGGAATCAAACATATATTTAGTTTAATTTCTGTTATTCACATCTAATTCCATGCACTTAATCAGTAATGCAAGCTTATATATTTGTGTCTTGAAAACAGTAGCTGAATGTACTCACGTTTAAAGATAATAGTTCTAAATGGGTGTTTTGAAACTGAACAATTTTCATTATAACTTGTAGAGAGTGAACATTTCTGTTGTCAGGTTAGAAATACCAGTCGACGGGCGCAGTGGCGTGGTGGTAAGACGTCGGCCTGTTAATCGGGAGGTCGTGAGTTCGAATCCCGGTCGCTGCCGCCTGGTGGGTTAAGAGTGGAGATTTTTTCGATCTCCCAGGTCAACTTATGTGCAGACCTGCTGGTGACTTAACCCCCTTTGTGTGTACACGCAAGCACAAGACCAAGTGCGCACAGAAAAGATCCTATAATCCATGTCAGAGTTTGGTGGGTTATGGAAACACGAAAATACCCAGCATGCCTACTCAACGAAAGCAGAGTGAAGCTGATGGGCAAACGAGCTCACACGTAACCAGAAAATTCTGGAACGCTGAAGAAGAAGAAGAAATACCAGTAAACAAAAATAAAATTCTTCTCTCATGGATAAGATTGACACCTCTCAATAAAAAATTTTTTAAAAAGCCGGAAAATTTGGCTTGCTGAACTTGTGCTGGTAAATAATGATGTAAGATTTGGAATTTTGCTATTTCATCTGTCTCCCTTTGTTTTGTATTGAGTCATGAAGTGATTGATGGATCAGTTAATATATCAGTATATTTTTGTTATTATCTTTATTTATTTTGTGTGGTACATGTACCATGTTGGCTTCTTAGCTGTAGTAATTTACATCCTTTCATTTAATTATTCATGTTTGAATCCAAAAACAGATGGACTGCCAACGTTTTAAAATTTAGAATAAAAAAACAAGAATGGCAGGTAATTCCAACATTTATTATTGACAAAACAAAACGTTACATTTACATTTGTTTCAATTACCTACTATTCTTGTTTATTGATTTCCGTTTTTTTTTCTTTCTCCTTTCTAAATACATTTTTCTGCTTTCAGGACAGCGCCACACGGGAGGTTGACACGCTGAAGGACCAGGTGTCGGATCTCCGTGAGCGTCTGAAACTGGCCAAAGTCCACCACCAGGAGGAGGTGGAACAGATGCAGCACAAAATTGACGGCCTGAGTCGTTCCATGCTGGCCCAGGCAGATGCCCATAAGGCCGAGGTCGCCCACCTCAAAAATGCCAACCAGAAGGAAGTCTTCATCCTGGAGCTTGAGGCCAAAAAGCAGCGAGAAAGAACTGTGGCTATGCTTGCCGAAAAAGACCAAGAGATCGAGAAGCTGCGAACGGGATCTTCTCACAAGGTCGATCACGACTATTACCAGAAGCTGAAGGATCTCAGCATGGACGGTGGACAGGACAGCGATGGTCTGCTTCGCGGGGAAGGGTCAGAATCC
Organism: Littorina saxatilis; assembly: GCF_037325665.1. Taxonomy (NCBI): domain Eukaryota; kingdom Metazoa; phylum Mollusca; class Gastropoda; order Littorinimorpha; family Littorinidae; genus Littorina; species Littorina saxatilis. Next base: position 56,413,571 of record NC_090261.1, on the reverse strand, counting down.
AACAATGCTGTCGCCAGGCTCCTCATGAATCCTGGGTCTCAAGGGGAGGCCACCATTCTCCACTTTGCTGAAGAAAAATCACGGCAGGACGTGGAGATCGTGAGTCTCCGGAAGCAGAAACACCAGCTGGAGAGCGCTCTCCGAGAGCTCCAGCACGCCATGACCCTGAAGGAGGAGAAGTCTCAGGAGTCTGTGATGAAGCTTGAAGAGCAGATCCACAAGCTGGAGAGAGACAAGGGCCGCGAGGGCGCCAATCTGGAATACATCAAAAACGTTTTCCTGAAGTTTCTCACTTACTCAGACTACCATGGACGTACCCAAATGTTGAAAGCCATCACCACCATCCTGCAGTTCAGTCCTGCAGAGAAAGATTCGGTGCGGAGCAGTACACACTTGAAATTTTAGACTTTTCGATTTTTAGTACAGTGGAACTTCCCATTTACAACCTTGAAAAATCTTAGAAAATGGAGTCTTAAAATGGAGGGAGTCTTAAAATGGAGGGAGTCTTAAAATGGAGGGAGTCTTAAAAAGGAGGGAGTCTTAAAATGGAGGGAGTCTTAAAATGGAGGGAGTCTTAAAGTGGAGGGAGTCTTAAAATGGAGGGAGTCTTAAAATGGAGGGAGTCTTAAAGTGGAGGGAGTCTTAAAGTGGAGGGAGTCTTAAAGTGGAGGGCAGAGTTGCCAACTGATACGGATTTCCCGTATCGGATACGGATTTTTCGTGATTTTCGAGTGATACGGCGTATTACGGGGATTGATACGGAAAAACTTCATTGATACGGGAAATTTCAAAAATGACATTTGTAAAAAAAAAAGGGGGGGGGGGGAGAAATATTCCGATTGGACGAAAGCGTGAGATCGGTTTCCGATCACGGTTCCGTTCATGTTTTGCTGTTCTTGAATGAGCTTCAATAGCGGCCTATCCCCCCGGCCTCCGAGTCCATGTCCGATGCTGATATCTTCGCGGCACTTGGTGCAAAACGCGAAATGTATGCCGCGTCTTGTCGATTCGGAAATGAAGTCATACTCTTGTTTGTAACTCTTTTCAAATTTTACAAGAACTTTCGGGCGCTGGACCATTGTTTTCTTCATTTTGTGGTCGTCTGCTGCTGCTTCTTCTTCTGCTTCTCATCCACATTCGACTGAAGCGCATGCGCTAGCCACAAATCTCGCCTATTCTCGTTTAGTTTCGATTTTGATCACAGCGTTTGTGTGACGAAGCCTCGCGCTAAACGAGATTTCAGAAGTGAAACTACGCCGAGTACAGGCGCTTGAAAATACACTCCAGTCATTATAACTATACTCGAAAAATGTTTAATCGGGAAACTTTTGCACTATTCGGGAAAATCCGGGACTGGACATAAAATCAGGAATGTGAAGAATGGATTTTGCCTGTGTTCATTATAGTTTATAGATAAATCATGAAATGATAATAAGAAAGCATATTCAATACACATCACTTTTTCATACAATTCAAATCAATACTGATTTTAGTTCATTATCAGAACAGAAGCACTGAAATCAGTATTGATTGGCATTGATTGCCTTACGCGGTAATACCGCGCGCTATGTACAGTTTTTTGGCCTGATGATACAGTTTTTTGGTAATGTGATACAGGAAAACATTGATAGGGGTTGACATGTATGGGAGGGAGTCTTAAAGTGGAGGGAGTCTTAAAATGGAGGGAGTCTTAAAATGGAGGGAGTCTTAAAATGGAGGGAGTCTTAAAAAGGAGGGAGTCTTAAAATGGAGGTACAATTACAGAGTATGAACAGAGCATCTGAGAAAGGACAGTCTTAAAAAGGAGGAAGGCTTACATTGGGGGTTCTTGAAAAGGGGGTTCCACTGTAGTTCGCTTTGGTGTTGGGGTGTATATATATAGCTGTGTAAACTGTTTGTTGGTTTTTCTCAGTGTCTTGTTGTTCAATTGGCAATGAATAAGACAATCAAGTTATGAGCTGTCAGGGTGTGTTTGTGAACCAAACTGTCATGATTGGAAGAAAGTTAATCCACATACAGTTGTTGAGTAAGTGCAAGTGTGTCTGAGATTGGAGAAAGACTGATGGAACATAACTACCAACTAACAAAACAAAAGCGTGAATTAGAAGTTAAAATGGTATACAGTGCTGTGTGTGTGTGTGTGTGTGGGGGGGGGGGGGGGGTATTTTGAATAGCTTCTCATTATTTGTTCAGCAATAGGGTTCAGGAATGTACAAAATATATCTTCAATTAAATTATGTAACTATGATTGCTTTCTGACCTCTTTGCTGGAGCGTACTTTCTGTATAAAATTGGAAAATTTAAATTAATTCTTTATTTGGTGTGAGTATTATTATTTTCATGAATCTACTATAGCATTGCTGTTACAAGATAGTAGCTCTCTTCACCAATTATTTGTTTTTGTAACAGAACGTTTGCCAGTATTGGACATTTATTTTGTATCAGTGCAGAATGAGAATGAATTCCAATTTAGTTTGTACATGTATTGCAATGTTGCACTTGTGCATTGCATGCTTAATGTCAGTACATGTGTACCTCAACGGATTTGGGTATTTGCTTATCAAAGTGTATTGCAGTTTTGTGTTCTGGAAAAACAGAAATGAGCAGAACGATATAAATCCTCTTCTTTTGCTTATTTTCTGTCTTTTCTCTTGCCAGGACTTTGTAAACAAATAAGGCAATTGAGCTTTAGTGCAACGTACGAGTGTTCACTACCACTGTTATGTTTTAGCAGTCATTTAAAGTATAACTACATGTATAAGCATGTTGTTTTCAGACATTTCAAAAAGAAATGCACTGGTAACCAGCCAAATTACTAAGGTGTGCTGAATGTTGGTGTCTGTACCTTCTTCTTCTGCGTTCGTGGGCTGAAACTCCCACGTACACTCGTGTTTGTGCACGAGTGGAATTTTACGTGTATGACCGTTTTTATCCCACCATTTAGGCAGCCACACGCCGCTTTCGAAGGAAGCATGCTGGGTATTTTCTTGTTTCTATAACCCACTGAACTCTGACATGGATTTCTGTGCGCACTTGGTCTTGTCCTTGCGTGTACACACGAAGGGGGATAAGCCACAAGCAGGTCTGCACATAAGTTGACCTGGGAGATCAGAAAAATCTCCACACTTAACCCACCAGGCGGCCGCAGCTGGGATTCGAACCCTCGACCTTCCGATTAAGAGGCCGACGTCTTACCACCCTGCCACAGCGCCCGTCGGTGTCTGTACCAATCTACCATGTTCAGAAATAACTATCAGGGATTTTATTGGCTGTGGAAGAGTTGCGTCCCTTCCAAACAGTGAGGCAAACGATTGCCTCTGATCAGTGAAGGAAAGCAATGATGGCTTTACAGTGAATGAGATCCAATGTGCATGGTATGCAGTATGCGCTGGATATGACATTCTTTTCTTTGGAAAAAAAAGCTCTCCCTGAAGAATTTACCCGATGCTCCCCAGCATGTCGTAAGAGGAGACTAACGGATTCTGTTTCTCTTTTTACCCTTGTTAAGTGTTTTTTGTATAGAATAATTATAGTCAATTTTTGTAAAGATTTTAGTCAAGCAGTATGTATGAAATGTTAAGTCCTTTGTACTGGAAACTTGCATTCTCCCAGTAAGGTAATATATTGTACTACGTTGCAAGCCCCAAGAGCAAATTTTTGATTAGTGAACAAGAAACAATTGACAAGTGGCTCTATCCCATCTCCCCCCTTTCCCCGTCGCGATATAACCTTCGTGGTTGAAAATGACGTTAAACACCAAATAAAGAAAGAAAGAAAAAAAAGCTCTCCCTTCTTTTAAGACCTCTAAAAATCAGATAAAATTCAGGTCTTAAAAAGGACGGAGTCTTCTTCTTCTTCTTCTGCGTTCGATGTTCTTTTTTTTTTAGTCGCTAAAGTTGGACCTCCTTGAAGCTGGAGGCCCGGCGCCGTCCTACCCTGGCTGCGGGACACCAGGACGACACCACATCGATCCAAAGATAATTGTACGGCCATATTATCGTGGAAGCGTAGACAGCCGATTTTCTCCCCACGCCAAGTTGGCTGCTGTCTTCCGTCTTCGGTGGTTGAGGTTCTTACTCAGGGTTGCCTCCTCCCCAAGAGTAGCTGCCTTGCTGGGCTGTCGAGTCCACTCTACCCGGGTTTGTTGTCGAAGTTTTCCTTCTCGTAGCCTTTGCCTTTCCCAAGGCGCACACAAGGCAGTGCGGGTTTTGAAATCGGAGTTGTCCTTCTCCTAGATGAGCGACCACCCAAGGTTGACGAGCCCCATCTGTCCGAAGCAGCTGGTTTTAAGGCGCCAGGGACCCGCCTGCATCCCTTCTCCTGTTAGTCGAAGACAGGGCCCGCCACGTGAAGGCCAGGAGCTGGATTTGACTGTCAGAGGTGTTTGGAGACACGAAGCCATATGGAGCATTTCTTGGGAAGTAGGCGCTCATCTCTACTTCCACCCCGGCATAACAGTCCTTGGGCCCCGGACGGAGTCTTAAAATGGGAGTAAATCAACAGAGGTTATGAAGAAAAAATCTGAAAAAACAAGTTTTTAAAAGGGGTAGGGCTTAAATTCGGGCGTCTTAAAAGGGGGGTTCCACTGTACAGCCAATAAAAAACCAACATAGTCATTTTTGGCTCACGTAAGTGTAGCCTATGCGATCGTAACTTTGTCTGTCTGTGCGTTTGTGCGCGTGTGTGTATGTCTGAGGTAGAAACTTTAACATTTCGTCATTTGAAGACGTCACATTATGACGTAAGAGGGTTAGACGTCACGCGAAGGAATTACTGAAAGTCTCGGTCATTGTTATTTTGAGCGGGCCGAGACTAGTTGGCAGTCGAGTCCCTGTAAGTAGGCTACATGCAGACAGACAGATCTAGATCTAGTGTCTCGCTTTCTTGCACAGTGTCACCCATGCTTACTGTGTGTGTGTGTGTGTGTGTATGTGTGACGGAGTGATTGAGTTTGTGTTACTGTTTGTCGATTTCTTACGTGAGCCTTGAAGGCTTCGCCTCTTGTTAGAATTCATCTGTTGCAAGGTGCTTACTAACTTACTCTACAAACATGTGCTTCCAGTCTATGTGATCCATATTCTTTTATATGTTGGGGTACATTTTTTAGTATGTCATACGTAAGATACATGTACAAACTGGTTTAAAGGAAGGAGTCTGTGAAAATTAGAGAAATGAGAAAAATCATTCCTTTTAATGTATGAAAGGGAAGGAACTGAGGTCCATCTAGAGTAGTTTTGAGGGGCACTTTCCGCTCTCAGGTTGTATTGATACGTCTTCCTTTTGCGGTAAATGTGAAAGTTTCACATCACAGTTTGTAAACATTAGAGAAACCCTTGTGAAGTAATTCAATAGAGAGCATTTTCTTTTTATTTGCATACTCTGTAATCGCAGACAAGTCCCATATTCTTATCCAGTCATTCTTGAAATTGATTTCCCAGTTCTCTTATCTGAAGTTGGTCTGCAAAGGAGTACGTCTAACAATGTAATTTTATGCGGTACATGTAGCTTGCCATTAATTTGAGGCAATAAAACTGGGATGGAAATTACGAAGTGAAAATTAGGTGTTTGCGACAGGGCAAGAGGTCTGCACATGCACTCAAACGGACTTGATATGGGTGATTGGAACATTTTATCTTCACAAATAGGGGCATTTTATGAGGAAAGGTGCTAATGATAATTATTTTGGTCTTTCAGTATTTACAAAGACCAAGGGATTTTAAAGTTCTCTTCTTACTTATACGCCTTAGTTAACAGGCATGGGAATTGTCCGCCGAAAGGCAAATTTCCGCCGAAAATTGTTTGTTCCGCCAAAAAAGCAAAAGTGTGCGCCAAAAAAATAAATGGGGGAGGCAAAAATGGTTCTAAAAACTGAATTTAATGGCAAACTTGGAGCTCAGATGACACCAAATTGCACCATTTGGGTTCTTGGGAGAGAAAAAAGTTCCAGGGGGGCGGAGCATGCCCTGGAACCCCCCCTAGTAAGGCTAGGCGCTTTGCACCGTCGACGTTGCTGTTATTGAAATATTTTCAGCCTTTTTCACTTTTTTCAATTCCCATGCCTGGTTATAAATTAAAGTTGACTCATTTTCTTGTCAGATGTTATTGTAATGAGAATTAAAGCAAACATGTGATGTTACTGGACTTGTGTTTATGTCAGGCTTTCGACCTCTTCAGTTTGACAAGGCAGGCTTAAGTAAACCAATTCAGACTGTATGTCATTATCTGTGCTGAAGAGCCAGAGTTGCTTGGAAGCGATGATGTTTCATGAATCATGTGCTTAGAGTGCAGATTATACATTAAATAAAGTGTCTGTTTCTATTCTTGACAGTGTATATGTTGTGTTTTTTTCAAGACTGACTGTGTGTGTTTGTAATTGTGTGTGTATGTGTTTCCACTGTTGGGGAGTGGCTGGAATTGGGAACTGGGAATAAATGAGATTGAGAGTCTCTGAGTGTGAGATTCAATATCACTGGAGTCATCAAAGAAACACCCTATTTCACTGGTCTGTAAAATCTGAAAAGACATAAAAAATACAAACTTAAAAAAGAGAGAGAAAAAAACCCCATGTATGTGCACATGAAGTTTCATAATCTTACAAAGGAATCTATATATATATATACGACTAGTGTCTGTGTGTCTGTCCGCGATGCACGGCCAAAGTTCTCGGTCGATCTTTTTCAAATTTGGAGACCGTATTCAGCTACACCCCGGACACAACCTCATCGATGAGATATTTCAACACGTGCTCTCAGCGCGCAGCGCTGAACCGATTTTGGTTTTTCTGTAGATCCACTATATATATATCCATTCCCAGTAACTCTTCCTTATCTTCTCCAGTGTTTTGTTTTGCGCGTTTATCTCCCTTCCTTCGTGTGGCGTCAATCCATATTCCCGTTACTACGTTACTATTTTTAGAAGGTCACTGCACGTTACTATTTTTAGATCTCCCTTCCTTTGTGTGGCGTCAATCCATATTCCCGTTACTACGTTACTATTTTAAGAAGGTCACTGCGCGTTACTATTTTTAGATCTCCCTTCCTTCGTGCGCCGGCAAAGCCGGCGTACGCCGGGTCCCAGGCGCAGCCTGGTATTCGGCTCTACTTCTTCCCGGCGAAGCCGGTACCCGGCGAAGCGGGTAATCATCTAGTGAAGGTCATATATGTACAAAAATGATGAAAGGCAATTCACTCATCTGTCTGGGCGGGGATGTAGCTCAGTCGGTAGCGCGCTAGATTTGTATCCAGTTGGCCGTTGTCAGCGTGAGTTCGTCCCCACGTTTGGCGAGAGATTTATTTCTGAGTCAACTTTGTGTGCAGATTCTCCTGGGTGTCCGAACACCCCCGTGTGTACACGCAAGCACAAGACCAAGTGCGCACGAAAAAGATCCTGTAATCCATGTCAGAGTTCGGTGGGTTATAGAAACACGAAAATACCCAGCATGCTTCCTCCGAAAGCGGCGTATGGCTGCCTAAATGGCGGGGTAAAAACGGTCATACACGTAAAAGCCGTGGGAGTTTCAGCCCATGAAGAACAAACAAACTCATCTGTCTGGGTCCGTGTGTGTGTGTGTGCATCTGGGGTGACTGTCACCTGCTTGTTGCTGTTGTTCATTTTGTTTTTGTTTTTGTTATGGCTTCCGGGAAAACTGACCAAAAAAAACAACCATGAAGATTAATAAAAGAAAAAAGAACACACCGAACAATTAAAGTCGACACGCCCTATATACATTGTCAATACATTCAGTTTAATCAGACCGACTTATGCTTTGATGCATCTGAACCACTTCTGGCATTTGATCAACGGAAGGGAGGAGCGCATGATATTTAAAGATCTACACAGATCCTGCCAGAACTTGATCGTCCAACTTGCATGTCACGGTACATCATACAGTACAAGCTTTCAACCTCTCTTCCTTATTTATATTTCTTCTTTTTATTTGACTCAGGTATTTGTTTCCCTTGATGAAGTTGAAGTCAAACACTGAAGATAACTTAAGCTTATACTTGACTAGCTGTAGTAAGTTTCTTCCGTAGCAGACGGAGAACGCACATGACGTAGTCAGCAGTTAACAAAAGTATCGCATTTCCAATCAATCAATATGAGGCTTGGGTAATATCGCGCGTATTCCGTGGGTACAGTTCTAAGCGCAGGGATTTATTTTTATTTTTACACCCCCGGTATAGGGGTGTGTATAGGATTCGGTCGATGTGTTTGTTTGTGTGTTTGTGTGTTTGTGTTCGCATATAGATCTCAAGAATGAACGGACCGATCGTCACCAAACTTGGTGAACAGGTTCTATACATTCCTGAGACGGTCCTTACAAAAATTGGGACCAGTCAAACACACGGTTAGGGAGTTATTGGTGGATTAAGATTCTACAAGGACTTATAGAGGGACATATTAATGGTCAAAGGGAAATAACCTTCTCAGTTGGTGGCAGTGAGAATGGTAAGGACGGGGATGTTTTTCCTACCTCGGAGGAATTTCTTGTTTATTTTTATTTTTATGCAATTTATATTGCGGACATATTCAAGGCGCAGGGATTTATTTATGCCGTGTGAGATGGAATTTTTTTTACACAATACATCACGCATTCACATCGACCAGCAGATTGCAGCCATTTCGGCGCATATCCTACTTTTCACGGCCTATTATTCCAAGTCACACGGGTATTTTGGTGGACATTTTTATCTATGCCTATACAATTTTGCCAGGAAAGACCCTTTTGTCAATCGTGGGATCTTTAACGTGCACACCCCAATGTAGTGTACACGAAGGGACCTCGGTTTTTCGTCTCATCCGAAAGACTTGCACTTGAACCCACCACCTAGGTTAGGAAAGGGGGGAGAAAATTGCTAACGCCCTGACCCAGGGTCGAACTCGCAACCTCTCGCTTCTGAGCGCAAGTGCATTACCACTCGGCCACCCAGTCCTTCGAGACGTCAACTCGACGCCAGCATTTCAGACGTCAACTCGGTTTGTGACGCACATTTTGTACCAGCAGGTAGAAGTATAAAAGCCGCGTTTGGATTGCAGAATGAGAAACGAAAGTACGCCAGCCACGTCGTCTGCTACACGAACTGTAACTCGATCAGTGGTCCTATTGCGCGCCAACTAGTGCGCATGTGTGTCATAGCGACAAAATGGCGAGGAACGTGAGAACATCTATTAGGAAGGTTACAGGGTTGGACAGCATGAATGGTGGAGAAACAGTAGTTCCCAGCAAGGTTCCCCGTACCGAGGAACGCAGACCTGTAACGGTTGTTTTAGGAACACAATGGGGCGACGAAGGCAAAGGGAAAGTCGTTGATATGCTGGCAACGAAAGCGGACGTTTGCTGTCGATGTCAGGTAAAGTACTACAGCTGCAGTATATCATACATGTGCGAGGTGATGACAAAATCTCAGTCAGCTGGAAAACACTGAACTGGATTTAGTTCTGTAGCTTCGAATAAGTTTAACTCTCACGAGTCACCATAATGTTATTATTGACCATGATTGCTGTACGTTTTTAGTGTGAATCGTGCTGCCTCAGTGATGGAATGTAGATCATTCATTAGACCTGAAACTGGAGGATGAACCGGCGTCTCATGTAAAGAATAGAATTATAAGGTCTGACTTCTTTTTTGTTGTTGTATAGTGTGTTGTCTTGACACATGCAAAGTTTTCTGTTGAAAATCTAAATCTAAATGCGGATTTGTATTGTGTGTAAATTGTGAAAATTATATGATTGCTGTGGTTACACTTACACTTTACAGCATAACTTAGTGGGACAAATTGTAGTCTGTCTTAAACACCTGTTGAGCAGAAAAGAGTAGCCCAGCAAGACCATATCATTAGTGTAGAAACGTTCAGCTCATAAGTTGCTGCAGCATTCTTGTGACATGTTCAAACATTTTGCAGTGAAGGTGACACTGACAGAAAGCTAAGTAAAGGATATAAGTTTTCAAAAGGATGTTTTTCACTTAGTTTGAAACTTTGTTTTGTTTAGAAAGTTCACTTCCTTGAACCCCCCCCCCCCCCCCTTTTCCTGTTGTGCATACAAACACTGAAACAGAGAGCAAAGAACACACCAAGGGCAAGGTGTGCTGCCAGTGAATAGTGCACACAACAAGGACCTCAGCACAACCAGATTGAAGAGAAGAGTTTGGCAGGTTGCCCTACATAGCTAGCTTAGTGGGAGTGGGACTCTTGCATTACAAGTACACTGCATGGTGCCTGCAGTACATTGACTCTGGTGTGCACACATACATGTGCCTAAAAGACTAGCACACCTGATTTTGGTTGTGCACACCTGACCTGTATTTAGTTGCTGTCGTTGCAGTGTATTATACTAGTGTTACTGCACTGTTGCGGTGCAGTAACTGAATGTGTGCCAGATGTCTGAATGTCCAAGCCAAGCATATTAATTGTTGTTTGGTATGCAGTGGACCCTCACCCCCTCCCCCTTTTAAGGGCTCCAAAAATATGTGGGATCGGGGGGGGGGGGGGGGGGGGGTAAATTTACAGACGTTATGAACAGAAAATGTACAAAACTACCATCTTTAAAAGAAAAGTAAAACCAGGGGTCTTAAAAACAGTTGTTTATTATTTTATTATATTATTATTATTATATGAAGTCTTATATCGCGCGCGTATCTCCAGACTCGGACTCAAGGCGCAGGGATCTATTTATGCCGTGTGAGATGGAATTTTTTACACAATACATCACGCATTCACATCGACCAGCAGATGGCAGCCATTTCGGCGCATATCCTACTTTTCACGGCCTATTATTCCAAGTCGCACGGGTATTTTGGTGGAGATTTTTTATCTATGCCAATGGGATCTTTAACGTGCACACCCCAATGTAGTGTACACGATGGGACCTCGGTTTTTCGTCTCATCCGAAGGACTAGCACTTGAACCCACCACCTAGGTTAGGAAAGGGGGGAGAAAATTGCTAACGCCCTGACCCAGGGTCGAACTCGCAACCTCTCGCTTCCGAGCGCAAGTGCGTTACCACTCGGCCACCCAGTTGTCCCTCTGTGTACTACAATGGAACCCCCCTTGGGCACTTTCTAAGAGTAAGACCTTGATTCTTCAGATATTTTGTTCTATACAATACATTATATGTTTCCTTACCTCCTTTTTAAGACCTTGATTCTTCAGACATTTTGTTCTATATATATATATGTTAAAAGGGGGGTTCCAACATACATGCACTGCATTAAATGTTTATGTCTTTACCCGGCCAACTGAATAATTACTCAGCACAGTATGTATTTGTGCAGAAAAATACAGTGTGAGTCTTTAAAGTTGAGTGTGATCATGTTTTATTTGAACAGGGAGGGAACAATGCTGGCCACTCTGTGCACGTGGATGGTGCAGAGTATGCCTTCCACCTTCTGCCCAGCGGAATTGTCAATCCTGACTGCGTTGCCGTCATTGGTGAGAAATGGTTTTCAGACTCGCAGTACTGGCATTGTGGTTTTCAGTTTCATGTTGATTATATTTATGCCTTTGGGTTGTTACTGTTAGCATGACCCACAGTTTGGTTTATTATACATGAAATTTAAAGAAAGGGGTTGAGTCAGATATTGTCTTGAAATCGATATTCTGTAGTTTGTAGTCGGTGGGTTCAACTAAAAGTTTCTGACCTTAAAACTTTGGCGTCAGTGTGATAGATCAAGAGAAGTGAAACTGAGACGAAGAAGAAAGAATGCTACAGCAGCCTAGCCAACGAGCAAAGTTCAGCCAGCAGTGAGCCATCACATTGGCAAATTGAAGATTAACTGAAAGTGAAATTCAAATTCAGTACCACCCTGTGCTCCATTAATAACATTTGCAAGGTTCAGAGAGGAAGCAGTCTAGCTGCTGGGTTCAATGTGCCTCGCACTGCACTTTTTTTAAACCAGATGTGTCATGTTGCTTGGCAACAACAGTTAAAATAGAAAATAAAAAATAAAACGGAGGACCCATATTTGACTTATTATTTCAGAAAAGGTGAAGAACTTAGTTTGCCTTTTCTTTCCTTTGTAAAAGTGCACAGCTATTTATGTTAATTGTTATCACTAAAGGAAAAGATAAGACAAGAGATTTAATCAAATCTGATGAACAAGAGAACTGGATGCACCTTTATGTGGTTGGAAACTTCAAGCCTTTATCTTAGTCATGCTACAAGGGGGCCGGTATGACCCTAATTCCTTCTTGTGTCATGTTGTGCATCAAAAACAAATCCAGCAGTGATATACATGGCTTGTAAACATGCTCAAATCCTAAATGTCTTACAATATCTATAGACTTATGCAGGGTTTAGCCTGGGAGAAAAGGGCAAATTTGTCCCCCTCAACCAAATTCCGATGGGACATATATATAGTCGAATAGAAGGCAAGAATCGCCAAAGAGGCCTGTGCGCGTTTTGACCAAAGATGCAAAATGGAGCAATATGGTGCCATCTGAGAATTACCCGCTATATGATATCGTGTATGTGTGTGTGCGTGTGTGTGTATATGCGCATGTGTGTATATGTATGTGTGACTGTGTGTGTGTGATCCGATATAAAGTGTACATTTGGTGGCGCAGTGGTACGTAATCATTTTAATGAGGATGAAAGATGGTCAGAAATTGGATGTCACTGAATTTTCTAGGATAGATCAATATACTTCAGTCATTTTACCGTTTCAAAATGTCATACAAACTTATGTAGAGACAGAAGAATTTTTTAATAGGTTTATATAAGTAAAGTGTTGACTTGGGATTGAGTCTCTGAGACTGAGACTGAGAACTTTTGGCTGACTCATGTTCCCTGCTCACACTCACAGCTAGGGGGTTGAATTTTTCAGAGCTGTGGAATAAATGATGATTTTTAGCAGTGGTGCAGGCCATCCGTAGAATGATAGATCCTAGATAATGAATCTGGCTTAATTAATTCAGAGTGGAAACCCCATGAAGGGACTGATCAGAATGTTTTCAGGCATGCGATTTTCCCACCAATTTATCAGATTTTCTGCATTTTCAGAGCTCCAGAAGGCTTTCTTGATATCACTTGATTGCGCAATCTGACACTGTTGCATTATTTGGCACTGGGTTTTTTTCTTTCTGTTTTTTCAAGTAATTTGTTTTTCTTTAAAACGTTGTTGCATATGTAGAGGTTACACGCCGAGTCTCAGTGATTATTAAAAATAATGGTCGAAGTTAGCGGATCATGAAAAATGCGAGCTTTTGCGAGCTTTTTCATGACCGCGAACTGAGACCATTATTTTTTATAATCACTGAGACGAGGTGTGTAACCTCTTTATTCCTAATTTCTTCAGTTATTCAAAGAAAAGAGGAGGTTTTTTGCGAAAGTTTGATCGAATCCTATTCACTCAACCAGTCAACCTGCGCAGGCGATCGATTAATGTGCGGTTGTATAGTTCCGTGCAAATCATTCCATTCTGTTAACACTTCTTGTCAGTTTTCCTATTTTGGACTAAAATCAAGTACACAGATATGCTGTTATTCTGCTGTGGCGGCAAAGGCAGATATTGTGTGTTCTGTATATGTTTTGGTATCGCTTAGGATAATGTTCTTTCGTCAAATGGGACTAGCAGACGAACTTTTGCACCCGTGTTCCAACGTTAAAAACTGTATGAAGTTCAGTTTTCTGGGGAAAATAGTGTATGAAACCGCTTTATGTTGTTTAAATTGATGAGATGTGTGCATTTGGTTGCGTGTGATCTGTTTATTAAATGAAATATTGTTGAAAACTGACCGTCGGATTGCAGTCTGTTGTCGAAGAAACTGAGTGAAAAGAAGGGGAACTACTCTTGTCGCTAGACAAAGTATGAGTTACTTGCCTTGCGGGAAATTGCTTGTGATGAACGTTTGAGCACGGCAAATCTAGATTCAGAAAACAACCGAACTCATGGATTTTATATGAAGATTCATGTGTTCAGGCCTGTAGTTGTTAATTTAAATGCGGTATGTTTGTATTGTTTGCTCCAGAGATGTATACTTCGTACGTTAGAGCGTTCGGAACTTTTCAGTCGCAAAAAGTAGTACCGAAACAGAACAACTTCTCAACCCATTGCACTATCGAGGATTCAGGCTGTTGCTGGGTCGTTATTTGTTTGGTTGCTGGGTCATTATCGAAAAATAACTACCCCTACAAGTTTACAGAGGTAAAGAAGCAGAGGGGGGAATAAAAGCTATTTATATATCTTTTGTTTTTTGTGTGTGGGAATTCCATGATCTCATGCTTTTCTGTCTTGTGTCCAGGGAATGGAGTAGTGGTGCATCTACCCCAGATGTTCCATGAGCTTGAGACGAATGAGAAGAATGGGCTTTGCGATATGAAGGACCGACTTGTCATCTCAGATAGGTGTCACATTGGTAAGTCATGATTATGCTATGGCAGCAAACGAACATCAGTATTTCTTCAGAATTACAATTTCATGTGTTCTGTTGTCAGTTTGTTACAGTGTTCTAACTTTTATTACATCTGTGGATGCAAATAATCAAATTTGATCAATAAAAAAAAAATGGAAGTGGTTAGAATGTGCGCAAACCTTTCATTACTCACTGTTGACATTTCTCCCATTGTTTGTGTACATATCCACACCACCTACCCCCCTTCCTCCTACCCCCTGCTTAGAGAATTAAAAACTTGAAACTTATTCTTTTCTTTTGCAGTGTTTGACTTTCATCAACAAGTGGATGGTCTGCAGGAATCTGGACGTGGGCAGAAGTCGTAAGTATAGTTGGTGTTCTACCTCAAACATAGCTGAGATCAACGTGAGCATCGCTTGATATCTTAAGATGCCTCTCTTGAATATTTTCTGTGCCAAAATCTGTCATTTTCTGTCTAAAGACACACAGCATTCTCTGTTTGTGTAGCTTTTTCCAACATTTCTGCTGTCACTGCGAGCGCATGAGGTTGTTCGATCATAACTTTCTGCTTGTCTGGGCAGCGAATCATCGCATGTGTTGCACATGATCATATTTTCCTGTCATTTTGTTGCAGTCTTTCAACATCTCGGGTGAACGTCCCTTGACCTAATTCCAATGCAGATCCTTATTCATTATTTTATTATTTGCTGAGTCAATGTTGATCAGGTTTTAATTGTTATATATCGAGTGTGAATACCAATCCCTCTTAGTGTGTTGCACAGGTGAATTGCAAATTGAAATTATGACCAAAATATCTGCTGTTTATGATTTGTGCATTGTGTGGCACAGGTGAATTGCAGATTGAAATTATGACCAAAATATCTGCTGTTTATGAATTGTGCATTGTGTGGCACAGGTGAATTGCAGATTGAAATTATGACCAAAATATCTGCTGTTTATGAATTGTGCATTGTGTGGCACAGGTGAATTGCAGATTGAAATTATGACCAAAACATCTGCTGTTTATGAATTGTGCATTGTGTGGCACAAGTGAATTGCAGATTGAAATTATGACCAAAAAATCTGCTGTTTATGATTTGTGCAGTCGAAAGGAATAGAAACAGTATAACTTCTATTCTTTGCCAAATCACTTCCCTGTATTCTTTGCCAAATCACTTCCCTATATTTTTTGCCTGGAGGCTCATATATTTGTTTTCATGTGTAAATTATTGTAGGATTGGCACAACGAAGAAGGGGATCGGTCCAGCTTACTCGTCAAAGGTAAAGAGATGTTTCTTTTTTTATAGAAATTGTCATTTTGCTTTTATGGAATTTAAATGTATACTCTCAGGTTTTTTGTTTTTTTTAAAATCTCACAATGGTATAAAGTTTGAGTGAGTCAGAAAGAGTGTGTGGGTTTGAACCGACCCTTTTGTTATTGTCCAACTCTTTTGTTTATTGTTACTTTTAAGTTATGTGAGTCTTTTTAGAATGACAATGATCATCAGTCACAATTGTGTTTATTGGAAGGCATATATTTTTATGTTATTTTTTCAGGCCAAAAGAGCTCTTGATATGTGATCTTATTTTTACATTGTCATTTCCAGGCCACAAGAAACGGACTCAGGATATGTGACCTGATGGGAGACTTTGCCCATTTCTCTGAAAAGTAAGTACTTGTTTCAAAAGATGTGATATATTTGCACTGCAAACCGATTACTGTGCCCGCCGTTTGAGAGCAAAACAGGGCCATAGAGTGGTACTGCCCACTTTGCCATACGAGACAACGTTGTTTGTGCTGAATTATTTCAGATTTCGCAATCTTGTGGATCAGTACCGCACAATCTTTCCCGATCTGGAGGTGGACGTTGCGGCAGAACTGGCAAAGTATAAAGTGAGTCCTTGACCTTGACCTAAGTTTGACCTTGACATCAGCATTAGATTTTGTGTCTGCCCTCTCCCTGCTGTGGAGCCCTAAAATATGATTATGTGTATGTGTGTATATATACAATATTGTTAAGCATTCCCTGTTCTGGTATACCTTCTTTCTGTTAAGTTGCTTGAAAAAGAGTATGTTGTGTGGTGTGTGTAGAGTTTTTGTAACTCTGTGTTGAAGATTTGTGCATGTTTGTTATTCAGGTATTTAACGTCAGTGTAAATCAGTGCTTTTGTCAAGATATTCATGGAGTTTTATTTATTTGTTTATATGTATGTTCAGGCCTAAAAAAAAAATAGGTGTGGTTACTGTAACCCGACCTACCCTATTTTTAGGGGCCGACCCTATAACTTTTTATTACATTTGTTAAAAAAATTTTTTTTTTTTAAAAACGAGTGCAGAAAACGCAATGAAAGCAAAAGCGCTCGAGTCGCACACTTATTTCCCTGTCAAGTAGGTTTAATTTGTACACATTAGAAAAAAAGTTTAACAAAAAAAGTGATTGCCTACCTTCCTACCCTATTTTTTTTGGTTATGTTACCTAAACCACATCTATTTTTTTTGGAGGGGGCCTCATTGAGTTGTGAGAAAGCAATTTTTAAATCTTCAAGATGACGGTGGATGGTTGTACTGTACCATTGTACATTGTTTTGCAGGGGTTAAATAACCAGAAATTGGATTTTGTTTCCATTTTTGAGTGACAAACTTCAAAGAAAAGGATGTTACAGGGACTTCAGAAAATAGTGTCACACTTAAAAAAAAGACAAATGAAAAACGAAGTACAGGTGCCGGGTTAAATGCAATCCAATCAGACAGGAGGATTCTGTTAAAAGTTCAGCGGTTGTTCATGTCCATTTTTGATGTGCTGCATGTTGATTTATGAAAGGAGTATCTGGTTAATTTTCGTGTGTTTTTCTGCTCTTTCCATGCCATTTGAGTGCAAAAGTTCCTTCAATCAAGACCAACATATTTTTTTCTCCTGAGAATGTGTGTTTAGTGAATGCTTTCGGACCTTGAGTGTTGTTTGAGGAGTTGAGCGTGTTCCTGCATACTTCACGGGGCAAAAACTTCCATCGTTTGAATAAGCGTTCAAGCAATGATTTTTGTGTTGTAGGAGTTGAGAGAGAGGGTCCGGCCACTAGTGCGTGAGACGGTCAGCTACCTGCACAAGTTCCTGGAGGCTGGGGACAAGATGATACTGGTGGAGGGAGCCCAGTCCACCATCCTGGATATTGACTTTGGTCAGTGCCAAATATTGGAAGAAGAGAGTACACTGGAACACCCCTTTTAAGGCATCTCCCCCTCCCCCCCCCCCCCCCCCCATAACAAAATTAGACTCCCTCCCTTTTAAGGCCCTGTTTTCTGAGATTTTCAGATCATACCCATTGTACATTTATCCCCAATTAAATTACATATCTTATCCCAACTCACATATAGCATTAAATTACATATCTTACCCAACTCACATATAACAATTAACCCTGGTTCAGTGCAAGTCACGCTGTACGCGTCCCCTTGGTAACAAGGGAGACCACTCTAAAAAAGAGTGACCAATACCCACAATGCCAGACCAACTAGACTGAAGTAAATTGCTATATGTGAGTTGGGTAAGTATATTAATCAAATGAAAATTTATTACTAAAATTTTTGAATTTACTTCAGTCAAGTGCTAGAACGCTGCATCGCATCACCTTGGTAACAAGGGAGGCAACTCTAAAAAGAGAGCTACCTTGACCCATAAACAGGACAAAGTCACGTGACTTCCTGACCTTGCCACCACATTGAATTCATTCTCTACTCGGCGCTCCGTGGCTACGGACGTGTTTTGCTTCGCTTAGGCTTTTCAGCCTTTCGTCTGACTTTTCCTTGGGTCGGACTTCACCTTGTAGTTTTCCTTGCACGTCCCTCTTCTCTTACTTTGTGTTTGGGGTGAGCATTTTTGCATATTTTTGTCGTTGTTTGCTTGACTTAGGTTGTTCTGCATTTAGAAAAAGATTTTTACACGCTTTCGTCCGCCATGTCGGATAGCGGTAAGAAGAAAAGTTCTAAGCAAGTGGCGGAGCCTTCTCCTGTTAAGAAACCCCCGCGGGTTAGGGGGAAGAATTTACCCGATGCTCCCCAGCATGTCGTAAGAGGCGACTAACGGATTCTGTTTTTCCTTTTACCCTTGTTAAGTGGTTCTTGTATAGAATATAGTCAATGTTTGTAAAGATTTTAGTCAAGCAGTATGTAAGAAATGTTAAGTCCTTTGTACTGGAAACTTGCATTCTCCCAGTAAGGTAATATATTGTACTACGTTGCAAGCCCCTGGAGCAATTTTTTGATTAGTGCTTTTGTGAACAAGAAACAATTAACAAGTGGCTCTATCCCATCTCCCCCCTTCCGCCGTCGCGATATAACCTTGAACTGTTGAAAACGACGTTAAACACCAAATAAAGAAAGAAAGTTCTCCTGTTAAGAAGCCTTCTCGTAAGTCGAAAGTCTCCTAGTCAAGCTGTTGTGAAGGTGTTAGACCCTTCGTCCAAACATTCTTTTGATGTTAAGATTGACATGCCTAAATCTCCTTCCATGCCGATTCTGCCTTCAGAATCTGTACCGGTGGCTTCCGGTTCTAGCTCTGTCAGTCATAAACAAGATGTTTCCGCTATTCTTTGCTCTTTGAGCGCTCAGGTTTCCTCCCTTTCAGCAGAGCTTTCGTCGACTAGGGCAGAATTTTTGTCTTTGCCTCCGGGTGTCGGCGATACGCGTTCCCTGGTCAGGGTGCGTGTCCCTCCCTCGGCTACAGTGACGTCGGCCGATGTGCATGCTGCATTCGATGCGGGCGACGGAGTCTCTCTTCTGCGTACTCAGGCCTCTTCTGGTGTTCGGCCTGACTATGTTCAAGGTATTTATCCTTCGTCAGGAGCTGGGTTCTCCGACCAACGCGAAGGGCGTATCCTGGAGGAAGTAGCTCCACCCGATGGCCGGGCAAGGAGTGAAAGTTCCGATCCCCTGGCTACGCCGTTCCGCTTGCGCGGGCCGGATCGACACAGCATTCCCCGCTTCCGCCCGGGGGGCAGGAAGCAGTCCCAAGGGGGGCACCGCTTGGGTATAAAATCCCTCGGGTGTCTTCCTTTCCGGTTGACGCTTTGCCTGGCTATCGCAGCCACGGCGGTAGTGTACTTCCGGGTTGCACGGAAGTGCGGGACTATGATTCGGAGTTCGGTGCTTCCGCTCAAGACGAAGAAGATACCAACTTCCGGTGACTATTACAGCTCCCCATTATGGGTGTCTTCCGGTAAAGCTTCACCAGACTATAGCAGTCAGTGTGTTAGCAGAATTCCGGCATGCACGGATGTGCAGGATTACGGTTCGGATTACGGTGCTTCCGATCAGGAAGAAGACACCAGTTTTTTTGGCTACTATCCGAGTTTACCCATGCTTTCGCATAGGCAGCGGAAGTCAGACCTGTTTACCAGTACGATTTGGGCGTATTTTGTACGCCAAAGTATTATCGGTACGCAAATACGCGACACACGCACAAAATACGCATAGGAAAAAGTCTAGAATACGTTTTCCGGTGTTGGTGTGCTGATTACGGGATGGTACAACTGATACCGGTTTCGGTCGAAGGGAGATAACCATGACAGCGAGTCTTCAGCTGTGGAAACCTTGTTCAGTTGTTGGCACGTGCGATCGTCTGGACAATCGTGGCAAAATGAAGCGGTAAAATGTGTCGGTTTCGGATGACTGTACCAAGTCTAAACAGCAGAAGCAGCAGATTTTCTTGGAGAAATATAAGAAAGAGCAAGGAATTGTGGAGTCTACTATGGGAAAAAGTCATGCACACTGCAAGTATTGTAAATCAGATTTCTCCGTTGCCCATGCTGGGAAATATGACATCGAACGACACTGCGGCATTTCCAAAACTCACCTGGACAAGGTTGCTGCAAAGAAATCCGCTGAAAGCTGCCAAGGAATTATGAAGTTCATTCCCGCAAAGCAAATCCTGCCAGAAGAAAAGGCTGTAGTCCGTGCTGAAGCAATGTTTTCTGAGATGATTGTAAAGATGAACTTTCCACTGTCAACCGCAGATGTTATTTCACAAACTTCATCTTTTCATTATCAATCTGTTTGGAAGACACTGGTTATAATGCTATAAACTGACAGGTAAATAAAATTGTTTTATCCCTGTTGTATTGGAAGGAGTTAAATTCTGAACGTGTTCACAAGACATGCTATTCTTACACAAACACGTTTGCACCCACGCGTACATTTTCCCTAGCCCATATGGCTTTGCTTGCAAAGTACACCAACTTTTTGAAAAATACACTCAACTTTTTGGGAAAGCACTCTTGCCTCGGGTTTAGGGTAAACAGGTCCGGGAAGTAGTTTCGCTGTACATTGAGGAAGGGGTGGTTGCTTCGGCAACTTGTCCGTACCACCACCTTCAGCTTTGGTTGACTTCCGCTCAGTTCGGGAGAAACGTGTTTCTTTTGGATCTGCGAATCTCCCTCTGTTGCCTCTTATATGGCCAAGTTTCTGAGCTCAACCTACGGCAAGTCAACTCACCGACTGACACAGTGCCGTTTTTGGCAGCTTACAGTACGGTGTCGGACTTAGTCAAACTGTGGCTTGCTCATGTGAAGCATCCCACTCCTCTCTCTCAGGGACCTGCCAGACGTAATCAGGTTTTCAACACTCCCGACATTTCACTCCTGATTTTGCAAAAGGGAAAGTATACCCTCATCTTTGCAGCCTCGGCATAGTCTTTCTCCTTTTTCAGCAAAAGGCCGCAACACCATCTCGTTCCGACCACCGAGGTTAAGCGGCATCGGTCTCGGTTACTACCGGGATGGGTGACCGTTTTGAATACGGGCCTGTCAGACATTCTTTTTAACTTTCAAGCTGCGGCCTTACAGCTTCAGCTGTCAATATAACACTTACCTCGACAGTACTATTCTTGCACATTATCTATTATAGGCCGAAAAAATTGGACAAAACGCTGAGTGGGTACAATTATCTCCCATAACCATGCGCCACTGTCCGAGTGCTTCCCCCTTACAGGATGTAGGTGGCGCGTCCTCTTTCTTTTTTCGCGCGTGTCAGACCGGCTGTGTTTCTGCTACGCTCCCGGATTATTTTGGACTAAGAGGCTTCTTTTCTGTGTGGACTATCACCTGTTGGATTATTGTGTGTTATTCCACTTCTGGCTTGAGGCTACGTTGTGTTTCCTTCAACTTGTGCCTCCGTTTTTGTGTGGCGGACTCGGCGTGCCTCCCGTCCTACTTCGTGGTGACCGGTCGTCTGCTTCTCGTTTCGCCGCATTCACTTGAGTATTGACCTAAATTTTCTTTGAATTTTGTTAATTCTCGGTCTTTAAGGGTACGTACAGGGCGAGGTAGGATGTCTCGTCCTGTTTTGGGCTCTGGTTCTACGGAACCAGAGTCTGCCGGGGGCAACCCTTCTCCGGGCGCCCAGCGTCATGTTTTACGCACGGAGAAGGGGATCTTTCGGCGCTCCGACTCTCCCTCCCCAAACGCTTTGCGTTTGCGGCGAGGGAGGGCGGAGAAAGCCTGTTTGAGCAAGCTCAATGCGAGCTTGCTCAAACAGGCTGGGCTTGAGCCTGGGACTTCGGGCGGGGCTGCGCCGTCGAAGGTTCGGGGAAGGTCGAGGGGAAAGAAAAAGCTTCTTTCTCCTTCTCCTTCAGTGGAACAAGCTTCCCCCCCTTCGACGCCGTTGTCCGGCCCTCAGTCTCAGGCTTCAGCTCCTCCCGGTTTCAAGCCTGGGGGGAAGGTTTCCTTCTCCTCCCTGGCTCGAATCCGGGGGCAGGTCGATTCCCAACCCTCTTTGGGGGTTGGTGAATCCGATCTAGGGGCTACTGGAGAGACTCAGGTTTTGACAGCCAACGGCCATACCACGTTGTAAACACCGGTTCTCGTCCGACCACCGAAGTTAAGCAACGTCGGGCCCGGTTAGTACTTGGATGGGTGACCGCCTGGGAACACCGGGTGCAGTTGGCATTAAAATCTTCCTTTTCCGGTGCCTCTCCTGTGCCCTCCTCGGTTTCCACCGCTGTGGAAGCCAGGAGGGACACGGGTCCTCCTCTGAACTCCCTCGCTGGGTCGTCTGCTGCTGTTTCGACAGTAGTTTCGGCCTTCTGGGGGGGGAGATCGGAGGAGATGACGGGGTCTCTGAATTCCCTCCCCGCTGGGGTTGGGATGCGAATTGACCCCGTTCAGGGCGGTCCTGTGGGGGCAGGGGTTTCAGGCTTCGTGCCTACGACCACTGCTACTACGGTTCCCTCTGACGTCCGTGTGACTGGTGGCTGTCCCTCTTGATAAGACGCTCCGGCCGACTAGTTACTGGACGTGGAGGTGTTCGACAGAACGTGGTACTTCTGTCGAATGGTCAGGGCGACGGGAACATTGTTTCTGTTGCTCAGACCGACACCTCCGACCGGACCGTCTTGACCCCACGCCATTCCTTAGCGTCTGGTGTTCGGGTGACGGATGGTCCGGACCAAGGGTCCGGAACGTTCCAGGCTTACGGGTCGGGATCGAACCGGACCCACGGGTCCCGACTGGACTTGACCTCCGGGTTTGGTCCGGACGGGACCCATGGTACGGGACCGTACCGGACCTTAGGGTCCGGTGCGGGACAGTACCTCTGGCCCTTGCCGGACCCCCGGACCTACGGGTCCGGATGGTACGGTACGGGACCAGTGGTTCGGTCGGGACCGGACCACCCGACCACCTCTGTTGGTCTGGGTGGTCTGGCACCGAACCGGAACACACCGGACCACCGGACCTACGGGTCCGGATGGTACGGTACCGGACCAGTGGTCCGGTCGGGGCCGGACCACTCGACCACCTCTGTTGGTCCGGGTGGTCTGGCACCGAACCGGACCATGCCGGACCTACGGGTCCGGATGGTACGGTATGTCCACGTCCGACCGAGCCACCCGAACACTTTTGTGGGTACGGATG
This sequence comes from Littorina saxatilis, assembly GCF_037325665.1. Classification (NCBI taxonomy): domain Eukaryota; kingdom Metazoa; phylum Mollusca; class Gastropoda; order Littorinimorpha; family Littorinidae; genus Littorina; species Littorina saxatilis. The sequence continues at coordinate 56,390,316 of NC_090261.1, read as the reverse complement.
GTTCGGTACCGAACGGGACCTCCGGATGCTACGGGACCGGACCGAACCTACGGGTTCGGATGGTCCGGTACCGGACCAGTGGTCCGGTCCGAACCGGACCACCCGACCACCTCTGTTGGTCCGGATGGTCTGTCACCGAACCGGACCATACCGGACCTACGGGTCCGGATGGTACGGTAGGTCCACGTCCGGACCGAACCACCCGAACACTTCTGTGGGTACGGATGGTTCGGTGCCGTACGGGACCTCCGGATGGTACGGGACCGGACCACAGGTCCGGTGTCCGGACCACCCTATCGGATCGGTCCGGACCACCCGACCACCTCTGTTGGTCCGGATGGTCTGGCACCGAACCGGACCTACGGGTCCGGATGGTACGGTATGTCCACGTCCGGACCGAGCCACCCGAACACTTCTGTGGGTACGGGTGGTTCGGTGCCGAACGGGACCTCCGGATGGTACGGGACCGGACCGGACCTACGGGTCCGGATGGTCCGGTACTGGACCGGTGGTCCGGTCCGGACCGGACCACCCGACCAACTCTGTTGGTCCGGATGGTCTGGCACCGGACCACCGGACTTACGGGTCCGGATGGTACGGTGTGTCCACGTCCGGACCGAACCACCCGAACACTTCTGTGGGTACGGATGGTTCGGTGCCGAACGGGACCTCTGGATGGTACGGGACCGGACCGGAACACCGGACCACCCTACCGGACCGGTCCGGACCACCCGACCACCTCTGTTGGTCCGGATGGTCTGGCACCGAACCGGACCTACGGGTCCGGATGGTACGGTACGTCCACGCCCGGACCGAGCCACCCGAACACTTCTGTGCGTACGGATGGTTCGGTGCCGAACAGGACCTCCGGATGGTACCGGACCTACGGGTCCGGACCTACGGGTCCGGACCTACGGGTCCGGATGGCCCGGTGCCGGACCACCCGACCACCTCTGTTGGTCTGGATGGTCTGGCACCGAACCGGACCATACCGGACCACGGGTCCGGATGGTACGGTATGTCCACGTCCGGACCTAACCACCCGAACACTTCTGTGGGTACGATGGTTCGGTGCCGAACGGGACCTCCGGATGGTCCGGCACCGGACCGGACCACCCTACCGGACCGGATCGGCACCCCCGACCGGACCGGACCGGACCATTTCTTTTCTGATCAGACCCGATGGGTTCCTGTTCAGTCTATAAATGGCGGGGGTTCGTTGGCTGGGCTGACCCAACAGTCGCAGGGTTGTTGTTTTTCTCCCCCTTCGGCTGCTGGAGACGTTTCGTTTTTGGGGCAGGGGTCTTCGCGGCCTCTTGCTTCTGTGGGCGTTTCTTCACAGCCTGCTTCATCGCTTTCGGCTCTTCCCCCTCAAGCTCCCTACACTCCTGCTTTTGAGGAGTTGTCGGGAAGTGAAGAGGAGAGTGAGTCGGAGGACGATAGGGAGGAGGATCAGGGTCGCCCTGAGGTTAACACTGATCCTCTACCCTTGCCGGTTTCTGATGGAACTTCCGAAGCTATGCTTCGTACTTTCCAACAGTACATGACAGACATCACGCGGCGTCTTGACGTCACGGATGCCTCTCTTAAGCGTCTGTCGTCTAGTGTTGACACACAGGACCTGGACCCGGGGTCTGAGGACGAGAGGCAGGAGGCTCGTCCTCGCACAGCTAGAAGGACGTTTGAACAGTTTCAGGACGTCCTTCCCTGAGACGCCCTCTCGTCCTTTGAGTCCGCTTCGGCCCGGGCGCGGGAGGCTCACGCCGCGTCTGCCGGCGGCTCGTTTTATGAACGATCCGTCCGCCGGCAATTCGCGTTCCACCCTAGTCTTAGTGCCACGGTGGAAGCGGCAGCACATCGCCTGAGGAGTACAGATTCACGTGCAAACGCGACCTATGTTCCTCGGGAGGACTCGGGTTCAGTGCCATGCTTTCCTTCGGGAGGCGCACCTCCACTGTTTCCTCGTGTCCAATCTGTTTCGTCCCTCCCTTTTCCCTTTGACTCTCGAACTCTCCCTTTCCAGACTTCGAGTGTTTAGGGTGGGGCTGACGGTGATGTGTTCGTTGGGGAGGTGCCTTCGGTCAAGAAGGTGGAACTGAGCTCTGCTTCGTTCCACAATCTTGAGGCCACCGTTTCTTCCACAGTCGAGGCCCAATCACAGGCCTTGACATGGATGAGCACGCTGTCCACACTGTTGGACCCTCCCGATCGGGCAGAGTCCGATTCCACTCGGGTCCTTGACACGGTTCGAGTGGATCGGGCTTTGCATGCCGTGCGATCGTGCGTGTCGTCTGCGGCAGAATTGGCCATTGGAACACGGGTCCACTTTATTGGCCCTGTTCCGTGATCATTTTCTGCCTACTTCTATAGTGCCTCCGGATATGAGGAAGAGTCTGAGGAACACGTTTTCTCAGCCTTCTTCCCTCTTTCATCCGGACACTGTTCGTTCTGTGGTGGAGTCCACACGCCAGAGGAACACTGATTCTCTGATGGTTGGCCTCGCTGCTTCGGCGACGGCGGCGGGGAGTAAGAGAAGTGCTACAGTCACCTCCAGCTCCCAGCCTCAGAAGAAGAAGAAGCCAGTTTCACTGCCTCCTTCTTCCTCCTCTTAGGCGCCTGTTGCGTTCCCAAGCAAGACGAAGGGTGCTCAGACAGGTAAGGGGAAGCAGCACCACCAGGGGGGGTGGTCGCAAGCCTGCGCCTGCCCGCCAGCAGAATTTTCAGTGAGTCCCGGCCCTACGTTGACGCCCCCTCAAGTTGCCCCTCTTTCGTCCGTCGGTTCCCTTTTTCGGGCCCGCGGCATGTGGGGCAGACTGGTCTGCAACCAGTTTTTCTTGAGGGTGGTGTGGTCGGGGTTTTCTCTACCGCTGTCGTCACAACCTCCATTGTCCGCTCTACCCTGGACGTTCCCCCCTCCTCGAGACCCTGCCAGATGGCAGGCTCTTCAGGACGAGGTGAACTCGTTGGTCGAGAAGAAGGCGGTCTACCCCCTTTCTCAGCCTTCTCCGGGGTTCTGCTCCCGCCTGTTCACCGTCCCCAAAAAGGACGGCCGGTTCAGGCCGGTGTTGGACCTCTCCACCTTGAACTTGTACCTTCACAGGTGCAAGTTCAAGATGGAAACCCCTTCGTCGGTCCGGTTGGCCATCCGGCCAAACGATTGGGCCATGTCTGGGACCTCCAGGATGCTTACTTCCACATCCTGGTGGCCCCGGGGTACCGACATCTGCTCCGGTTCGTTTGGGAGGGCACAGTGTTCGAGTTTCGGGCCCTCCCATTCGGCCTGTCCTTGGCCCCTCTGATTTTCAACGGGGACAACAACACCACATGCTTAGCTTACCTTCGCCACCAGGGGGGCACCAATTCTCGGTCCCTCTACCTGTTGGCGGAGGAGATTCTGCTCTGGTGCCAGACCAATCAGGTCCGGATGTCAGTCCAGTTCGTTCCGGGGAAACTGAACGCCCTGGTCGACATTCTCAGTCGGGGCGATCAGGTTCTCTCCACAGAATGGACCATCGCCCACAACGTTCTACAGCGTCTGTGGGCAAGGTGGGACCGTCCTCTGATCGATCGGTTCGCAACTCGATTCAGCGCTCGGCTTCCCAGGTACGTCAGCCCCTTTCGAGACATGAATGCGTTCCACTTGGACGCATTCACTCTCTTGTGGAGGCTCCTCGATGCTTACGCCTATCCCCCGACATCTCTGATTCCGAGGGTGCTGGCAAAATATCTGCAGGAACGACCAAGACTGATTTTGGTCGCGCCTTACTGGCCAACAGCTCTGTGGTTTCCAGATCTTCGCGGTCTCACCCACTTAGACCCTCTACCTCTGGATCTGGACGGGGGAGGTCTGCTCCAGCCTCGATCATGCCTCCCTCATCCACGTCCAGAGAGTCTGTGCTTGACCGCATGGCTCTTGTGCGCTCCAAACTGCTTGCACTAGGATTGCACAAGAGTTCAGTAGAGTTTTCCTTGAACGCTAAGAGGCGATCAACTAATCAGCTCTACGACTTACGCTGGAGAGCTTGGGCCACCTTCGCCTTGTCCAAGGGGATAAAGCCGCTTTATCCCTCAACACAGGCGCTGGAGAGCTTGGGCCGCCTTGTCCAAGGGGATAAAGCCGCTTTATCCCTCAACACAGGCGCTGGAGAGCTTGGGCCGCCTTGTCCAAGGGGATAAAGCCGCTTTATCCCTCAACACAGGACTTGGCCAACTTCCTGGTGGAAGTGTATCAAAAGAAGAGTCTTTCTTCTAAGACTCTTCTTGGATACAGATCTGCCATCGCTTCCACGATTGCGGCCGCTACTGGTCGCAGACCTGAACACTTGATCAGGTCCTCCCTCATCGCTAATGTCCTTTCGGGTATTAGCAATGCAGCGGTGTCTAAACCTCGGGTTTCATTTCCCAAGGGGGATGTCTTTCTGGTCCTCAAACTCCTGCGTAGCAATGAGTTTGAACCCCTGGCAGGCATCAGTATCAAGTTGCTGATTTTTAAGACTAATTGTTCCTCATCGCTTTAGCCACTTGCCGTAGACTCAGTGGTATTCAAGCTTTGAGTGGCCTGGACTTTGACATTGAGTTCACCACACAGCAGTGGTTGCCAGCATGGTCACGTCAGTCTAAGGTATGTTTCTTGGGTATATTTTCTTTTACGGTAGTACTGTTCGAAAATTGCCTGGGTATCTTAATCCTTGGATTTAAGTGATTTTGATTAAGGAGTTTAATACTCTACATATCACCCTCACACCACTCTGGTATTCTGTGCAAGAATAGTACTGTCGAGGTAAGTGTTATATTGACTGTAAGGCTTCTTTTTAAGCCTACTGTCTATATGATACTTACCGAGACAGTACTATTAGAGTTTCCCTCCCGCCTCCCCTCTTGATATGTTATGGGCTTTTTGAGGGTCTGCAGCTCATAAAGAAAGAGGACGCGCCACCTACATCCTGTAAGGGGGAAGCACTCGGACAGTGCTTGGGATCCACGGTGGCGCATGGTTATGGGAGATAATTGTACCCACTCAGCGTTTTGTCCAATTTTTTCGGCCTATAATAGATAATGTGCAAGAATAGTACTGTCTCGGTAAGTATCATATAGACAGTAGGCTTAAAAAGAAGCCTTACAATCGTACTCACGTTTACTCACACTCAAATTCAGCAGTACTTCGCTCCCGCGAGGGCTACATGTCCGGTTAACAGAAGTTCACCCTCTTTATTTCAAGCCAGCGTGTAGGGACATCAGTATTTAGCTCTCACTGATACCACTCCCTAGCCATTGAGGACAACGGTTGTCTTCTCTGGTGCTTGATTTCCTCTCAGAACTTCAGCCTTTTCTTTGAAAAGACCAGTGACATTCTGTCACACTCACGCAAACGGGGCCTTCCTCCTCACTCATTAGCCTTTTGAGATAAGGGAAGGAGGGGGGGGGGGGGGGGGGGGGGAGTGTTTTTGTATCTTGGACAGTTCTCCTTTGGGCTCCGTCCAGACTGTGCGAGATAGAACATGGGCCTACTTCTAGGCCTTACGTGAATTAGGCTATGCTTCTCCCTAATCTTGTCAGTGTGACTTGTTTAACTCGCATTATAAGATGACAGGTCTATTTTCACAGAGAGACCATATGCTGGATAGGGTTCAATACAAAAGATCACAGCAAGACAAGTCTGAGTCTTTTGGTATCAGAGTTTCTACGCTCCACAGATTTTGAACCGCTACATTCTGCTAGCCTTCATAAACATTACGTGCGAAACGTTCTCCCTTTTACTCCTAGCTACAGTGTGCAGAGGTAGCGAGATTCACACACTCTTTGGCTTACAGGGAGATGTAGGTTTCAATAGAGGCTCTCTACCTCGCTCTGCTTCCGGCCAGACTTCTTAGTCTGGCATCAGAATCTAGGACAACCATCTCCGATGGTTTTATAGTTTTCCTCTTTATAGGATTCTCGCCATAGGCGACCCATTATTATGAATCTGACCAGTTATATCACTATGCTCCTTCCTGTCTCATACAAGGGGTTTAAGATCATAAGCAAAACTACTCTTATCGTCTTTGAACACAAGGGTAGATAGGGACATATCTACGTTGGTGCTAAAATCGGTAGGATATTCTGAAGTCCTTGACTCCGCCAACTGGAGATCGTAGGAGCTCTCTATCAACCTTCACCTGCGTGACTTTTCCAGCGCGCGACAGGACGGTTCCAATGCGCTACCGGCAATGGTAGCAGCAGGGCAAATTATTGCCTAGCTCATAGATTGAGCATCCCACCGCCTTCATTAGCAATCTGCTATATATGAGTTGGGATAAGATATGTAATTTAATCGAAAATTTTAGTAATAAATTTTCATTTGATTACTTACCCAACTCACATAGTTAATTACCTCCCGCCTACCCCGCTAGTGGGGTTGTTCTAAAAAAAGAGGGAAGGTTTTTCTACGCTTTCGTACAAATGAATTCAATGTGGTGGCAAGGTCAGGAAGTCACGTGACTTTGTCCTGTTTATGGGTCAAGGTAGCTCTTTTTTTAGAGTTGCCTCCCTTGTTACCAAGGTGATGCGATGCAGCGTTCTAGACTGAAGTAAATTGCTATGTGAGTTGGGTAAGTATATTAATCAAATGAAAATGTATTACTAAAATGTTCGATTTAAGACTCCCTCCTTTTTAAGACCTGATTATTTCAGATGTTTTTTGGTCTTAAAGGAGGAGTTCCGTTATATACAAAGATGGTACATGTGTGATCTTTTTCTGTCTTAATTTTTCAATGGTGATTATTGGTTGTGGCATGGTTCGAGAAATGGCAACTATTAACACTAGATCTGCAAGAGTGAGAGAGCGTGTGTTTATGTACACGTTCACACTGATTTTGTGTGTGATTACGATGTTGTCAGCTATGTTGATCTGAATTAATAAAGTATATGCAGATGTTTTTTGACTGGATGTTGATTCTGTGATTTTCAGCAGGTGAAAAATTATCAGTGCTGATGTAGTGAAGAATTGTTAAAGTTAAATTAATTTGTTTGTTTCATTACAGGTCTTTACCCGTACGTGACATCATCAAACTGCAGTATTGGAGGCGTGTGCACAGGGCTTGGTATTCCACCTCACGTCATTGGGGATGTGGTGGGTGTTGTCAAGGCCTACCTCACCCGCGTGGGAGCTGGTGGCTTCCCCACCGAACTCGACGATGTGAGTTGTCAATCATTCATCAGGCATAGTTTGGTATTGTCGGTTTTTTGTTGTTGAAGATGACCATTGCTCAGGATTGGGTTTTATGGTCTGGTGGGTTGAAAAGTACCAGGAATGCTCTCCCAGTTATGGAAAAGTGCAGCACTTGAAGTACTGGAAGCTTTTGTGGAGTGAACTTGTGTTGACAGGAAAGACCGATGAGATTTTGATCAGCATGTCTTGTAATAGATGTTTTGAAAAAAAACAGAACAACTCCTGTTTAAAGGCACAGTAAGCCTCCCGTAAACCATCACAAAGCTCCCCGAGCGTCTACATACAGTACAAGCATACTTCCATTTGAACGCTCACCGAACGGGAACATCCTGGCTGCTTTCTGTCGAGCGTGAGAAATGTTCGAAGAATTTATTTTCGTGGACTTGCTCCTCTACAACAATGGCGCCTCGTTTTGGTGCTGGACGGCTGTTATGAATATTCAATACCGGAAATCACGCCCGGACAGTAAGCCTCCCGTAAACCATCACAGGTACTGTCAGGCTTTTACACACAGTTCAAACACCCCTCCATTTGAACGCTCACCAAACGGGAACATCCTAGGTGCCCTACGTAAAGAGCGAGCAATTTTTAAAGAATTAATTTTGCAGATTGTCTCGAACACTTTTTGGACCCATCCTGAACTCAGGTCAAAAATGAGTTACTTCCCTTCGGGTCTCATTCTATCGATGTAAACTGGCGATAGCCGTGTATCGATGATTATTAGAATGTTTTTGGACCGTGGTGCGTTTTTGCGCTAGACCTAACTTTTAAAATCTAAATAATAAATTGACAGCTTGTTACAAAAACATTCTTTAATCATAAAAGAATTCTTTTTTCATCAAGACAAGATCAGTACAATTCGAAGTTGTGAAAGTTTGAAAAAAGAAAAGCCCGGAAGCAGGGTCACGCAAGGGTCGTAGCAGACGACGGTTTATGCATATCGCTGTTCCTCTCAACAGTCAAAAGCCATCGCTAGAGTTCTTGTGAACCACAGCCGTTTGTTTCGTGCATAAAAACGTGCTATTGTAGATAAGCTCACATCGAGTTGCATTCAAATGACTAACTGACGACTACATTGTGAAAAAGGGAAACTGGATCACACGGGTTCACGATGGCTCAGGGGTAAGATAAACCACGCAAAAATAAATTCTTTGAAAATTGTTCGCTCTTTACGGAGGGCACCTAGGATGTTCTCAATCGGTGAGTGTTTAAATGAAAGGGTGTTTGTACTGTGTGTAAAAGCCTGACCGTATCTGTGATGGTTTACGGGAGGCTTACTGTGCCTTTAACCCATCAAAACTTGTTGCGAATTAATAAAAGTTGTCTTGTCACGTGTTATCTTTGAAGTCATTCAGAATGACCTTTCACTTTAGAATAATCCTGCGTGCGTCTCTGTGTATTTGTGTGTGTGTGTGTTTAACATAATGCTAACCGTGGGAAACTACCTGACAATATGTTCTACTTTGAAGATTTGCGAGCTTTGCTCGTAGCGTTGTTTCATTCTGTTCTTTTTATTGTTCAGGAGATGGGAAAACTACTCCTGGACCGTGGCCACGAGTACGGTGTGACGACAGGCCGACCACGGCGCTGTGGCTGGCTGGATCTGGTCATGCTGTCCTACTCCAACATGATCAACGGCTTTACTGGGTACGTTCACTGTGCTGGGATGGCCAAATCTCACTTGCCAGCTGGGCGAGTAACTTCAAGAATCTCATTGGTCCGCCACAGATATCACTAGGCATACCCCATTCTATTATTAATTTTTGACTGTCAGAAACACACATAATAGCGGCTATTTCATACACAACCGTGCTGTTGTCAGCGATAAACAGGCTTTCCCAGTGTTTATATGGTTCTTAAATCGATGGTACATGTACCACTGAAAATTGTTTTGCGTTCGACCAGCATATTCACTGGCCAACCGGGCAAGCTGCCAGACGGTTTCTACTAGCCTAGCGGAATTATTACTTACCCCCGGCGATCGTGCGGCCGATTTGACTATCCCTAACTTGTGACATTGTATTGTACGCTAAGTGTTTGTTTGTTCAGGGGGAGGGAGGTATGGTTGTTCGGGGAAGCTAGTAAATATGCGGTGTGTGGAATAGGCCTGTTGATCATCATCCATTGCTTTACTTTTTTCCCCCTCAATCTACGTGTGTTCTCCTACAGTATAAGCAGGGTTCTTTCTTTGTTGTGAATTCTTGAGAAATGTGAATTTCAAAAACATGTGGGGCGGGGATGTAGCTCAGTCGGTAGCGCGCTGGATTTGTATCCAGTTGGCCGCTGTCAGCGTGAGTTCGTCCCCACGTTCGGCGAGAGATTTATTTCTCAGAGTCAACTTTGTGTGCAGACTCTCCTCGGTGTCCGAACACCCCTGTGTGTACACGCAAGCACAAGACCAAGTGCGCACGAAAAAGATCCTGTAATCCATGTCAGAGTTTGGTTGGTTATAGAAACGCGAAAATACCCAGCATGCTTCCTCCGAAAGCGGCGTATGGCTGCCTAAATGGCGGGGTAAAAACGGTCATACACGTAAAATTCCACTCATGCAAACCACCAGTGCACGTGGGAGTTTCAGCCCACGAACGCAGAAGAAGAAGAAGAAGAAGAAAAAAACCATGTAAATGTCGTCAAATGGTATGAATGAATGTAAATTTCAAAAATCCCCTTAAACACCCCCCCCCCCCCCCCCCCCCCCCAATTGTAAATTTCAGGGATTTTGCATTACTTCAGTGGAAACCCTGCATAAGACACAATCCCCAAATAGTGGTCAATGGTAGAACTGTTGGGTTTACCGGGAATAAAGGAGAGAGCCTTGCACAAACAATATACTGTATGTGTATTCCATTGTGATAGGGATCTCACCTGGAGTGTAATGGAACCATGCTTTCCAGACAGTGGTGGACAGTTCTAACATGTGTAACAGATTATGCATGAAGCTGGGAAACAAGTTCTTGATTGAGTGGTTCTTACTTTCAGGCTGGCAGTTACCAAACTGGACATCCTGGATGTGTTTGATGAGGTGAAGGTGGGTGTCGCCTATCACCTGGATGGCGAAAAGGTGGAAACTTTCCCAGGTAAGATGATAAACTGTTAGGCTTTTCTTCAAAATTCCATGAACACTACCTATTGGGCATTTGTTCTAAATGCCAGCAAAGAGGCACTTATGACGAGTTGTGTGATACGTGATGTACAGTTTAAGGGCAGACCGGGTAGGCAAAATGAGTTATTTTTGGTCTCATACACCTTTTTGGGGTTGTTGCATTTTTCACACCTTTGAACATCCTGGAATGCATTCAATAATCTGCTTTTGTCATTTTAGACATGTATTCATGTAAATAAAACCATTTTCAAACCGATGTTTTGTTGTTTTTGTCTGTGTTTTATCAAAAAAATCGAAAAAATGGTCAACTTTGGATACTCCGTGCTGGTAAATGTGCGCACATGACATGACCCTTCGCTGTTCAAACTGTGTGGAAATTTCCGTTCTTCAAGATGACGTCATCACCGTTGGGGAATTTCCGTTGACATAGGCACAAAGAGAGAGAATCCGTTCCAACCGAAACCCCGGAATTAATATATGCAAATATATGTAGGTCAAAGGCATTTGGCGCAAGCGCAGTAGACAACTTATCAGTCCCCCGGTGTCAACAAATCCATGACGTTTTCACCGATTCAGCAGCATTTTTCAAAGTTTTGAGCTGCGGAGAACAACCCTAACATTGGAAATGTTCGGCATAGTGGCAAGAAATATCAGAGAAAGATGAACCAGCAGCAGCGAACAGTAGAAGGAAGTAACAACACTCCGAAATGAACCAACATTATCGTATTGAAGCAGACGACATTCTAAGATTCTTGACTCGACGAGGTGGGTTTTGCTTCTTTCTCTTTTCGATCTTGTTTGTTTGACAACGTGATTTATTGCACATTGTTATGTTGTTGTTGTTGTAAGAATGTGTTAGGGTTTGCAGGTAAATGATAAACAGTTTGTGTCTGAAGTATTTTGCGTGTTTCTTGATCCAATTTACTGACCATGCCGCTCGCCGCACCCCCCCCCCCCCCTCCCTCCCTCCCTCCCTCCCTCGATCATCTCTGTGATATCGTCTTCACAACCCCTATTTTATTGTTCTTCGCTGGCCAGTCCTTGAGAGCTTACTATGGTGTAACATGTCATCATTATTCTTTGTCTGGGGTCAAACTGAGAAGCAGCATCTGAGCGATGTACGACTGACACAGTTTCTGTTTCTGGTCATTGACCGTAGGAAAATAAGTACCCTACTAGAGAGCGTTCTCTAATTCTAAAGGATTGGTTTACACCAGCATGGCTGACCAACCTATCATTGACAGCAATATTGTTGTCAAATCTTTTCCATTAACTAAGGAATAAAAAAAATAGATCCAATTTACTTCACCAAAGAAAAAAAAAAGAGTTAAACTAAAGGACTGGGGATGCAACTCATGAATCAAAAGCATAAAGATCACCTGCAAACAGTGCTAGGTTTAGGAAATCTGAAAATGTATACACACACACAGAACACACACACACACACACAAAACAGACAAGAAACAAGCAAATACATAGCAAGTGTGATGAAATAAATTAATTTTAAAAGAAAAATATGAAAAGAAAGAAAGAAAATAATTCAGCTAGTTTCAGTATTAGTTCCTGTGTGTATGTGATTGTGTGGTTACTCAAATCCCATAGTAAACTTGACATGTAAATTTTGTGATAGGGGCCAATTAATGAATGTCTTTTGTGTGTGTGTGTGTGTGTGTGTGTGTGTTCGTCAACCGACATATGTGGGTACGAGCCGCTGAGGTGGTTGTAAGAAAACCCGCCTGGTTCAGTGGTTGGGGGCTGATTGGGATTTCTGATTTACCGGCCTAGCCAAAAAGTTGAGGTACACCCCATGTAACATGGTCATTTGCAAAATAAAGTACAAGCACTTGTTGACGTTTATATTGAGTCTTAAATTTTGCAGCTTATTACAAACAAAAACCATGGACAGTTGTATCAAATATTAAATCAGTGTTTGTGTATTTATTAGGTTGGAGCAAGGGGAGAGCCAGTCCTCCTGTGGTGGCAGCGAGGAGAAAGATTGACCTGATGGAAAAGTTTGCTAAACCGGAACTACCCTCTTCCACAGCAGAAACATCAGCTTTGCCATCTTCTGACCAACCATAAGAAGATACAGTTACTTTGCCATCTTCTGACCCATCACAAGCAGATATGGATACTGGTACTGTGCAACGTCACTCCGCTGACATGTGTTCGGGTTTTGTCAACATTGATCAGCTCAATCTATCGCTGAAAGGTCTGTATCCTGTACTGAATGCTTGTCTGATAGCAGTCTGATTATGAAAGAAGGTGATGCATCAGCCCAAGGATTTGCACAGGCCCTGCATCTGGAGTGCATATGAGTGTCCATTCAAGTCTGCAGTTGTTTACTCTTCTCCCGGTGTTTGCAACGCTTCGGGTGGTAAAGTTGCATTTTAAATAATCCGCGTATGACCATGTTGGTACATGGAAAGGGACATTCAGCTTTACAGAAATTTGCTGCAGTGTTAGGATTGAGCACAGAAATACTGTAATTAAAATGTTGCAACTTTTGAATGGCTTGATAGCTTTGTTCCATTTGTGTATATATAATTATGTAATGTTGTTGATGATTTGTGAAGCATCATTTCTATGCAATGGAATAAGAAATCAGTGCATCCGTTGGGTTTTTATGAGTCTGACAGTTTGGTTCTGATCAATATTTTCATATCAGCACAAACACAGATAATTGACTTTTTTAATGTTTTCATATAATTTTTTTTTAAATAAAAAAATCTGATAATTTGATTATCAAATCATTTCCCCTTCATAGTTAAAGTGTTATTCTGGTTAAAAAAAAACCACCCCATTAATTCAAGCTCTACTGTGGTACTAGTTTACCGGGGTACTAGTGAGACTCTTTTACATGCTGTTTTCTCTACATGTAATTTGAGACAAAATGTGGTAATTAAAATGTAACTTTTGAATGGCAAGATGGATTTGTTCCAATTTTGTATATGTTGTTTATGATTTGTGAAGCACCATTTCTGTGCATGGAATAAGAATACAGTGGATTCCTTGTGTTTTTATGAGTCCGACAGTTTCGTTTTGATTCATATCTGCACTAACATAGATGAGTTTTCAAATGATTTTTTTTAAAAAGTCTGGATAATTTGATCGTCAAATCATTTCCCCATCATAGTAAAGTGGTTATTCTTATAAAAACATATCAATTCAGGCTGCACTGTGCTACTAGTTTGAGGTACTGGTTGGAATCTTTCAAATGCTGTTTTCTCTGAATGTAATTTTCAGACAAACATCTGTAATTAAAATGTTGCAACTTTTGAATGGCTTGATGGATTTGTTTCATTTTTGTTTATGTTGTTTATGATTTGTAAAGCGTCAGTTTTGTGTATGGAATAAGAGTTAAGTGCATTGGTTGGGTTTTTATGAGTCTGACAGTTTGGTTCTGATTCATGTTTTCATATCGGTACAAACAAAGATGGTTGTTTTCATATGATGTATATAAAACAAATCCTGATAATTTGATTGTCAAATCCTTTTCCCTACATAGTAAAGTGGTCATTCTGATAAAAACATATGAATTCAGGGTGCACTGTGCTACTGGGTTTTTTATGTACTGGTTCAAATCTTTAAAATGCTGTTTTCTCTGAATGTAATTTTCAGACAAAACGCTACAATTAAAATGTTGCAACTTTTGAAAGGCTTGATGGATTTGTTCAGTTTTTGTATATGTTGTTTATGAGTTGTACAGCATCAGTTCTGTGTATGGAATAAGAGTTCAGTGCATTGGTTGGGTTTTTATGAGTCTGACAGTTAGGATTTCATGTATTTTTCTTATCAGAACTGAACCGGTAACTGAAAATGCTAAATTAAAATAATATATTGCTTAGAAATGCTTTTCGATACACAGAATTATTAAACACACACATATTGCTGCAAAGAAGAAAAATTGGATCAAAACATGCACTGGTTCACAAACTGCAACATTTTAAAAAAAGCACATTTTATAACGTTTTTCTCACATTTTGGTGAATAAAACCCCCAAAAATTGCTTTTCACTCAAAATTTAAAATGGTTTCCCTTAATTAGGTTATTCTGCTTGCAAAAATCAAACAAGCAGCAAGCTGTTTCCAAAATAAAAAGAAAAAGTGCTTGCCTACCCTGTCCCCCCTTAATTTGTTTGCATTGAAGTTGATGAGTAAGTGATACCTCATGAAATGTAAAGTTTAATTAGTATGTGAGGACTATAGTTCAGAACCCTTGTTGATTTCTTCTTGGGTTTTCACCATTGTGATGAAAAGGATAGGATTTGTCAACATGCAACATATCAGCAGATCTGAAGCAGTATGTGATAACAAAAAGTGCTTTTGTCGATGTTTAACAGTAGAGTTTGAGCGACTCATCGTCTGAAAATCATTTCATTGTCTACAGTAAGCGCCAGTATTTTGACGCTGTAGCACAGTAATGATTTTTATTCAGCGCCGCTCAACCAACCTATTACATTTTTCAGCCTCTGATGACGACTTGAAGAGGTTAAAGGTGGAATACCTGACCCTGCCAGGCTGGAAAACCAACACGGAGGATGTACGCAAGTGGGAAGATTTACCCAAAAACGCCCAGCGCTATATTGAAGTTATACGGGACAAGCTGAAAGTTCCAGGTTAGTTGATTTCACACCGTTGAGGGTATGTGTGTTTGTGAGGGGTGAGGTGCATATTTCACACTATTTTTTTAGTATTTCTGCTGTAAACTTTTCATGACATTTGAATGCGATTCTTTGGACGGCTTACTTGAATTTTTCATTTATTTTATTTTATGGCCAAGGGGTAATCAATTTCAGGAAGTACTGTGACTGGAGATCCTTGCTAGAAAGAGAAATGTACTTCAAGATGATGTTCGAGTTCGATGTTATGCTTTAATTGAGTTGGATAGAAACCAGGCAATTTCGCTTATCGGATCTCAGTAAGCAATCCGTTAGTTACTATCGATATCATTAATGTGAGCTTTTCTCTCGGCTTCCAGTGAGATGGATTGGCGTTGGAAAGGACCGGGACTCCATGATTGAAATTCCTTGAAGCAGCTATCTTCTTTCCTGCATCCAAAAGACTGGAGAACTGTAGCACAGAGTTTTACCATCCCGTGATACCAACATTCTGTAGTACAACGGTCTGGTTGAGATGAGATGTGCTTTTTCAAACCATGTACAGTAGTTTTTCCCTTTTTGTGTGTGTGAGGATTTTTCTTCATCAATTGTGGTGAAATGTGTATTGGAGGTTGTAGAATGTCTAGTTTGGGTAATAATATTGGTTGTCAAGAGTACCAACAAGCAGACAAGACACTGTTTGAAACTCGGGTAAAGGGTCAGCGCCCTATTCAGAGATTGTGCACCTTTTTGTGGTATTATTCTTTTAATTTTTGTCTTTTTTTTATTGTTATCAGAATTTATTTGATCTTTTATGCTGTTGAGTAAAAGCATTGGCTAATACACCAATGTCCGGAAACATGCCAATAAGATTACTGTTCTGGAGAGTCCTTGTTGAGCAGAGATGGTATGGGAAAGCGC
Source organism: Littorina saxatilis (assembly GCF_037325665.1). Classification (NCBI taxonomy): domain Eukaryota; kingdom Metazoa; phylum Mollusca; class Gastropoda; order Littorinimorpha; family Littorinidae; genus Littorina; species Littorina saxatilis. Next base: position 56,374,485 of record NC_090261.1, on the reverse strand, counting down.
ATGCATGTCAGGGGAACAGCATTGCTGGTGCTCTTTCAGAAACATATCAGCGGAGTTGAGAGTGTTGGTTTGATGAGTTAGAACTTATTGCATGTATGTAAGTGTGCATCAGGGGTGATTGTGTGATGTGGTCAGATTTTAATTAGCACTGATATTAGCACAGGCATATTAAAACTCAAAGAAAATTAAGTTGTTTTTGATGAAATTACCATGTTTTTTTGTGTGCGTTTTAAAAGGAGGCTGACAGTTTATTTTTATTTTTATCCAATTTGTTTTTACATCACATTTTTTCTTTGAATTGCATGCATGGCTTGTTTTACCCAGTATTGTTAATGTTTCTTGCCGCTTCATTGCATTTAGTGTCCAAGTCACATGGTTTTAGTCAGTTGTTGAAAGCTGGTCTGGTTTGGTTTTTGTTTGAATCTCCTGTCATTGTGTTGGAAGTATGTATCAGCTCATTATTTTCTGTATCCTGTTCATGCAATCCCCCCCACCCCCCCAATGACAAAAAAAATTAAAAAAATTCTGTAGCTTTTTAAATTTTGTTCACAAGGCAAGAGTAACTCAGGTCAGCTCCACAGCTAGGTAATAGATGATGTTCGGAAATAACAATGTTGGGTTTGTATGGGTTGTGAATCCCGGTCGCGGCCGCCTGGTGGGTTAAGTGTGGAGATTTTTTCCATCTCCCAGGTCAACTTATGTGCAGACCTGCTAGTGGCTTATCCCCCTTCGTGTGTACGCGCAAGCACAAGACCAAGTGCGCACGGAAAAGATCCTTTAATCCATGTCAGAGTTCGGTGGGTTAGAGAAACAGGAAAATATCAAGCGTGCTTCCTCCGAAAGCGGCGTATGGCTGCCTAAATGGCGGGGTAAAAACGGTCATACACGTAAAATTCCACTCGTGCAAAAACACGAGTGTACGTGGGAGTTTCAGCCCACGAACGCAGAAGAAGAAGAAAAGTATGGGTTGTAAAAGAGTGAATACCCTTGCTTTTATTGTTTACATTTTCCCACGTGACATTATAAGCCGGTCACTAGCAAGGGGTGTGTGTGTGAAACACATGGAGGATAGCTCGACTCAATAAAAGGAAGAGTATTCACTCTTTCACACCCCATACATACCCGACAACATTATTTCCAAGGTTCGTCTATTGACATACAAGAAGGCTTTAGCAGTTGTTTTCAAGCATTAGTCTAATTCAAAAGTGCTGCAGGGATCTGTCAAATTCCTCTTTGCGTGTATCATTGGAAATGCTCTTCAAAATGGTTTCATGCTTACAATATTTGTAAAATTGTGGGCTTGATGACTGACTTTGATTGACTCTTAGTTTGCGGAATGCACATGTAAAGAAATATTTTTGTAATGATAATTTTAAATATAACATGATGGGAGTTTGGCACCTTGATAAAGTTTGGTGTGATTTTGCTCAGACATTTTGACTGCTGATGAAACAAGAGGGACATACATACTCTTGTGGTGCACTTGTAGCCATGTATGTTGTTGTGGTGTGACTATTACAATTTTCCAATCCTCTATTTTTGTAATCAGTACTTCCTTGTGTTACTCATGAATTTTCCCACAAAAGACATGCTGTAGTTTCAGAAGAGATTTTTCCACATTTCCAGTTGGATTTTATATCCATGGTATTTTTTGTGTCTTGGCATTGTACAAAAAATTGACATTACATCCGCATACAGTACAGTAAATGTTTAAAATTATTTTGTGTAATTAGATTTCAAAGGCATTCGACTGCAAAGGATAGGTCTGGAAGATTGTTATTACAGCTTCCTTTTTGAGATAGCCAAAGATGACCAGTCCAAGACAATCATTTCAAGAGGAAGAATTTTCTCTTTAGTTTCAGATTGCTTTTTAATTTTGGTGTCATGTAAGTTAAGTGGCTGTGGTTTAATGATAGTTTGGTGATAGTTCCTGTAGTTTGCCTTTTAAATCCAAACATGATGCGACTTTGCCAACATTATTTGCAAAAATGACAAAACACTGTTGAGTCACTATTTTCCCCCTTCAAACCAGTATGTACATTTAGATCAATGGCACCAGGACACTTCAGGCAGGAAAGACACGCTCCTTTCCAAACCCCATATCTAGTACGTACTCAAAATTATGTGTACATTCTTTTTTGTGTGTGTATGTGACTGTATAATGACCATGCAACAGGTAACATGACATCACGCTGCTGTCAGTGTCAACACAACTCCAAGGGTGGTGTGCATGAGAAAGTGCCCAACTTGGTGGGACCCACTCACAGGTTCAGATTGGAAGAAGTTTCAGACACATCTGAATTTTAAGAGGTCTGACCCAGCACTTGGTTCCCAAGCCCAGCTGGGTTTTTTCTCATGCCCACCACCCCATGGCCTTTGACTTGACATCAAAGTCGGGGTCCTTGTGTTGTGTACATCACCTGGGCATTGTGTATTGCTTTGTTGTTTTTGTTACCAATTTGATGCAGCTATCTCCATGAATAACCTTTTATGATCTTGAATAAAATGGGTGGTAATTTTTACTGACTGACGATTGTCATCAGTGTGAGAATGAACCAGTTTTCAGTGAGAATGAATGAGGGTTGTGAGTGAGTGTGGACGGTTTTTTTTATGTTTGTACATGTACGTTTCTTTGAACTTGTTGGTCAGAGATCTTCCAAGAGACTGCAAGCTACCACCTTTAACACTTCAGTTTGTGTGACAAAGTACATTAGCATTAAAAAAAAAAGAAGTTATTTATGAGTTGGTGTTAACATAGACACATGTTAAAATTCTAAAGTTTATCTTCAGCAATGCAGGTTTTCAGGAACATTATATCATTAGTGAAATGACAGGCACTTCTCACATCCTTGGAATGTAATTCCCACTTATAATGCTTGTCATAAAGTTAGTAAAGAATCCTTGGACACGGTCTTCAAAAGTTACAGCTTTCATAGTGTTGCTGAGAAATGTATGCGGTATGATGACAGTATTGTCTTGCAGGTAGGAAACCTTTTTGTATTTATGGCAGAACACATCACTGATTAAATCTAGCAAGCCACTCATTTGCTGACACGCATCAGTTGTGTGACATCTTCCTTTCCCATGTTTCTCACACACCTTTCTATGGGACAGGCAGACGCAAACTTCTTGCACACATCACTATACACATTTTTAAGAAAGATAACCTTTTATTCATTTTCTGTCAAAGTTTGGTCATAAATGCAGTCAGCTTGAAATTAAACATATACACAGAATGATATAGCACGAGAATGAGCTGCACTCTTTTCATAACCTCTGGCGTCAGAATTACGCTATCAAGCCTTCGGTGCTGGCTCCGTTGCTGGGTTTCAACGGGGATGTGACGGGCTTGGCAGGTTCTGTCTTGGAGGCCCCTTTCTGTGGAATCGGTTTGCTGAGAATGACGTAAGTGAAGTCCTCTTCATACATTGACGCCTCCGGAGAGATTTCATCCACTTCGTATCTGAAAAACATAGAATGATAGTTTGTTACACATGTCCTTTTCTGGTCACCTAAACTTTTCATCCGTCTGTTTCACAAACTCAAGTTGTCATAAGTGAGTCACTTAAAATGTATCCGTGACAGAAGATAGCTCAGTCGGTAACCAGACTGGCCTTGAAACCAGTTGTCGCACGCTATCAGTGTGGGTTGAACCCCCAGGTTCCAAAAGGGATTTTTCCCCCAGAGTCAACTTTGTGCAGACTCTCCCGGCTGGGTGTCCGAACACCCCCCTGTGCACGCATGCGCACAACAAAAATCCCAAGGACACTGCGAAATCTCAGGCCTTGGAGAACAGGAATACACGCATGCAGAAAAAAATTATTAAAAAAATTGGGTAGTGCCACTTTATCGCTGTACACTTTCCCCAGGAATAGCAGCACACATTTTCTTGAGGGAATTCCCCAAGGACAATAAGCTACAGTGGAACCCCCTTTTAATATATGCAGGCATGGGAATTGTCCGCCGAAAGGCAAATTTCCGTCAAAATATCTTTTTTGTTCCGCCAAAGACTAAAAAATGTTCGCCACAAAAAATAAATGGGAGAGGCAAAAATGGTTCTAAAAACTTAAATTCAATGGCAAACTTGGAGCTCAGATGACACCAACTTGCACCTTTTGGGTTCTTTGGAGAAGAAAATCCGGGAGAGCATGCCCCTGGAACCCCCTTCTATTTACATGTAGTATGTACTTACAAATGTTCAGCCTTTTTTCAATTCCCATGCCTGGATATGAGAAAATATGGTCTAAAAAAGGAGGGGGTCTAATAGGGGTAATTTTACAGAGGTTATGAACCGAAAGTCTGAGAAAACAAGGTCTTAACAAGAAGGGCAAAGCCCATACGACTCACATGCTTGACCTTGACCTTTACATGACCTTGACCTTCAGGGTCAAGGTCAAATAACTAAACCTAGCAATGACATCATACACTAAGAACTGCTTTACACATTTTTCCTACCAAAATACATGACCTTGACCCAAGGTCATGCAACACAAAGCTGTTAATTCAAGACATAGGAAGTACAATGGTGCTTATTGGCTTTCTACCATGAGATATGGTCACTTTTAGTGGTTCACTACCTTATTTTGGTCACATTTCATAAGGGTCAAAGTGACCTTGACCTTGATCATATGTGACCAAATGTGTCTCATGATGAAAGCATAACATGTGCCCCACATAATTTTTAAGTTTGAAACAGTTATCTTCCATAGTTCAGGGTCAAGGTCACTTCAAAATATGTATACAATCCAACTTTAAAGGACCCTTGCGACCTTGACGCAAGGTCAACCAAACTGGTGTCCAAAGATAGGGCTTACATTGCCCTGTATAGCATACATAGCTAAGGTTGCCATTCTCGATAACTTCAGAAAAAAATGCGAAAATGTGAAAAATGGTCGTTTTTAAGACAACAATTACGGCCCCTGTGACCTTGAACTTGAAGTGAGGTCAAGTTGCCGCACATGTTTTTTGAGATCTTGTAACCATACACCATCAGGCCACATCAGGTGTTGATAGACTTAATAGTGTCCAAGAAATATCCAACGTTAAAGTTTTTCGGACGGACGGACGCCGGGACGGACGGATGGACGACTCGGGTGAGTACATAGACTCACTTTTGCTTCGCATGTGAGTCAAAAAGGAGGGAGTCTTAAATTAGGTGGTCTTAAAAAGGGGTTCCACTGTATACCAAATAATACCAATACCAAGTCATAGTAAGCAGAGCAAACTAACAAGTCAGACCTTGCCACTACGAATTCTCAGTGAGGAAGAGAACAAGCACAGATACAAAGTGACATCTTACTTGAGTTTCTCTCTGAAGAATTTCTGAGCGTCTGGATTGTGTTTGAATGCTGTCAGAATCACTTTTATCATGCCATACCTGCAACAGAACATGCAAATATTAATCTGATTTCAATTATTTTAGCTAATTTGTTTTAGCAGTATTACACTATCAAATAAAAAGAACAGTCACAACATTCACAGTGATCGCGCTAGTCAATTTCCCAAATGATACTTTAAAACGGAATTCTCGCTCTCCCAGAATCCCGTCACTCAGTAACAACAACAAATCAAGCCAAGTCTTAACACACACTGATTTCTTAATATTTATCAGGAAGAAAACGATCTTATGAAGTATCAACCAGATGACAGGTTCACTATTTCTTTTCCAATATTTTAAACATGTTGTCAGAAAAATAACAGAAATTTGCAGTTGAGGGGATCCTTGTATGCGTGTCCAGACATGACTACGGTAAATAGGACACAATCAAAGGAGTCAGCATCATGTATCACTTCTAAAAACAAAAAAAGAGAAAACAATCTTACCGATGCGCCATTAACTCCAAAATCTGCATCATGAACTTGCCCAAACCTTTCCTCCGCACCTCCTTCTCCAACTGAATCTCATAGCTGAAAAAAAAGAAAGAATGCAAACATAGAAGACCTGGACAACAAAGTTACTCAAGACTTACAGTTACCCAGTGGCAGTTTGAAGTTAATTTTCACAATCACAAAAATGTTTTCAGAGTTACATGCGTATGCATGTATGCCACATAATGTGATCACTACAATCTGCTTCTTAAACTCTTATTTGCTCCACATCAGCTTACTGAACAAAGTTTGTTTGTTTGTTTGTTTGTTTGTTTAACGCCCAGCCGACCACAAAGGGCCATATAATAATAATAATAATAATAATAATAATAATAATAAATGAGCATTTATATAGCGCAACATCATAACTTTACAATTATGCTCTTTGCGCTTGACACATTTAAAATTCAAACACAGTTATACAAGCATTTACATCTACATTCATAGTCAGCAACGCTTGATTAAAAGCATACACCATCAAACATACATTACAACAGATTCTTCCACTAATTAAGTAATAAAAACATGAATAAAATAGGTAGGGCGGTGCTGCTTTGACATATAACGTACGCCACACACAAGACAGAAGTCGCAGCACAGGCTTCATGTCTCACCCAGTCACATTATTCTGACACCGGACCAACCAGTCCTAGCACTAACCCCATAATGCCAGACGCCAGGCGGAGCAGCCACTAGATTGCCAATTTTAGAGTCTTAGGTATGACCCGGCCGGGGTTCGAACCCACGACCTCCCGATCACGGGGCGGACGCCTTACCACTAGGCCAACGGTGCCGGTCTGAACAAAGTTGCTGGAAGGATAATATCCAAAGTGGGTGTGTGCAAGGGGTAACCGTAAGGTCTTATCTATTGATTTATCAGAGGAGTGTGTGAGTGCACAAAGTTTACACCCCCCAGTGTTCCCAGAAGAGAAAATGTAAGTTTTACGCCCTCACGGCAAAGCATGTTACACGGGAAAACCCGGCTTTGTATGAAAATAAAAAATAAAAATGCAGGGGGGGGGGATGTAGACAGCTGGCTGCCGGCTGCTAGAGGAGACCTGAAATGGGCCAGGGACCGGGTTGGGTTGTCTTGGTTCAGTGCTGAAATGGTTACTTTATTGGCTGTTGGCCGAACGGACACCCGGGCTTCATATTTTTGCATGCATGTATTCGTGTTTCCAAGGCCTGAGGCTTTCGCTGTGACCCTGGGATCTTTATCGTGCGCATGCGTGCACACGGGGGTGTTCGGACACCGAGGAGAGTCTGCACAAAGTTGACTCTGGGACACACATCCCGCGCCGAACTTGGGGGTTGAACCCACGCTGATAGTAACAACCGGTTTTAAAGCAGCGCCTCTACCGACTGGGCAAACTCCCCCCCCCCCAATTGGTTGGGGTCAAGAAGTTCCATGGAGGACGGGGGGTATGGAGTAACACATAGTGTTTTGCTCAGAACATTCCCACCCAAGCAGAGCCGCGCTAGGGGTACGCATTACCGTGAAGCTGGCAGTCAATGCTACCAAATGTCGTCTGTGTCTACCACTCGGTGGTGACTTAATGTGGGTCTATGTAAGCAGATGCCAGCGCAAGCAATCTGATGCAGAGTCAGGAGGCGGTTTGGTACAAGAGAACCTTAGAGGCCACAGCCTCGGCCGTCTAAGGGATCTGTGTGTCTGGAGGCACATTTGGTTTCTGAGGTTCAAGCGGAGCTGTTGCCTCTGCTCCCAAGTTCCCGTGTCTGGAGGCGTTTTTGGTATGGAAGCAAACCTGTAGGTTGGGGCCTCTGCCTTTCAGGATGCCAGGACTACAAAATGTGTGTCTTGGGACACATTTAGCTTAAGATTCCAGAAGTGGATCTGTGCTGTGCTGGGTCTGCTGCAAGCACACAAGAACCAGCTCGCAACAGTTGAGGTGAACAGATTGGTGACCAAGACCATCATCGGTTTCTCTCCGAGTGATGGGTGTGGGCGGAGAAAGTCTCCCAGACTGAGAGCATTCTCCCTTCTGTAGCGGATGAGACTAGACATCTCTTCCTTGAGAGTGTCACAACCTTCAAACACGTGTGTGAGGTGTCCAGTCTTGCCACACTGACAGACTACCTTGTCCCAGTAGATGCGGCTGCTGACCGTGCGCAAGCGACGCAACAGGCTCATGGGTCTCGGGGGGAGTGGGAGGTGGTGCCCTTTCCTATTGTAGGGGAGGTGTATCCATCCTCTCTCTTCACATGTTTGTGACAGTGTCTGCTCTCTTTCCTCTCTTTTTAGCTTGGCTAGCAGCAGTTTGGCTTCCTGGCAGGAGAGCCGAATGTCTGTCACTGGCATGGTTGACATAGCCGCTGCTTTTGCTGCTCTGTCCGCCATTTCATTTCCCCGGATTCCCAGTGTTCCCCTCTGTCAACTGGCATTTATAGCAAACATCAGGTTTTCCCAAATGCGAGTTTCGTAATGACACTGAATGAATCTCAAAATATTTACCCTTCTTTCGCCGTGGTCTTAAGCCCGCTACCAACTATAGCCGAACCAAGCGGAACTAGGTTCGGCGAATGTTACACCGTGCCTTGTTCGGTGTACTTACTAGCGGCGAATGTTTAGGTGACACCGGTCACATGATCAAGAAATATCACGTGAAAAGATTTGTGATCGGTTGACAGCGTTATCGTCGCCATTATCTTAACTCTTCAAGAATGAAGATACACAAATATTCAACCAATGAAAAGTCAGTTCGTCTAAGGTTACAGTGACGCGCTGCAAGGTTTGCAGGAGTAAATCAGCGAACCTCAAACGTTGCAGCTGCAACTCAAAAAAGGGGAATCCCCTGATTTCATGACGTAGTGCAATGTTCGCCAAACCTACTTCAGCTTGGTTCGATTGTAGTTAGTATCGGCCTTAACCCTTAGGCTGGTTGTCGCGCCACTTCACGTATACTGTCACCTGGTTGTCACGACATATGTCGCGCTACTGGCTCAGTCTGTGTGGTCGGTTCCGATTACCTCCCATGGATGCGAAAACCTATGACCGTTTTTCTTTATTTTTCTCTCTGTTAACCCAATGCCCCCTGACAAAAAAACGGCAGGCAGCATTCTTAATGCTGAGCAAAGGGAAACTACTCCGCACAACATGCACACATACAAAACAAAACAATTCATATAAAATCATAGAGTACTCACATTTATATAGAAGATGGCAGAATAACTCGAGAATACACTATAGTTTCATATGCAAGTATGTTCTGTCCACTTCCGATGTAATAAACGTTTAAAAAAAAAAATCCAGCAAGTGTTCTTCAAAAACGTCCAACGTGTCAGCCTTCAGTCCTCATTTACACCAATATTGTTGAAAACTCCCAGAAAAATCCTCCCGAAAGTCCTGTTGTCGAATAACAACACCCAGATCGATGTCAGACTCATCCCCTTTCACCTCTTCAAGTAGAAAACCTTCGAAAGGCGTGTCAGAATCGTCATCTGAGTTCCCCATTATCGAACACCATACTTCCAAACCTTCGTTCAACGCCATTTTGTCAGACAAACAAATCTCAAACTTTGAAAATTCACAGCTAACACACTATCGCATCGATTCAAACTCTGCAAACGCTAGAATGAAGCAGCCGGAAGGAAGTGCATTAATCACATCCGGTCGCAAGGCCTTATGGGTAAGGCTCAAAGCGAAAGTGAAAGTAGGTGACCAAGTGTTTAGCGGGCCATGCCGGGTGTTTCAGGGATTTCATAGGGCACTTCCGGCGGGCCATACCGGGAGGTTCAGGGGGCATTGGGTTAATAGTCTCCTGTCCGCCCAGCCGACCTTCCCCTTGACCCGGCTTGTGACCTCGATGTTTGATGCCCCCGCAAGGGGAACGGTACTCTGTAAGCACCCAAAACCTCAAAGAGAGATAACTGGCGGAAACCTTCCTATTGTAGTCTCCTGTCCGCCCAGCCGACCTTCCCCTTGACCCTGCTTGTGACCTCGATGTTTGATGCCCCTGCAAGGGGCACGGTACTCTGTAAGCACCCAAAACCTCAGAGAGATAACTGGCGGAAACCTTCCTATTCACCAGTGGCTATGTAACATGTGTTACAGAATTGCACCAGTGTAAGGGTTAAGAGGGGGTCTCAAAATGCCAAATGGGCTAAATGTACATGGATTATGAACAGACAATCTGAGAAAACGGGGTCTTAAAAGGGGTGTTCTATTGTATTGAAAGAAAGCCCTGTGGGCCTGTATACTGACCAGTACAAGACTTCATCGCCCTCCTCCATGTCGAAGCGGAAGTGACTGAAGGCCACAGGTTTTCCCTCGGGTGTTCTGGCCAGCAGGTACCAGGCCCGACTGTCGGTCATTTCCTCACGCTTGTCGCGGTCACTCCACCCCCAGTCACTCTGCTCGTACCTGATTGGATTAGAGCATGATTATAATAATAATTAAATGTTCTTCCATAGCACTTTTCTAGTCTCATGGCGCTTTCAATCTTGCATTGTAGATTAATCTCCTCACGCTTGTCGCGGTCACTCCACCCTCAATCTCAAAACAACATGATTTCCAAAACTAATTTTCAGTGTTAATCGTGAATCGGTTTAAAAAAAAAATGCTTACGCACATCTTTGTGATTAAAATAATATGATTAATCTTCTTCATATTTTTGCTGTTACTTTTAATACCAAAAAGCACATCTGTAACATTCAACCTAATTCTTTCGCCAATGTTTACTAATATGAACATTTCAATATATTTCCAAAACCTGAGCACGGTTGGGCATTCAAAGAAAAAATGCTCCAATACATCAAGTTCATCCTCACAATATGTACAGTTTTTATCAGCCTTCACTTTCATTTTACACAATAAAATATTAGTTGGATAAATGTTTTGCAATATTTTCCAATGCAGTACACGTAATCGAACTTCACTAGTGACAGTGGCTGCTAAGTTCCAATTCTTTTCGTCAATTTCAAATCCTAACTTTCTTCTCCAAAATCCTTCTGAACAGGGTGGGCTGTATTTTTTTCCTACGAGAATCTTTAGAATTTCTTTTACTGATCTCACCTTTTTTCCACAAAAGGTCGGAATGTCACAGACTGAACAATTTACATCGTCTATAGCTACATTTCTTAAAAGCAGATGTACAGCTGTACGAACAACATTGTACTCAAGCAATCTATTTGCAGTGTAGCCAGTTCTTTTACACACTTCTTCATAGGTAGCAAAACGTCCATTCTCACACACATCGCTCACATACATTATACCACTTTTAATCCAATCCGCAAAAAAGTCATGTGACTAGTTAATGTAGTGATGTCAGGGCTGAATTACGCATCACAAAATTTCGCCTTTGGAGCTGCAAGGGTTAAAAACCAAGCATCTAAAGTCTCTGAATTTTGTAGACAGTGCTACATGTGATAAGATTTCTGAGAAAATCCTTGACACCATCAAAGAGTTCCCATATCACAGGTCTGCTCTCATGACAGATACTTTTATTACATTTACAATGGGACAACACTGTAAAAATTGCTATGGAATTCTGAACTTGAAAGTAAAAGATTTTGTACTGTGGTATCCTGTGAAGATCATGAAAACAGATTAAAACGATCTAGTTTATTCTTTCAAAAAGAAAAGGAAAAGGCAAGTTATTTCATATACTGTACTCACAAAAATTACACTTCAACAAAAATACATTCAGTTCAAGAGATTTGCTTAGATAGGGCAGTTGTACATTAACCTTCGCTGTAGGTCGCTAAAAAATTCTTTGCAGCACGTCGTGAGTACTTATGTAACCATACTTCTCAAAGAAGGAAAAACATGCACGGGTAAACAAAAAAAGAAAAAAATACAGAAATCAGGCTTTTCATTGAATTAGATTATCAAACTAAATATATTTCCGATTTTGTACTTACATTTATCTTTTACGTGTGTAATTACGCACCAAGTTAATTCTTACCTGAAATAAACAGGAACCATAACTCAGCTTTTATTTTGACATCGAACCCACAATTATCTCCCTTACACTGTTAGAAGTATGGTTACATAAGAACTCACGACGTGCTGCGAAGATAGTCGATGTTTGACCTTTGTTTATTTAATTACCTGTCAATCAATTTTAATATGGGTTTAGGAGATAATAGATTTTTAGGTGTTTGAGGCATTTCCAAAAGCTCATTACAGAATTCCACCTAGTTTTCGAGATATTCGCAATTAAAGTCCGGACTGTTACTAAAGTACTCACGACCTACGGCGAAGGTTAAGATGACATTAAGTTGTCATTAGGATGACACACAAATTACAAGTTTTACCCTGCTATTTTTATCTCTCAATAAATAAAGACAAGACTTTCATCCAGTCATCCATGACTATTTCATTTACAGACTTACAATGACTGCATGTTTCTCTTGGTCAGGTCAAAAATCCACTCCACTGTATCCTTTTCCAGACTGTCAACCAGCCGAGTCTCTAGTGTTAAGGAGATGCTGGTGAGCAAGGAATTTTTTTTTTTATCAAAGTCAACAAATCAATCAAACGATCAAAGAAGCGATAGTGGATGATCACTGCCTACAAAGCTAGGCTCAGCATAAAAAATCTTTATAATTGGAAATTGTCGCATGGTTTGATCAAATTTTGCTGTCAACCTCGACAGACTTTTTAAATAACAGTCGAAAGAAGAAAAACACATAACAAGACACACTATTTAAAAGGTCTTGTGGGGCCATCAAGCGGCACGCAAAACAACATTTACTAATTCAGTGATTTACAAAGCACAATACTAAGATCTACTGAGCCCAACATCTGTGTACCGCAAATGCAATGGAAAAGAAAGCCTACATGAACACCAAGTCAGCTTACTCTTACATTTATAAAGTTGTTAAAAATGCAACAACACACACAGCATCTTACGAACAGAGCAAAGACTTACCCATTTCTGTCGTATTTTTTGAAAACTGGAAATGGAGCCATTGGATCTTCAATCTGTACATAAAAAGACACTAACCATGCTTTTCAATAATTTAATAATCTAATCAAAAACACCCCACAAAGGAACAGAAATGCAAAAGGAAAGCGGTCTTTACATGTATCCAACTAACAAAGCAATAATAAACATGAGCCAACTACACAGAATACGTCTGTAAGCTTCTATACAACATTCTGAATTTTTGCGTTCGCCACTTGGGGTCTCCCTTTCGAACTGTGCAATGGCAACACACACGGGTGGCACTACCCTACTGAACTGCGTTCAACATTACAATTGCCCGCTTTGTGTTCGCCACTTGTGGAGTCTTTCAAACGTTTGCAAAAGTGACTCACGCGGGCGAAATCTCACTGAATGAAGGAACGGTTTTATGGAGGACATTGGTCATATTAGACAGATTGTCTTTTTAGAATTTTGTTCCTTGATTTTTTTTTCTGTAGAAGAATTTTTCTCTCGGAAATGTGTAGCTTTTCTCGGAAATCTTTGGAGAATTCCCATGCCTGACAGGTGCAAGTTCAGTAAAAATGTTCCACACAAGTAGTACTTACAAAGCAATAATAAACATGAGCCAACTACACAGAAAATGACGTGTCACAAGCAATCCCTAAAATGATCACCCTTCATTTGCAATCTCATAAATGGATTGTTGTTGTGACATTTTGTAAATGCATCAGGCATCCATCAAAAAATCATTGAACAATTCTAAAGCAGTTGAACCTCAGAACTCAGAAAAGGGCCTCAGAAGCACAATTACAAGCTCAGTACAAATGTTCAAGTGGTACTTACTGCATTTGCTTCAGCAACTTTCTTGATGGATGCTTCGAACTTTGCGTTTTCCTGCGACGAAAGATCATCTTTGTAATCACCAAGTACAACAGAACAGAAAATGGACCTGAATCGCTATCACTAAATATTAAGGGTAACAAAAATAATGTTGCTGACGTAAGAAGAATAAACAACAACAAAACACTTGCAATTAATAATAAATCATCATTTCCTTTCTGTGCTTTGAAACTATAATTCAAATGTATGACCCTTTCAATCCAAACTCAGTACTCAATAATATAAAATAGGTTTACAGTCAGAAGGATGAGGTCTTCAATTCATTCAAATCTTATTACATGAAGCACAGACTTTGTGGCACATTGAACATCTCCCAGGTAAAAGTTTGTAAGACTAAGTCTAAGAGGTGTCAAAACTATGTTCTTGATTCTCACTATACCTTTGTGTCTGCTCTTTCATTCATGTCATTGACATTGACATCACAAGTAATGGACTTACCTCTTTCCTCTTCATTTTCTTTTCCTTGGATTTGGCTGATTTTCTCTGGTAAGAGCAAGAATACAATATGGTTAACAGAGACCTTTCCACAAGATTTGAAGTTTGTAATAATCTGATGAATATATATAATTAGTATTACAATACCAAGAACATAAGAGTTGGTAACAACTTACAGAGCCTAGAGAACCCATGAGCCAGTTGTGGACTCAAGAACCGTAAGTTATGGCCAATTCGTGGATCAGGTATGTTTGAGTTAGATGCAAAGAACTCTTCTTCTTCTACCTTTGTGGACGTATCAAATTCAAGGTCTAGATCACCATATGTTGTCTTTATTCTTGAACAGAAACCTTTAAGTTTAAAGAGATCAGTTTTAACTAGTTTTAGATTCAAACAGACCCCTACCTTGGAAATAGGAATACTTGTATCATGAGCAACTGTGTGCCGCAAGAGATGCGGTTTGCTGGATCACGGTGTCCAACATAAGCTCAAACGACATAAGCTCGACGTGACAAAAGCTCAAACGTTAGAAGATGACACAGTAAGTGCACACATAATTTTTGGCTCACGTAAGTGTAGCCTATGCGATCGTAACTTTGTCTGTCTGTGCGTGCGTGCGTGCGTGCGTCTGTGCGTGTGTATGTCTGTGGTAGAAACTCTAACATTTGAAGACGTCACATTACATTGACGTCACATTATGACGTAAGAGGGTTAGACGTCACGCGAAGGAAGTACTGAAAGTCTCGGTCATTATTATTTTGAGCGCGCCGAGACTAGTTGGCAGTCGTGTCCTTGTAAGTAGGCTACATGCAGACAGACAGATCTAGATCTAGTGTCTCGCTTTCTTGCACAGTTTCACCTATGCTCTTTCTGTGTGTGTGTGTGTGTGTGTGTGTGTGTGTGTGTGTGTGTGTGTGTGTGTGTGTGTGTGTGTGTGTGTGTGTATGTGTGTGTGTGTGTGTGTGTGTGTGTGTGTGTGTGTGTGTGTGTGTGTGTGTGTATGTGTGTATGTGTGACGGAGTGATTGAGTTTGTGTTACTGTTTGTCGATTTCTTACGTTAGCCTTGATGGCTTCGCCTCTTGTTCCAGTTGCATTTTGTGGGATTGTTATACATTTTTGTTGTTGATGTTTTTGTTGTCATTTTTAATTTCATGTTCAGACAAATTTGGAATCAATGTCTTCAGATAAACTGGGAATTGAGACGATGGTGGTGGTGTCTGTGAGTGTATGTGTAGAGCGATTCTAAGAAAACTACTGAACTGATCTTTAAAAACCTTTACATGCAAGTTCATCCACCTGCATGATACCCCAAGACAGTTTTCTTCATTTCTTACGATAAATGTCTTTGATGACGCCATATCCAGCTTTAAGTGCAAGTTTGCATGCTTCGCCAAAAGGAGTGCAATCCATCTCGGGTTTGGGCTTACAAAGCCTTCCTACATGTAGATGATCAGTGACTGGTTTACAGTGTTGATGTTAAAATTAGTTTCAGGCCGACAGATTGCCCAGATGTTTTGATATCGCTTCATGAGGGTGAACTCGTCATCTTCTATCGTTCAAGCTTTTATCGCATTCAGCTTTTGTCTGTTCGATCGTATGTCGTAGACCCTACCCAGACCTGCCTACCCCAAAAATTACAAGGAGTAATGAGCCCAGCCAAAAAGAGTAATCTGGTGGTAGAAAGAGTAGTTTTTCGTTGCCAAAAGTAACGGCCATCGGTGGGTGTGACTAAAAGCAGAACCCAAATAAATAATATGACACTACCTTGCCTGTAGACATCCTCATTTTTCTCCCAACGGAGAAATAGTTGTTCATAAAGTCTTGCAGGACACAAACATTCTTTTGCACACTTTCTTCGCAAAAATAAAATGTCATTGATTTTCTTAAATTGTAATGTCAGTCAAAACAACCCAAGAACACTGCACTGGGAAACTATACTGATTGGAACGATCTAGGATGACGAAAGCAAAATATGTCATGTGCACAGTGGTCACACATCTCGAGAAATCAGCCTCGCACATAACCAGCGCTCCACCATTTGTGTAATCCCATTTGTGTAATCAAGAGTTTGCTGAATGAGCATAGAGTTTATTTGGAGGTAGAGGGCTTTTTCAAAGACTTGAAAAAGCATGACTTAAATCTGCCAAGTTCTGCTTGGCTGTACTGCCTGGTGCCGAAGGTTCCTGATCTTGATTTCAGGAGGAGCAGACTCTCCAATGTCTCATCCGACAAAGCTCACAAAGCTCGGCGAGAGCAAAAATACGGATCGGATTTATATCAGGACGAAATGCAAAAACACATACTTTCGGTTTCATAAAAATCGTATTTCCATCGCGGAAAGCGTAGTGGCGTAATTTGGAATAAAATTCGTAGTAAATTACGCCCAAATCGCCTACCCCGCTGGATCATGTATCAGCACTGTCGAAACAGTTCAATCCGAATCTGATTTATATTTGCAACTAAACAAAAATATGCCTTTTTTCCCCAGGTTAATGCACATGTATGCAGTTTGGGGATACATGCTGTTTCTAGACAATAAAAGATTCCACGTTGCTTAATTCGCAGACACGTTCAGTGGTGACTGACTCGGAATAAAATGACTCGAGACACCGACTTTGTTGGCCCGTCTTGTTTTATCAATGTGTCAATGTTCGATCTTCCATATATATATATATTTGTTTGTTTGTTTGCTTAACGCCCAGCCGACCACGAAGGGCCATATCAGGGCGGTGCTGCTTTGACATATAACGTGCGCCACACACAAGTCACAAGACAGAAGTCGCAGCACAGGCTTCATGTCTCACCCAGTCACATTATTCTGACACCGGACCAACCAGTCCTAGCACTAACCCCATAATGCCAGACGCCAGGCGGAGCAGCCACTAGATTGCCAATTTTTAAAGTCTTATAGGTATGACCCGCCGTCGTGATATAACCTTCGTGGTTGAAAACGACGTTAAACGCCAAATAAAGAAAGGTATGACCCGGCCGGGGTTCGAACCCACGACCTACCGATCACGGGGTTGACGCCTTACCACTAGGCCAACCGTGCCGGTTTCCATATATATATATAATCTATCTCAAAAGATTGGGAATGAAGAAGAGAAGGGAATATAATAAGACCAGCTGCTAAACGCCTCTCCCACTCTCTTCTAGGGTTCGATCAAGTACAGGGTGGAATTAAAATACAACAGCGTTCTCATGGAAATCCAAAAGCGTCAGTCGACTTCGCCGAGCTCTATCTGAGGTTGTGAATGTCGGAATGTTTCATTGTCTGTTACTTTTACTAAAAGTTTTAGTGTTACAACTTACACGAAGCACCGGCTACACACACCGTTTTTTAAGTATTACAATTCTCTATTCGCCACTTCCCGACAAAAAAGTCTTTAAGTCAACCGAAACACCCGTTCATTGCTGTTAAATTCTTCCTAAATACTTACCCCCATGATTACGGCTGTTGAATTACGTTGTATTATTGGCAAAGGAACTGTCGACAGATCGCTGTAATGGTTTCCCGCGACACTTTTCAGGGGCAAACAACTCTTGAGAAATTACTCTCAAGTTACTTCCCCCACCCCACCGGTGTAAGGGGTAAACAATCGCCCACCTGAAGTGACACGCACAGTACTCTCGCCAATCAGTGGTCCGTCTTTAGATTGGAACCATATTGTCAAAAATAACACACGTGCCAAAAAGTTAAGCAACGCTAAAATAGAATTTTGAAAATTAATCAAAATTATTTGATTTGTTTTACATGCTGTGATTAAATCGGCCGGACCAAGTTCGTTTGAGGGGGGGGGGGGGGGGGGGGGTTCCAACTAAAGGCAGGGGTACAGGGGCCGCTGAGGCACCGGTGGGGTGCAGGGGCAACGCCCCGCTCGGGGGTCTGGGGGGGGGGCAAAGCCTCCCAAAAGCCGAGAAAATTTTGCATTTATGAGGTCATTTTTATATTTAGTCAAGTTTTGACAAAATATTTTAACATCGAGGGGGAATCGAAACGAGGGTCGTGGTGTATGTGCGTGTGTGTGTGCGTGTGTGTGTGTGTCTGTGTGTGTGTGTCTGTGTGTGTGTGTGTAGAGCGATTCAGACTAAACTACTGGACCGATCTTTATGAAATTTGACATGAGAGTTCCTGGGTATGAAATCCCCGAATGTTTTTTTCATTTTTTTGATAAATGTCTTTGATGACGTCATATCCGGCTTTTCGTGAAAGTTGAGGCGGCACTGTCACGCCCTCATTTTTCAACCAAATTGGTTGAAATTTTGGTCAAGTACTCTTCGACGAAGCCCGGGGTTCGGTATTGCATTTCAGCTTGGTGGCTTAAAAATTAATTAATGACTTTGGTCATTAAAAATCGGAAAATTGTAAAAAAAAATAAAAATTTATAAAACGATCCAAATTTACGTTTATCTTATTCTCCATCATTTGCTGATTCCAAAAACATATAAATATGTTATATTCGGATTAAAAACAAGCTCTGAAAATTAAATATATAAAAATTATTATGAAATTTTTTTTTTCGAAATCAATTTAAAAACACTTTCATCTTATTCCTTGTCGGTTCCTGATTCCAAAAATATATAGATATGATATGTTTGGATTAAAAACACGCTCAGAAAGTTAAAACGAAGAGAGGTACAGAAAAGCGGCGTGCTATCCTTCTCAGCGCAACGAATACCCCGCTCTTCTTGTCAATTCCACGTGCACAGCCTTTGCCACGGGCGGTGGAGTGACGATGCTACGAGTATACGGTCTTGCTGCGTTGCGTTGCGTTCAGTTTCATTCTGTGAGTTCGACAGCTACTTGACTAAATATTGTATTTTCGCCTTACGCGACTTGTTTGGTCTTTCCTTGCAACTGGGAATCAAAATTACACATTTTCAACAGTAACAAAATACTTCAGATATTCATTTACCATAGTGGTTCAGTGGATCAAAGCCCCCCCAAAAAGGCACGTCCTGCAGTCATTATTGAGGGATTCCTTGGATGATGGACTTATTTATATAACGGCAGGCCGTTGTCGACTTGATGTTGTTCATAATTAGAAATAGTTTTAGAGGACCAAATAAACTAAGGGAGTTGGGGGAAGAACTTAAAAAGTCCACATATTTTCTTTTTCTCTGAGAGGTACATCGGATGGCCAGGGGGGGGGGGGGTAATCTGGAACCCAGGAACCCCCCCCCCCCCAGATCCGGCCCTGTAACTATAAGTTATGCATACGTCTGGTTAGTTTTATTTCTTGTTTTTCACATTTGGATGGCATTTTTGTGTTGAATTGATCGACTGTTTTTGCATATTACGTAATATTCTGACTGTTTTATATTTGTTTATCAGTTTTAGTAGCCTGATAGTTATTTTGTTTTGGAGACACCTGTTGTTGTTTTCATATTCATAAATTGATGTACATTTCATGAATATGTCAAGAGAAATGAAATGTTTAAACCAATTGAACAGACTTATTTGTGTTTAAAAGTAGTAGACCGCATGATCCTATGGCTATGTTCCCCACCGGCCTACCCAACAGTTTGGTTGATGGCCGGTGGTCTGGGTGGCCGAGTGGTAAACGCACTTGCCTCGGAAGCGAGAGGTTGCGAGTTCGACCCTGGGTCAGGGCGTTAGCAATTTTCTCCCCCCCTTTCATAACCTAGGTGGTGGGTTCAAGTGCTAGTCTTTCGGATGAGACGAAAAACCGACGAGGTCCCTTCGTGTACACTACATTGGGGTGTGCAGGTTAAAGATCCCACGATTGACAAAAAGGTCTTTCCTGGCAAAATTGTATAGGCATAGATAAAAATGTCCACCAAATACCCGTGTGACTTGGAATAAAGGCC
>NC_090261.1:56324559-56349559 GCF_037325665.1 Littorina saxatilis | reverse complement strand
TCCTATGCCTACTACAGAGATGATATTATTCGACCTGTTATCAATGGAACAAGCCTCATTTGAAGTGATTTGTTGTTGTTATTCCTATGCCTACTACAGAGATGATATTATTCGACCTGTTATCAATGGAACAAGTCTCATTTGAAGTGATTTGTTGTTGTTATTCCTATGCCTACTACAGAGATGATATTATTCGACCTGTTATCAATGGAACAAGCCTCATTTGAAGTGATTTGCTGTTGTTATTCCTATGCCTACTACAGAGATGATATTATTCGACCTGTTATCAATGTAACAAGCCTCATTTGAAGTGATTTGTTGTTGCTATTCCTATGCCTACTACAGAGATGATATTATTCGACCTGTTATCAATGGAACAAGCCTCATTTGAAGTGATTTGTTGTTGTTATTCCTATGCCTACTACAGAGATGATATTATTCGACCTGTTATCAATGGAACAAGCCTCATTTGAAGTGATTTGTTGTTGTTATTCCTATGCCTACTACAGAGATGATATTATTCGACCTGTTATCAATGTAACAAGAATAAAAATAGGAAGTAAAATAGCTTTACACTGATTTTAAGTGTGATCAATCTAATCTCAGTTCAGGCTGAATAATATGTTATGTAACACTTTTTGAAAGAAAGCGAGTTAGCTTTTTATGATTTAAACTGTAAAACTCTCCTACTCTCCGTCCGCATTGCGATTTCAAAACATCAGAAAAGAAAACCCAGCAAATAATCTTATTAACATGGTCCACTACGAAATCGAACACACAGAGCATGAAACAGCCAAGCGGTTAATTGAACAAGTATCGAGAATGACTAATTTTCTTTGCTCGACAAAAGACAAGGAACGGAACACAAGGGACGCGAGGTGTATTTCCAAATAATAACAACAACACGTAATATGGCATCAATCACTTTGAAGGGTTGATTTTGAAGGGATTGAGCTTTTTGAATTCAACGTAAAACAATTCTAATAACATATTTGTGAAAAATCAATCCGTTAATCGGAAATTGTGCCCGTTGTAGTTTATGTACATCAAGAAAAACAACAATAAAATGTGTATAACAACGATCTTTACAACATGTGTTTCTGACTGCGAACGTGTGTTATTACTGTTAATGTGTGAGTGTGTGTGTGTGTGTGTGTGTGTGTGTGTGTGTGTGTGTGTGTGTGTGTGTTAGTGTTAGTGTGCAGGTGTGTGTGTGTGTGTGTGTTAGTGTTAGTGTGCAGGTGTGTGTGTGTGTGTGTGTCTGTGTGTGTGTGTGTGAGTGTGTGTGTTAGTGTTAGTGTGCAGGTGTGTGTGTGTGTGTGTGTGTGTGTGTGTTAGTGTTAGTGTGCAGGTGTGTGTGTGTCTGTGTGTCTGTGTGTGTGTGTGTGTGTGTGTGTGAGTGTGTGTGTGTGCTGCATGCACATATCGGAAACGTAAAGTGCATATAAATTTACAAAACGTCCCTCTTAAAGGCACAAGCAAAAAACAAATGGTGGCAACACATTTTCAGTAATTGCGATAAAATATAAAATATATCTAGTTACAAGACAGCACCGTTACACTCCTACTCTCAGTCCCCATTACGATTTCAAATAATTGTAAACAACATCAATAACACCGAGAAAAACAAACCAATCGATATTTACATCTAAACCAGAAAGTACATAAATTGTTTGCACTTTGAAACACCGCAAATCCGTTCTCATTTACATTCCACAAGAACAGAAGATTGCTTGATAAAAAAAACCCACTGTGCCTTCACATTCACTGCAGCATTTCTTCTCAAGATTAAAGGTTTGACATTTTTGTTTAAAGAAAAGCCATATTTTGAACGCACAGTCAAAAAAAGCGAATACGATCATCCTTCGTGATTATAGGAACACTTTCACATTGAACTCTGGAATTTTACAACAATCAATGCGTTTCAAGAAGTTGTCGAAATGAAAAATACAGATGTTAAAATAAATCCCCGATCTTCTTCCAGACAGGGGGCCCTGAAACAGGATATATACACCTTTTGTTAAAGCTGAAAGGAACTGTTGCATAACCACAACGTTGTCAACCATACGATCATTTTTTTCAATTTATAGAATAAACGAAAACGTCTGCATCAAAGCATGTATGTTGACCTTTGCTTATTTACAAGCGACGATGCAGACAGCCTACAAATCGGAATTTTTTCTCTCACCGTGGTTGCATTGTCTTTTCAGTTAAAAAGACCTAGCCGTGGAAACACAACTTTGCAAAAACGGTTCTTCACAAAAAAGCCATGTTTTCAAAAGCGAGATAGCTCCTTGTAAAATCACACAAATGTTTTAATTTTTGCCTTTCGGAAACGCTTCGGGATTTAATTAAATTCCACGTCCCCGGTGAATTGACAACCTTGAAACTTCGTAGTATATTTTTGCTCGAGTCAGTTGGGAATCTTGCAGACAAGAGAGTTTCCCAAAAACACAACAACAAAACTAGAGAAAAAAACCTGTTTTCAAATGAGAGTTTTACCAAGTATACCTTGTCACAAAACTGATAGAAATCACCATCAGCAACAACACAACAATACTAGACGGTGCACGACTCTGCGAACAAATGAACACCTTTGGAGTTGAAACGATGGCCAAGGCTAAGGCTTTATAGTCCAAGTCCATGAAATAACAGGGCTGTTTTTAAGACACTACGCAACGGTTCTCCCGAGTCGTTTGCTCTCATACTCCCGAATCTTCGGCTCTTATCAAGTCAAGAAGAATCCTGCGTGACGAATCGGATCATTCAAACACAAACAGCTCTTGGAGTTCTTCAGAGTTTTGTGACCTTGTTTTGTTCATCACGAATGACTGGCTATTGCGACGATTCATGCTGCACTTTCTTCGTTGCAGACATGAGTCTTGATGAGCCCACAATCTTGGGCTTGACTATTATAGCAGCCATCGGGTTCCAATGTCACTGCAGGGACGCAGAGTTTCACAAGTCTTCGATCTTTGTTTTCGCGGCACTCCTCAAAGTCGTCAAAACCAAGGTTATCATGGAGATAAGATTCGCACTGCACCACCACATCATCACAGCCCTGCGTCTTACGGCACTCCATAAGACCACCGTTGTCGTCCTCGACAGCGTCCGAGTGTTTGACGAGGGCTACCTGACTGTCATGGCGAGTCAGACGCCCCGCGAGGTTGTCGGACCTCACCAAGTTTTTCAAGTGAATAAGCTCCACGCTCTCCGCCGGGTAGTTGTTGAAAGCGCGGCCCGTCCAGGACTCCAGCTTCCTGCCGCAGCCACACAGCTGCAGCGAAAAGACGGAACACTTCAAGCTTGCAGTCTGCAGTCGCCGGCACCTGTCGTGTCGGTCGCAGCACTTCCGCTCCCTTCGAGGTCCTGCGGCCGCGCCGATTCGTTTTTTGCCCGGGTGGAACACAGCGAGGTTCTGTGTGCAAAAAGCAGAAGCTATGATTTCAAGACGAGGAGCTGAGAGGAGAGGAGAGGCAGAGCAGAGGAGAGGCAGAGCAGAGGAGAGGAGAGGAGAGGAGAGGAGAGGAGAGAAGAGGAGAGGAGAGGAGAGCAGAGGAGAGCAGAGGAGAGCAGAGGAGATGAGATGAGATAATAGCTGATCAAATGAAATGAAATGAAATCAAAACAAAACAAAACAAAACAAAACAAAACAAATGGCTTTAGAAAAGAAGGCAGTATGGACTTGGGAGAGCCGCACAAGATACAAATAGCTACGGTGGACCCACCCTTTTTAAACCCCAAACTTAGACTTTAAAGATATTGCTTTTTCAAATGATCTGTTCATAAACTCTGTAGATTTACCCCAATGTTGAGATTCCCTCCCTTGTTACGAGACATGCTTTGCTGTACGGAATAAGCAACCCCATAGAAAAAAGGTGCGGAGAAACGTAGGGCAAAGTCTGGACATCAAAGGCAAACAAATAATGACACGAACATTTCATCCAAACACAGAGAGACCACTAACGTTCCAACATTGGCATCTTGCACGCGATTCACGTTTCGTCGACGATTTTGAGTTCATTATTTGTATCATAAGTGTGTGTAAAAGACCAATGGGTTGACGTCCTGTACATTCAACGTTTTGTTTTGCCAATAATACAACGTTCCAATGACCTACCAGTCTTGTTTGTTGACATGAGCATTTGCTTCTTCTTCTAAGTCGTAATTGTGCACGTTAAAGCAAAGTGAGATGCAGCTTACGCTGACCCCAAACCAAAAGAAAATTGTATGCTTACATGTTGACTCCATACGCTTTATTTTCAAAAGCAGTATCCATAGACGACTTTCTGCGCATGCGCCTCCAGGCGATAAAGGCAACCACAAGCAGAACAGACAGCGAAACAAGGACAGCGCATGTCGCAATCAGTGGAACCACAAGCTCGTCTGATGAATCTGAAGAAGGAACCATTGAGTGAAATGAATAAGCCGCGAAAGCCTTGTTTAATACGATTATTAGAAGAAAAAAGTTCAACAAATACGACGAAAATCATTTAATTTAATAATTTATACGTATAGTACGCTCAGGCATTTGAAACAACAGCAGCTGCAAAGAAAGATGTGTAGGGGAAGACACTGCGTTCGCAACAATCGGCTTTTTAAGAAAATAATTCATGAAAAATTCTCACTCTGAACAGTAAGCAGCCATGCTGGTGAGTTTAGGTATGTGACCAAGCGGATGGATGGCATTATCTCATGTTAAAGCCTGGCCACATCTGAAATGGTGACCCCAATCGTTTACACGAGAGGGACTGTGCTGAACAGTGGAACTCACCTTCAGCCATGGTGACAAAATGCAGAGGACGCGTCGTTATCGTCGAGCCGTCCACCAGAATGATAACGAACTTCGTGACGTAAGCTGTTGCTGACGTCAGTCCAACTAGGTTGACGTCAGACTGACGCGGGTCGACGTCACAAGAAGAAACGTTACCCGTGTCCCGGCTTTTTCGGTATGTGATCAAGATCTTGGTGATGGCGTCTGCAACGTCACCGGGGAGTGTGGCCCAGGTGATGGTGACGGAGGTCAGACCCAGAGACACTTGCAGAGGCTCCATCGTTAGTGAGCGACTCAACACTGCAGTAAAGAAAAGAAACACATCTCTTGAAGGAAGCACACTTAGATACGTTTACAACTCTGAGAACTGCATGCATGGACGAAGATCAATGAACTGTATTTTCGAACCCGGTAGACTGCTTATATTCCATAATCAATAATAAAAAAAAAATCTTGTTCTGAACCAAAGGTCAAGAACAACTCAGGAATGTACATGCATATGACTTTTCGTACGAACAATAACCAGAGTATGTTAATGGTTCACTCAACAACTAACTTAAAAAGAGAGCATGAGAAACAAACACCAAACTCTAACCTCGTCTTTTTCGTCCTAGAAATGTTCTCATTCACCGTGTGAATATGTCTTTTTTTCTGTAATGCGATCAAATCAAGCTAGAAGCTCGGGCTATATCTTGCGTAGAAGACACATTTATCGTTTGAAAGAATTTTCATGAATAGAAAAAATACTTACCCTCATTGTTTTTGGTTGTGAACATAACCATAGACAGCGGCATGTGTGGTTGTGACGCCCACTTGGTCAAGGCCACCAAACGAGCCTTGTATGGACGTGACGCACGAAGATACGTCACTGTATGACGCGTAGTGTTCGGATCCAACGTCACCGTCTGGTTCCAAACCTCTGACGTCGTTTCGCGGTACTGGATGAAGAAGCCGATGACGTAGGTGCGCGAGTTTGGAGAGAGACTTGACCAGGCGAAGGTGGCGGAATCGTAAGAGCTGTTGACCAGCGCCATAGACACGTTGTACCGCTGCCCTGAGGTGGACGGAGAGAAGAGATTTTCGGGAACTGCAACATCATACAAGGTTGGACCAAGGATTAACATGGTTTTAAGATGCAACTGACAGTGGGATGTCTTGTACTGGCTCAGGGACATTGTAAAGCCTCATATTAATTGGTCAAAGGCGACTTTGAGAAATCTACTTGACAAAGCCTGCTGGACGAAGCATTGGCACTGATTTTCTGTAACAAAACCTACGCGCTCAACTAAGGGAAGCCTTCAGGGAATACTCTTAAGACATGAAACAGGCTAGACGTTTTGGGGAGAAAACAGTGTGTTCCGATGCATATATTGATATCAACAAATGTACATTTCTAATCAAGTACTCCGTCTAACAATTCCGTCAGTCTAAATTTGTCATCAACTCACCGCATGCATCGTTTTTATAGATGAAACCAGCGTCACACACGAGGCTGACGCCAAAGGACTGAAATTGTCCCGATGACGTCAGATTCCTGCCGTCGTCGAGTAGCACCCAGACGTCATGTTTGGAAAACATTGTGGACAAAGCGCTTTCTGTAGCATTTAGAGAAGTCCGTATCTTTGCCAGTGTGTTGGATTCACTGAAGATGAAGAAATAAAATGTGAATTATAGATTTCGTATTTGCATAGAATTACACTTCATGATATTGTCTAAACAGGAGGTGAACTATACAAGTATTGCTACTTATTTTCGAGATTCCTTACTCTGGGCTATAATGTAACAGTATGAACTAAATAAATGTCAATGTGTGTGTACATTCAGTGTGTTCATGTTATCCACAGTTTATGTAATCATGACCGGCACGGTTGGCCTAGTGGTAAGGCGTCCGCCCCGTGATCGGGAGGTCGTGGGTTCGAACCCCGGCCGGGTCATACCTAAGACTTTAAAATTGGCAATCTAGTGGCTGCTCCGCCTGGCGTCTGGCATTATGGGGTTAGTGCTAGGACTGGTTGGTCCGGTGTCAGAATAATGTGACTGGGTGAGACATGAAGCCTGTGCTGCGACTTCTGTCTTGTGTGTGGCGCACGTTAAATGTCAAAGCAGCACCGCCCTGATATGGCCCTTCGTGGTCGGCTGGGCGTTAAGCAAACAAAAAAACCAAAAAACAAAAATGCAATCATGTCAGAATAGTACATGAGTAGAATGATATTTGCAAAGGCAAACACGCATACAAAAAAGGGAAATAAGTGCTTTTGGCTCACGTAATGTTAGCAGTGATGATCGCAATCACGTAAATTTCTGTCGTCTGCCGTCGTCGTCGTCGAGAAATGTCGAGCAGTGGACACGTTACCACCACGTCCATGACCCAGCACGTGACGAAGAAAGGGGATTCTCTGTCTGCACATGGCAGATGACCCGACAACCTACTTGTGAAGGCTTTCTTCATCGATGACTTGAACGTCTCCTGATTTGAACAGGAACCTCGGTACCCGACTTGAGTCGCCAGGGATACCTCCACTGGTGACTTGGATTCTGTCAAAACACAAAACGGAACACCAGTAACTAAGTGATAAGAACAGAGGCTGTGGAGTACACACCAGTAACTAAGTGAAAAGAACAGAGGCTGTCGAGTACACACCATTAAGCAATTTACAAATGGAAAATATTCACAATTTGAAAATGTTACCGACGCTAACAGATTGGACCGGTTTTGTATTATGAGTTATTTCTAATATGCTGACTGTTAGCAAATGATAACAGACATGTCGAGAAAAAAGATATCAAGCATTTACTTTGTCTTGTTCATTTTTAGCTTGATAAACAAAAAGGGTCCCTGCCTGAACGTTATAACATTTAGAGGGTCACCTAGAATCCGTCCTGATTGGTCAAAAAGCCATATGGGGCACTGAATTGGTAATAAAACGTGATAACCTCAGGAGAGTAAAAAAACAAGAAATTCCTCCGAGGTAGGAAAAACACCCCCGTCAGAAGTCAGAAGTCAGAAGTCAGAAGCCAAAAAAATAATCAGAAGAGTCACCATGAAGTCAAATCAAACGTTAGGAGTCAGAAGTCAGAAGTCAGAAGTCAGAAGTCAGAAGTCAGAAATCAGAAGTCAGAAGTCAGAAGTCAGAAATCAGAAGTCAGAAGTCAGACGTCAGAAGTCAGAAGTCAGAAGTCAGAAGTCAGACGTCAGAAGTCAGACGTCAGAAGTCAGACGTCAGAAGTCAGAAGTCAGAAGTCAGAAGTCAGAATGTTTATTCGCGTAAACACAGGGTCCATTGCGAAAGGGTACGTCGAGGTAGGAAAAACACCCCCGTTGGTCAAAGGGAAATAACCATTCTCACTGCCACCAACTGAGAAGGTTATTTCCCTTTGACCATTAATATGTCACTCTTAATCTTAATCCACCAATAACTCCCTAACCGTGTGTTTGACTGGTCCCAATTTTTGTAAGGACCGTCTCAGGAATGTATAGAACCTGTTCACCAAGTTTGGTGATGATCGGTCCGTTCATTCTTGAGATCTATATGCGAACACAAACAAACAAACAAACAAACAAACACATCGAGTGAAACCTATACCGGGGGTGTAAAAAGCATTCGCAGGTAAAATTAATAATGTAGTCTCGAGATAAAAACAAACATTTAAAAAACAAAATGAAAAACCAAAAAACCCTTTGTTTTTACATACAAATAACTGAAAAGGATACAGTCATCCAATGCAGAAAGAATATAATTAATAAATCCCAAAAATAGCAGAACCACCTATAATATAAGATGCATTCCTTTGTTCAGCGGCATAAGTCCAGTGAGTGGGATAGAAGATTCCAAACCAGGCTGCGCCCATGAAACCATATGAGTAATACCGCACACAAATTCAGAAGAATAGACTTATTCTGGAAATAACTCGGCTAGGTTTGTTCGTGATGTGAAAGAGTGAACACTCTGGAAACAATATTCGGCACGCTTTTCCTCGTGACAGTACAGGCCAGTAACTCGCGAGGGAACACGTGTGGAACGTTTGCCTCATTTTTTTCTGCGTTCGTGGGCTGAAACTCCCTCGTACACTCGTGTTTTTGCACGAGTGGAATTTTATGTGTATGACCGTTTTTACCCCGCCATTAAGGCAGCCATACGCCGCTTTCGGAGGAGTATGCCTCATTAAAAGCAAGAGTATTCACTCTATCACATCCCTTACAAACACGACAGAGTAGCTTTCAGAGAAGTATATTACCTTGCGGACACATCCAGACAGGACAACAGGTTCCGGTGACGTTTGCCAGCACGCACTTTGTACGTGGAGGAGGTGCTGCAGGCAGGCATACAGGGGTGCAGGTGATATCACCATCGGTACACTTGCACCTACGATCACATGAACCTTCGTACACTTGCTCGCCATTCTTCAGGAAGATTTCTTCATAGGCGCAGCCATTTTCTGCAAAGGGGAAATGTACAATGGATTTATTATAGACACAAAACAGCGAGAGAGAAAAATGTAGGAGACGAAACGAGAGATCAGTCATAGATGAATATTGTATTTTCACTGTTAGGACAGTAACTGGGACAGGCCTACAGCCCATCTGACCTGAGGCTGGCAAAGAATGTGTATGTCGTGCTGAATTCACGGAATTGCTGAATTCGCGGAATCGGCAACATCTTTGCCCATTTCGCGTAATCGGCAAAACGCTGCCCGTTACGTGAAATAGGCAGCGTTTTGCCGTTTTGTATATCAACGATATGACAATGTCATAAACAGCACCACAACATCTATATTTTGGCACATGTATTACTGTATATATTTTGTAAATGAATGTATGTTTGATTCAATTCAAACATTGTTGCTGGGTAGCGTAACTGCGCCCCGACGTATCTCAGAATCATCGGCCGGGAATGAGTTGAATCCACATTGAAAATAGCCTCGGCTCACCTAACGTGGGATATAAGACCATTCCCCCACTTTGCCACCGACTTGAAACAAACACCAATAGCTTGACAGCTTCACATGCAGAGTGGGAATATTTTCATGAATTAGTTATTCCTCAGATTGCGAATAGTGTCAGTTATAAAAAAATAATTCATCAAAAAGTCTCCCTAGCTACTCTGCACAGAAAGCAGCCATGATTTTGACTGTTGGTATGTATCCAAATGGAGGGATTGCCTTATCCCATATAGAAGCCTGGTCAGATCTGAGACGGCGAGCCAATCGAATCGCTTACACGGGAGGGACTGAGTCTTTTATGACAAAGAACACTTGCCTTCAGGGAAACATTTCCAGGTTTTACAGCAGGAGTGTTGAGAGGAGACCAGTTGGGGTCGCGGACACGTGGGAGAGGGCGCCATGATGACGCTTTCCTCTGCGCATGCGCTCTCGCAGCTCACGTGACCACTTCTGCACGTGCAAACTTCACGGCAGGTTTCTGAGACAATCGCTCCCTCTTGATAAGTCTTGCTGTCCACTTGGCAGGTTAGCTCTGAAAAATGGAAGTGATGCTTATTGCAAATGGTATTGAGGGCAGGTAGACTACATTTATCTAAAATCAACAACGTTCTTGAATGCAGTCTTGTCTATGATACAAACCTATTTCATTTATATGGGATTTTTCTACTGTTTTCTCACGCTCCAATAATGTTTGTAGAGGTAATTCTCAAGTCAGGCAGATGGTAACTTCTTGATAAGCAACGACGTGCTTGAACGAAATTTTGAACAAGCCTATTTTCTTTTATTTCTCCGCGGTCTTTATACTGTTTTCTCTTTTTCTCCAGGTCTCAACGCCTTCCCACCAATATTATTTTAAAGACTACTTATAAAAGCTTCTATGCTGTTTTCAAAATAGCTCTTAACAATCTGAATCAGTATAACCTCCTGAGCACAACCCGTTTCATACACATAACCACGTCCACAATAGATCCAGACTTAGCTCAATTCCTAAATCCCTATCCTGATCTACCACACACACGGACTGGGTGGGGACAGTTCAGTTCAGTTCAAGTTTTTTTATTGGTCCATAACCCATGGGGGCATTTTGAACAATAAATACAATCAATACAATCATGATATATGCTAATATAATAAATAAAATAAAAAATAAAAAATAAATAAAAAAAGTTATGAAAAGCTGTTACAAATTCTATTAATAAAGTCCAAAATATTCTTTAGCAATTTCTTTTTCTTAGTAGCAAACAACTTTTTGAATTTAAGTGCATTAGGTTTTTTCCAATAGTAAGGTGGACTGGAGCTGGGTTGTGCTCTCCTGCCTGTCTCTTTTCTTCTACTGCTATACTATTGTATGAGTAGACAAAAGGGGAGCTCACCCCCGTCCCACCCCACAACCCCCTCACCCACACCCACTTGCATGTGCCTGTGAACAGACACGCTTTGTTACCTTCTCCCATGGTTTTTGCCACGATGTTGCTGAGCAGAGTGACGTTGCTCGGCGTGGCTTCAGTGACACCCATGTCGCTCTTCATCACCGGCTGGACCCTCACGTAGTACGTCGTGTTGGGGTTCAGATCCCCCAGCGTGATGTACACCCGGTCGTCCACCCGTATCGCCGCGTCGTTGTGCAGCAGATCCGACGGCGATGACGCGTTGTCGTCGGCGTCGACGGTCGACGGCGTGTAGGTTCTGCTGGTCCAGGAGCTTGCGTCACCGCCCCGATCTGACGTCATCACCTCGTAGCGGTCTTGCGTCACGGAGGCCTCCTGTGACGTGGTGTGGTCGACGTCAAAGCTGATGGTCAGAGAGCTTGGGCTGAAGGAGATGGCCATCAGGCGACTCATCAGCGTCTGAGGATCTGTAACAGAGAACGGAATGTGTCCAGTGACTGATGTCAGTCGCAACGTGTCTCCAGTACAACAACCATTCGTAGCCGATGACATCGGCTGTTCAATACGGATTTAGCAAACGTGAAAGTTATGATTCTGCCAGAAAGACAAACTATACCCTTTGCAACGTTTTATTCCTACAACTCAGGAAACATAAAACACTTCAGGAGATTTCAAATAGAGCAAAGATTCATCTCACTGTTTTGTAAATCAAAGGCTGATCCAGTCATTATAACCAGAAGAGCAAGCGTATAATAATATTCTTGTAAGTATTCCATTAGTTGTGCTCCTTTTGATGATATCACTGCTTCTCGGCATTGTAGGCTAAATAACTGAATTAACTCTTGTTTACTGACCCATGTTCTCTTCCCGACAGACAACAGTGTCGCAACATCCGTCACGTTGCACGTGCGGGAACGGGCAAAGGATGCTGGGTTCCGGAAGTTGAATGGCCGGACAGGAAGCGAAAGAACAGTTGACGCTGTTGCCATGGACACACATACAGAGGGAACAGTCTGTGGTGAAAGTGTCGCCCAGGCGGTAGACGGTGCCATTGTACTCGCACTCTTCTTCGCCCTCCACTGGATCTGTAAAAAGTAATAAATTAAGATGCGAATGGTAGACACTATCTCTCTTTCTCTCTCACAAACGCACCGACGCACCCAAGCAAACACACATACACGCACTTACAGATACTCGCACGCATGCTCCCACGTACCTACACACTGACACAGACACACACACAGACAGACACAATAACACACACTTCTTGTTTTGAGATTTGTTTTGGTTTTCTTTTTAATATCTTTTCTTATGTACATATTCTCACCAGTGGGTTCGCAGACGATGACCTCACAGCAGCTGTTCTCCTCAGTACGTCGCACGGGGTTAACACAGTCTTCTGGCGTCAGCGGCTCCTCGCACGTCGCGTGACAGCTCACGTGACCACCCTCACACGTGCAACTCGTGCACAGCTCGGTGTCTGTCCAGTAGGCTCCATCGGCATAGGGGGAATCTTTGTACTGACAACCTTCTCCTGCACATGGACAACGACACCCGTGTACAACTTAGAAATTGTATAGTTTGTGTCACGTAAAATAAGTTTTTGCTTCAATTCGTTCCATATTTGCTTGTTTTATGTTATGCGTTTTGAATAATGTTTATGTTCAAACCCTATTTAGAAATCAAAATATATAACCCGGAAGGCGACACAACCGGATGACATGGCGACAGCCGATGTTGAGTTCCGGGTCCATAGACTACGAGACTGTAAAAGTCTTTGAAACAACCGGGTAAACAACTAGTGTTTCTTAAAGCCAGAAGATACAGCCTGGGACACCATACGCAATGAGGCGTCCTTCGATTCGAAACATTATAGACCAAGAGTTTTTCACTGGAATTGCAAAAAAAAGTTTTCATCGAGTGTTATAGTTAAAGGCACAGTAAGCCTCCCGTAAACCATCACAGATACTGTCAGGCTTTTACACACAGTACAAACACCCTTTCATTTAAACACTCACCGAACGGGAACATCCTAGGTGCCCTACGTAAAGAGCGAGCAATTTTTAAAGATTTAATTTTGCGGATTGTCTCTCAGACAATCGGACCGTGGTGCGTTTTGGCGCTAGACCTAACTTTTAAAATCTAAATAATAAATTGACAGCTTCAGTGTTACACAAACATTCTTAAATCATAAAAGAATTCTTTTTTTCATCAAGACAAGATCAGTACAATTCGAAGTTTTGAGAGTTTGAAAAAAGAAAAGCCCGGAAGCAGGGTCACGCAAGGTCCCCTTGCTGACATGCAAGCATATTCTTATGTTTCAACACATACCTGTGTCTCTGTATAGTATGATCTATGTTCAGGATATAATGAACCATTTTTTCTCTCATAGCCATTGTTTATTTAAATTAAAAAAATTCCAATTTTTAAGGATAGCTTTTGTTAGAACGGGCCATCAATAAGTGTTCATTTTTATAAGGATCATACCTTGATTTATGTTCAGCGGGTCATTACGCTTGTTTCAACACATACCCGTGCCTCTGTACAGAACATTTGAAGTTCAGGTTATTACATACAACTTTTCTGTTTCTGTAAGAAGGGGTTATTATTACGTGTTCATTATGATGTGATAGGGTGGAGTGGAAGGGGGAAAATAGGCCAGGAAGCATAAATGAGACGCCAAGACAGAGGTTGCGATAACGTGACTTTTAATTAACGTACACCAGAAAGCAGACACCAGAAAGCAGTGTAGTTCCTTCCTCAATATACAGCCGCACACAACTCGTCGGAACTTGAATTACGATCCCGGTCGAAAGTCACTTCGCTGATATAAACCCAGCTCTAAAACGTTTGTTCAACTGAACACACACACACAGTCTCTCTAAACAATCCTCGAATCACTCCTTCGCCAAAATACAGTTATAATGGCCCAAACTACACTACTTGCATTGATTATTACAGAACCACAAACATCGTTCAACTCCAACCAAAACATCACAACCCAAGATACGCACACTGACACGTCTTCACACTTCGAAATCACACCGGGTACGCTATCATTCTGACTCACGCGCGCACCCGTTCAAACAATCAACCAATAAGAAACCAGCCTCCATACACACCTACAATTCGCTACAACACACAATAATCCTGGCGGGAGACACAACTTGGGTCAGGGGAAGATAATAGACAGGGAGTAAAAGAGAGGGACAACAGTACATGAAATCGCCACACGGCTACAATGATAATGATCATACCTTGCTCATCAGGACAGTACTCGGTGGCGTCACACGAGCACTCATCTGCATAGTGGAGAGAGCATCCCTCTCGCACTTCAGGCAGCTGTGACTCGGCGCACAGAGGCGTGCAGTTCATTTGTCCCGTTGCCAGGCACGTGCAGCGGTCCTCGCAGTTCTCCGTCACCTGACCCACTTCAAACTGCTCGCCGTTGTGACTGCAGTGGGACACAGCTGAAAACGATGGCAGAACATTGTATTCAAGAATCTATAATACTTTTTTTTTTAAACTATAAAGCTAAAGTTTATTGAACGTTTCAATATAGACAAAAACTAAACATAACAAAAACTTTCATCTATCGGTCTTGAAAGTGCAAAAATCAAGATACACAACAGACCCAAATCGAGCTACTGGGCGTGTTCAAACGGAGAATATTAAGAGAATATTAAGAGAATATTAAACGTAGATGCTTTGCAGTCCGAAAAAGATAAACAAATAAATGAAGTCATCATTGATGCTTTCCGTTGATTGTGGTGTTCCAAAGATCTGATCGATTATGAACGTTGTGAGACATTAACGCAGGAGACCCTGTTTATATGCAATTTGACTAGTGTACGTGTCAAACTCGACTCCTTCTTGACGCAAACATCCCCGCAAAATGTCCACTTAATTTCGAGGACAATGCAATGGGCAATCATTAGCTAAGAAAGTTTTCCGTATCCAAATTTTGTGAAGTTTCACGAGCTCTTTGAAAGCGCCAATGAAACATCAGCGCTTAACATTAATTTGTAATTAACATTACCATTGAGGTACTATTTTAGAGCCTTTCGGTTTTTTTTCTTCTAAAACCAGTTATCCTTTCAGTTGTTTTCTTCTAAAACCAGTTGTTTCTGCGTCACATTCACATACAGTGCATTGATGTGCAAAGTAATGTTGGGCTCTATTGCATGTTCATGTACACATAACTAAGATAACCACAAGTCGATATAAAAAAAACAAGAAAGATAAGTTATTGGAACGTTTGTTATTGACACAAATACGTTACAATCACAAATATATCAACACAACGGTCTTTTAAGTGCACAGACAAACAATTAGTAACGGTAACGTATCTGGATGATTGTTTCTTCCGCCTACCACGAAGCCGCAAGCGAATGAATTGAATTGAAATGAATGAATTGCAGGCGGAAGAAAATATCATCCAGATTAGTTTTTGTTACCAATTGTTTGTCTGTGCACTTAAAAGACCGTTGGGTCGATATATTTGTGACTAGAATGAATACCCGCTTCGCCGGGTACCCGGCGAAAGTTGAGCCGAATGATACCCGGCTTCGCCGGGAACAAGTAGAGCCGAATACCCGGCTTCGCCGGGAAGAAGTAGAGGAATACCCGGCTTCGCCGGGATGAAAGCGTTGTGGACAGTGACCTTCTAAAAATAGTAACGGGAATATCCGGCTTCGCCGGGATGAAAGCGTTGTGGACAGTGACCTTCTAAAAATAGTAACGGGAATATGGATTGACGCCACACGAAGGAAGGGAGATAAACGCAAAACACTAGAGAAGATAAGGAAGAGTTAGTGGGAATGGATCTGGGAAGATGAACCGAAAAACCAAAATCGGTTCAGCGCTGCGCGCTGAGAGCACGTGTTGAAAATTCTCATCGACCAGGTTGTGTCCGGGGTCTACCTGAATATGCCCACCAAATTTGAAGCAGATCCATCGAAAACTTTGGCCGTGCATCGCGAACACACACACACACAGACACAAGCCGTATATATATATAGATTGTTACGTATTTGTGTCAATAACAAACGTTCCAATAACTTATCTTTCTTGTTTGTTTTTATTCTGAATTTTGAAACGTTGGCAGTCTCTTTGTTTTTAAATTGATTCACAAGTCGATAGACTTACATTGAGTGGTCAGCCAGATGACCTCAGAAACGTTGCCCAGCACGGGTGTAGGATTATATGGGTCTGCCCACACCGCGACTCGCATGAAGTACAGCGTACCTGGTTTCAGTTTCGTCACCGTGTAGGTGGGCCTTGTTCCGATCTGAAGTCAAACACAACGATCCTTGATCAGGAGATGAATTTACACTTGTAGATTGAACACTGGTACAAAATATTGAGAGTTACACAAATATGACATACTAATTTGCAAAATGCTACCATATGTGCTACATTTTCTGGTAGAACTATGTACTATGTCACACCGTGATCTAAACGGGTTTCAGAAACCGTGTTCAAAAGTGGAACAATACAGTTTAGAGTGTTATTATCTTTAAAGAAGCCCATGTCTAAATTCACAGGTAACCACAAGTGAATCATCTTATCTTACTTGTAGAGGATCCACTTGTGTAGGTACCAATTTTACAAGTGAGTTAAGGCGGTCCTTATTTCAGCCCGAAGTCGACTTCGCGAAGTCTTGTTACCGAAAACTCAGTGCTAAAGGTCCGTGCGGCAAGCTTCGCGAAGTCTTGTTACCGAAAACTTAGTGCTAAAGGTCCGTGCGGCAAGCTGCGCGAAGTCTTGTTACCGAAAACTTAGTGCTAAAGGTCCGTGCGGCAAGCTTCGCGAAGTCTTGTTACCGAAAACTTAGTGCTAAAGGTCCGTGCGGCAAGCTTCGCGAAGTCTTGTTACCGAAAACTTAGTGCTAAAGGTCCGTGCGGCAAGCTGCGCGAAGTCTTGTTACCGAAAACTTAGTGCTAAAGGTCCGTGCGGCAAGCTTCGCGAAGTCTTGTTACCGAAAACTTAGTGCTAAAGGTCCGTGCGGCAAGCTTCGCGAAGTCTTGTTACCGAAAACTTAGTGCTAAAGGTCCGTGCGGCAAGCTTCGCGAAGTCTTGTTACCGAAAACTTAGTGCTAAAGGTCCGTGCGGCAAGCTGCGCGAAGTATACTTCGCGCAGTTGACTTCGCCCAAGGGTGCAGACTGACAAGTGTAACAACTTACATCCAGAATCTCCCATGAAGACTGATTTGCAGAGTAGGAGTCTTTGCGGTAGAGGAGCACGTACTCGTGCAGATAGTCCGCTGCCTTGAAGTCCTCCCATTGCAGAGTCACGTTCTCTGCGTGGATAGCAGTGGCCCGCAAACCGTATCGCCCTGAAAAATAGCCCCACAAAATGTAAACTAAAGTTTGCAAACACAAAAAGAAAGATAACATAAAATGAAATAAATAACAGGCAGCACTTCGCTCTTATGAATGTTTTGTTTTGTCAAAAATTAATCGTTCCATTAACTAACTATTCTTTTTGTATAAAGGTTGCACATTTTTCTGTTTTGCAAAAAAAAAAATTCATACGCTTGTTATTTTATTCCAACTTGCTATGCTAGCAAAGACACATGTTTGGTTATTGTGCATAATTGTTGGATGGAAGATGTTTTTGTTTCACAAGGGTCACCTGACAATCTCTTGAATGAGGGTACCCCCGAAGTCCCGGAATACTTCAGGGCTACATGTATCAGTTATACACAAGGACACATCGGCTTCCCCGAAACGATGCCTAACAACATGAGAATGGAAAACAAAATTCGAAGGAAACAAAATCTGTAATGTTTTGCAGTACGTTTTGCTGTGAAAAGGGAAGGACGATACGCAGCAAATCAGATCACAGAAAAGCCAGGAGTGTATTTTTGTTTGAAAAGTACTTAAAACTGAAACTAAATAAAGAAGCTACATGTAGTTAGAAAAATTACACCTGTCGCAATGCGTTCTATTTTTTCCTGATAATATTCGTGTCAGCGTGTGATATTTAATGTGGGAGACGAAGAGATGGGGCTGAAGAGGAGACCAGACGTTGGACTATTTTCTCGAGGTGGCCCCGCAAGGCTGCCTTTTGTCAGTGTGTATTCCCAGCTAAGAGTGAATGTTTGATTCCGACATGTCACTAAATGAAGACCAGTGTCTAACAAAAGCTGACAAGTTTAGCCGGCGCCACCTGTGCTATCGGACACACTTTAGCTCACCACAAACGTGCGTGGTACTGAGAGAAGCGCGAATCAGGTGAACCTTTCGGATGGCTGGTAGAGGGGGGAACGGGTAGTTTGTCTACCCCTTCAAGCTACCCGGGCCCTCGCTACCCTCCTCTAACAGGAGCCAAGCAGACACGGGATTAAAGGACGCTTATTGTTTCCGTAGCCTTCAACCCACTTCAGGCTACTTCAGGCTACTTTGGATATTTGAATTAGGTCATGGGGCTAGGAGGGTTTCCTGAACGCTGTATTATTCATAGTCTGTTTGGGTTAATATGTGAACTTGGGGCAATTCAAACTTGAACGCTTTATTTAGAGTCTTTTTATGGGCAAATGCGTGTATTAAAATGACTGAAACTTTAATGTTCTAACCTGTTCTCAAAGGCGCAATGAACACACACACACACACACACACACACACACACAAACACACACACACACACACGCACGCACGCACACAAACACACACACACACACACTACAATACAAAATTCTTACAAGTAGGGGCTGAACAAAGCAAGGGGTGGGGAGTTGGTTAAAAGTGAAGACAGTGCAAATGCCTTTAACTTGAAAATCTATGCGTAATCAGTTTGGAACTTCAGCGTCTTTGCATGGCTGAGTCATACATTTTTGCCAGCCTGTGCAGAATTTCACAAACTACAACTATGGACGAGGCCACTACCGCAAAGCAGACCCCCTTTTTACCCGAAGTCCACCTTTTTCAACCTGTTCCTGCAAAGCGATTGTCTCCCCTCTTGGAAAGGGAGGCAAACACAAGACGGCGCTTACAACGTTACCGACACGTAACTGTGTTTGTACTTCCGGCGTGCGTTGGAGAGCTGCTGTCAGCTCGTCAGCCACGGTGTGCGGCCTCGGTCCGTTGTTTGTCTGGACTCAACACACACTGACTGCGCTCGTGACCAGCAGACACACACACTATGAATGGTGCCCTGACCACAGACTCAGTCCACACATTTTGTCCCCATACCATTCCTGTTTTCCTGCATTAAGATCAGTCGCCGTGAAAACAAGAATGGCCTTTCTTTTGGACAGCGTGAAAAAGGGGGAGGCCCACAGAAGAGAAGCCCCAACATAAGGCTACTTCTCTAACCCCAATTTCTACGTGTCCCAAGATAAATCAATTGGTTCAAAGACGACGGAAAACTATTTCTGTTTTCCTGCATTAAGATCGCAGTGAAAACAAGAATGGCCTTTCTTTTTGACAGCGTGACTGAAAAAGGGTGTGGCCCAAACGACGAGAAGGTCTCTATACCATCCGTTTTCTTGCATTAAGATCGTCGTGAAAACAAGAATGGTCAGCGTGAAAAAGGCTTTGGACCAAAGACGAGAAGTTCCGCATACCATTCCTGTTTTTCTGCATTAAGATCGCCGTGAAAACAAGAATGGCCTTTCCTTGGAACAGCGTTAAAAAGTGTGTGGCCCAATAGACGAGAAGGTCCTATACCATATTCGTTTTTCTGCATTAAGATCGTCATGAAAACAAGAATGGCCTTTCTTTTAGACAGCGTGAAAAAAGGGGCTGGCCCAATAAACGAGAAGGTCTCTATACTATATCAGTTTTCCTGCATCAAGATCGTCGTGAAAACAAGAATGGCCTGTCTTTTGGACAGCGGGATGGCCCAATGGCCGAGAAGCCCCAATATGAGGCCACCTCTCTTACCCCAACATCCACCTGTCCCAAGATAGACCAATTGGTTCCAAGTGGACGGAAAGCTCGAAAAGTCAGTCAGTCAACCCCGACCTCCTGACTTCTTGGCTTTGCTGACTTACTCATTTCTTCTGACGCTATGTCTTTCTAGTTTCTTGCTTCAAACATCCTTGCTTCTTTGCCTTTGTCAGTACTCCATGTTTTCTTTGTTTCGCCAATTCAGTATTTTCTGTTGACGCTATACTTTTATGTCTTACAATCGAAAGACCAAATCCCTGTGGGATTCTTTAAATATTTGATGCGTGCTATAATGAGTTTTCCACTATTTGCTTGTTGAAAATAGGAACTCGTCGAACTGTAATAAGCCCATAGGCCTTCAAAACCAACAGATGTATTCGGTTTGTGCAACAACAAAATAACATGCGTCGGATATCCTGAAGGAAGACCAAGGCCAAGACAAGATAAGAAGGTCATCCCTGTCCCAGTTACGTGTCTGGGAGTCAGACCATTAATTTTGTCTCTTGTCTGCCCCTCTCTCTTCTTCCTGTGTGCATGTGTGGACGTGGGTGGATTGGCAAGCTGGTTTACCTGCTTCGCACGGTCTTGAATTCATGCTAGTTTGCATTTTTCTTGATGCGCAGGTAATTAAAGTTCTCAAGTTGCCGCTGGGGAATCTTGACTTCGATGCAGGCCCGTGGTTTACGTGGTTTACGTGCGTGCATAACGACCAGAAGGATACATGTATCGGCTTTGGATGCATGTATCGGTGACATGGAATTCGACAAAAGCCCGTAGCGAAGTCTCAATGGCTTCATTGTGAAGCTGCTGTTAGCATGTTCGGTGATCAGGCTTTAATGTAAATCGTGAGTGCTTTCAGCAGAATATATGTTAAAACCTCGTCTCCGAGACCAACCTTTTATTAAGCTTAGCGCGGGGGCCAGGCGGAAATACGAGCCGTGTTAATAAATCCCCCCGGTATTGGGAACAATCATGGCGGTCTTATACCTTATCGCCCCTGTGGAGCAGTTGTGAAAATGATGATCGTCAATCTTATCGCCTCTACGGG
Source organism: Littorina saxatilis (assembly GCF_037325665.1). Taxonomy (NCBI): domain Eukaryota; kingdom Metazoa; phylum Mollusca; class Gastropoda; order Littorinimorpha; family Littorinidae; genus Littorina; species Littorina saxatilis. Next base: position 56,328,513 of record NC_090261.1, on the reverse strand, counting down.
GTACTTTCTTCGCGCAGTCTTTGCAAATGACGTGGACTACTTCGTTCTCCTCGAACGCCCCAAAAGCGTGAAAGGATCAACATTGCATCCGTGCAGTTGGTGTCAGGAGGACCGCCAGAGAACGACGACTCGGATTACAGGCTGCAGGGAAATCATGTTAACGATCCATAGTCTGGGCTTTCCGCTAATCCATCTCCCATCTGTTTTGTTGGAAGACATATGGAACTAAAAGGCCAATTCATCAGTACCTGCATTTTGAGTTTGGGAGAAGGGGACGGTAGTGATGGTGTTGGGGGGGGGGGGGGGGGGGGTAAATGATTGACCGAGGGTGTGCGTGAGGAGGGGGGGGGGTAAACTTGTGGAAGAGTAAAGTTATACCTGAATGCCTGTATTTTGAGTCTGGGAGAAAGATGTGGTGAGGGGAGGGGGGAGGGGGTAAACTTGTGAAAGAGTAAAGTTATACCTGAATGCCTGTATTTTGAGTCTGGGAGAAAGATGTGGTGAGGGGAGGGGGGGGGGGTTAAACTTGTGGAAGAGTAAAGTTATACCTGAATGCCTGTATTTTGAGTCTGGGAGGAAGATGTGGTGAGGGGAGGGGGGAGGGGGTAAACTTGTGGAAGAGTAAAGTTATACCTGAATGCCTGTATTTTGAGTCTGGGAGGAAGATGTGGTGAGGGGAGGGGAAAGGGGGTAAACTTGTGGAAGAGTAAAGTTATACCTGAATGCCTGTATTTTGAGTCTGGGAGAAAGATGTGGTGAGCTCGAGGGGAGGGGGGGGGTAAACTTGTGGAGGAGTAAAGTTATACCTGAATGCCTGTATTTTGAGTCTGGGAGAAAGATGTGGTGAGCTCGAGGGGAGGGGGGGGGTAAACTTGTGGAAGAGTAAAGTTATACCTGAATGCCTGTATTTTGAGTCTGGGAGAAAGATGTAGTGAGGGGAGGGGGGGGGTAAACTTGTGGAAGAGTAAAGTTATACCTGAATGCCTGTATTTTGAGTCTGGGAGAAAGATGTGGTGAGGGGAGGGGGGGAGGGGGTAAACTTGTGGAAGAGTAAAGTTATACCTGAATGCCTGTATTTTGAGTCTGGGAGAAAGATGTGGTGAGGGGAAGGGGGGGGGGTAAACTTGTGGAAGAGTAAAGTTATACCTGAATGCCTGTATTTTGAGTCTGGGAGAAAGATGTGGTGAGGGGAGGGGGGGGGGGGGTAAACTTGTGGAAGAGTAAAGTTATACCTGAATGCCTGTATTTTGAGTCTGGGAGAAAGATGTGGTGAGGGGAGGGGGGGGGGGTAAACTTGTGGAAGAGTAAAGTTATACCTGAATGCCTGTATTTTGAGTCTGGGAGAAAGATGTGGTGAGGGGAGGGGGGGAGGGGGTAAACTTGTGGAGGAGTAAAGTTATACCTGAATGCCTGTATTTTGAGTCTGGGAGAAAGATGTGGTGAGCTCGAGGGGAGGGGGGGGGTAAACTTGTGGAAGAGTAAAGTTATACCTGAATGCCTGTATTTTGAGTCTGGGAGAAAGATGTGGTGAGGGGAGGGGGGGGGGTAAACTTGTGGAAGAGTAAAGTTATACCTGAATGCCTGTATTTTGAGTCTGGGAGAAAGATGTGGTGAGGGGAGGGGGGGGTTAAACTTGTGGAAGAGTAAAGTTATACCTGAATGCCTGTATTTTGAGTCTGGGAGGAAGATGTGGTGAGGGGAGGGGGGAGGGGGTAAACTTGTGGAAGAGTAAAGTTATACCTGAATGCCTGTATTTTGAGTCTGGGAGGAAGATGTGGTGAGGGGAGGGGGGAGGGGGTAAACTTGTGGAAGAGTAAAGTTATACCTGAATGCCTGTATTTTGAGTCTGGGAGGAAGATGTGGTGAGGGGAGGGGGGAGGGGGTAAACTTGTGGAGGAGTAAAGTTATACCTGAATGCCTGTATTTTGAGTCTGGGAGAAAGATGTGGTGAGCTCGAGGGGAGGGGGGGGGGTAAACTTGTGGAAGAGTAAAGTTATACCTGAATGCCTGTATTTTGAGTCTGGGAGAAAGATGTGGTGAGGGGAGGGGGGGGGGGGGGGGTAAACTTGTGGAAGAGTAAAGTTATACCTGAATGCCTGTATTTTGAGTCTGGGAGGAAGATGTGGTGAGGGGAGGGGGGGGGGTAAACTTGTGGAAGAGTAAAGTTATACCTGAATGCCTGTATTTTGAGTCTGGGAGAAAGATGTGGTGAGGGGAGGGGGGAGGTAAACTTGTGGAAGAGTAAAGTTATACCTGAATGCCTGTATTTTGAGTCTGGGAGAAAGATGTGGTGAGGGGAGGGGGGGGGGTAAACTTGTGGAAGAGTAAAGTTATACCTGAATGCCTGTATTTTGAGTCTGGGAGAAAGATGTGGTGAGGGGAGGGGGGGAGGGGGTAAACTTGTGGAAGAGTAAAGTTATACCTGAATGCCTGTATTTTGAGTCTGGGAGAAAGATGTGGTGAGGGGAGGGGGGGAGGGGGTAAACTTGTGGAAGAGTAAAGTTATACCTGAATGCCTGTATTTTGAGTCTGGGAGAAAGATGTGGTGAAGGGGGGGGGGGGTGAGTGAATAGCCGAGGCTGTACGTGAGGAGGGGGAGGAGGACACTTATGGAAGAAAAAAAACTACCTGTGTGCCAGTAAATTGAGTCGGGAAGGAGGGTGTGTGTGTGAATGGGGGGGGGGGGGGGATGGGGTGGTGAATGAATGACCGAGGATGGGGGTGAGGGGGGTGGCTTTTGGATCAGGTGAGTCAACCTGATTACCAGGTCCTGTGTGTCGAAACTGGTACAAGGTGCGCCGGAAGGATGGGGAGGAGGGAGGGGGTGTGGTGGTGGGGGTAGGCTAAGGTAGAAGGGGTAAAATGAGATGGAGATGAAAGGAAGTTGAAGGGGGGTGATTGAGTTTCCACTGTCTGTTCCAATCACCGTAACGACGGGATCGTGTTTTTTTGTAATCGAGTTCCATTGCTCAGGGTCTTTGAGAATTTGACGCCTCATCAATTGTCCACATCAATTAACGACTGGTCTGATTTATAGTTCCATGGAGCAGACACTGGCCTGCTGGATTGTTAGGAGATCATTGTGTGTGTGTGTGTGTGTGTGTGTGTGTGTGTGTGTGTGTGTGTGCTCGACAGAGAGAGAGAGAGAGAGAGAGAGAGAGAGAGAGAGAGAGAGAGAGAGAGAGAGAGAGAGAGAGAGAGAGAGAGAGAGGGGCATAAATGGTGACAGACAGACAGAGAGAAACTGAGAGAGAGAGAGAGAGAGAGACAGACTATCCTGACAGACAGACAAAAAGACAGACAAAGAACCAGAGAGAGACAGAAACAGAGAGACAGAGACAGAGAGGCAGACATACAGAGAGCTGAAAGAGATTAATCAATTTTGACCCAGAGTCAACGGTACCTGGCACAAGGAATCAATGCTATCGCCGCCGGAGCTTCGTGCTCTTTTGTGATTTACGCTCATGCTTATGTAATACCACATTAATCATTGCTTTCACAAAGCCACAGAAAACATGACATAAATACATCTTAAGACTACGCAATTAGGATGCATTGTTTGTTTGTTTGTTTGTTTGCTTAACGCCCATATCAGGGCGGATTAGAATGCATGCTTGACTGAACACGTTGATGATTTTGTCGGTACCCCTTCAATCTGTGCGACCGGGCTCTTTGCTGCAAACGCATTCATGAAGAATGAACACTCCTTTGTGGATAGAAGATTAAAGGGATAAAAGGGGTTAGCTTCGTATGGAAACTTGTCAATGGAAAAGACGATTCTCCATTGTCGTTTCATCTTCCGCAATAAATTACATGGTGGGTTGCTGAATACACCGGCTTCAGTGAGGTTTTATTTTACAACACACTCACTCCATTTTTGTTGTAGAAAATGGGAAGACATTTGAGCTCAGTTACCCTGAGTGATGGTTTTCTTCTTTGTCAGGTGTCATGCAA
>NC_090261.1:56147586-56324359 GCF_037325665.1 Littorina saxatilis | reverse complement strand
ACAACAACAACACCACCACCACCACCACCACCAACAACAACAACAACCACAACAACAAAAGGCGAAGCAAAAGAAACAAAATAAAACCAAACAAAACAATCTAAACAAGTATGTTATGAAGAAAGCTAAAAAATATTCATATCTGTTCAGTAGAAATCCAGTCACTGAAATCTACTATTATATACTTCTTCTTCGTAAGTGAAGCTGCAACTCCCACATGCACTCTTTTTACATTTAGTCAAGTTTTGTTCTTTCTTTTCTTTGTGCGACTAGGCATTTACATGAGTTTTGTGTGGCTTCTTTTGTAATATTTATGCAGTTTGTTGCAAATTACAGCGCACAGCGATAATTCAGGGATCGACTCGAGGGGTGAGGGAGGGGGGGGGGGGGGGTGGTGGGTGGTGGGTAGGGGGATCTTGTTTGAAAAAAGAAAAGTGCCATAGATGCATTGGCAAAAGAAGTGGGTGCAGTGAGGTTGACACAGGTAGGGCTTGTGGCGTGGAGAGAGAGAGAGATAGAGAGAGAGAGAGAGACACACACACACACACACACACACACTCACACACACACACAGAAAGAGAGAGAGAGAGATAGAAAGAGAGAGATAGGGAGAGAGAGAGAGAGAGAGAGAGAGAGAGAGAGAGACACACACACACACACACACACACACACACTCACACACACACACACACACAGAAAGAGAGAGAGAGAGAGAGAGAGAGAGAGAGAGAGAGAGAGAGAGAGAGAGAGAGAGAGAGAGAGAGAGAGAGAGAGAAAGATTGAATGGTAAGTTAGAACAAGAAATACATTTTATGGTTTTGATAACATCAACAATTGACGCTGGAATGTCCTTCCTCTTTGTCCAAGAAATCCCAACGCAGCAGCATCACCGTGAACAATCCACACATCGATAAAAAAGAAGAGAAGAAGAAACAAGTCGCGTAAGGCGAAATTACAACATTTAGTCAAGCTGTCGAACTAACAGAATGAAACTGAACTCACTGCATTTTTACAGCAAGAGCGTATACTCGTAGCATCGTCAGTCCACCGCTCGATGCACACTCAGGCAGTGACATTGACAAGAAGAGCGGGGTAGTAGTTGCGCTGAGAAGGATAGCACGCTTTTCTTTATCTCTATTCTTTCTAACTTTCTGAGCGTGTTTTTAATCCAAACATATCACATCTAATTTTTGGGGGGAATCAGGAACCCACAAGGAATAAGATGAAATTGTTTTTAAATCGATTTCGGAAATTTTATTTTAATAATAATTTTTATATTTTTAATTTTCAGAGCTTGTTTTTAATCCGAATATAACATATTTATATGTTTTTGGAATCAGAAAATGATGAAGAATAAGATAAACGTAAATTTGGATCGTTTTAAATTTTTATTTATTTTTTTACTATTTTCAGATTTTTAATGACCAAAGTCATTAATTAATTTTTAAGCCACCAAGCTGAAATGCAATACCGAAGTCCGGCCTTCGTCGAAGATTGCTGGGCCAAAATTTCAATCAATTTGATTGAAAAATGAGGGTGTGACAGTGCCGCCTCAACTTTTACAAAAAGCCGGATATGACGTCATCAAAGGTATTTATCGAAAAAAAGAAAAAAACGTCCGGGAATATCATTCCCAGAAACTCTCATGTCAAATTTCATAAAGATCGGTCCAGTAGTTTGGTCTGAATCGCTCTACACACACACACACACACACACACAGACAGACAGACAGACACACACACACACACACACATACACCACAACCCTCGTCTCGATTCCCCCCTCTACGTTAAAACATTTAGTCAAAACTTGACTAAATGTAAAAATACCCACCCCAAATCCGCAAAAGCAGGTATGCGGCTAAGGTCTAATAACTGTCCCGCCCCATGCATTGAGAACAACAACTGCACCTTGTGCATGCAGGTAACTTCATCCTCGGCTTTACCTGTTCCCCCAAACTCCGGGTGGTACAGAAACCATTAAAATGCTAGCGTGTAAAGATCCGATCTTAACTGCAGCGCGCGCTGAGGCCAGGTTTGTGAAGGTGTTTAACCGCTGTCTTATCACCGCCGTCTTCGCTTGGGCAGTGTAGGGATAAACACGACTTAACCCACAATTACCTCATTTGCTCTCTGCACCTTTGATTTTTTTTCTTCTCAGTCTTTGCGAGCATGACATTGAGTTTAATTGGTCAAAAGACAAACAAGGTTGTTTTTTCCCTCAAGGATGAGTAAAAGTTACGCTTAGGAATTCGTCTTTCAGAGGAGATACGATCCAAGTGTGATGTGATACCTAACAATGGACACAGGGCGATCGTCTGTTGCGTTCGGTAATTTGGATTTTGATACAATCGTAAGGAAATACTGATGCCGAGCAGGGAGGGGCGGCGGTGACACAATTGCTGCAGACAGTTTAATATGCTCCCTCTGTACATGATATCATGGTGTAGGAATTAATTCATTCACGTAAGACAGAGATCCTTCCACAGACCTCACCCCCCCCTTCACACACACACACTCACCCAAACTCTCCCCTCCACCCGATTGTGTTTTTGTTTCGTAGCGCAAGTCCCAAATAAAAATGTGTTGAAAAAAGAAGCACATAAAATTAAGCAAATATCACATTTCAAATGCTCACCTCACAATGAATTATGATATAACTGTTGTTAAAACGTTTGTCCTACATGATAAATTGAAGTGTTCCAGTTAAGAGTGTATCAAAATGTGGAAACTAAAAAAAAAAGAAATTACAAAAAGATTCAAACAGGGTTGTTGTTTTGGGGTGGAGACATTTTCAAATGTTGGTCTGACAAAACGAAATGTGATTATTGTTGAAAGATCAGTGAAGTCAGCAATCAGTCAGTCAATCGAACGATGAATGAGTTAGCGAATGAACCAGTCAATCGAACGATGAATGAGATAGCGAATGAACCAGTCAATCGAACGATGAATGAGTTAGTGAATGAACCAGTCAATCGAACGATGAATGAGTTAGCCAATGAACCAGTCAATCGAACGATGAATGAGTTAGCGAATGAACCAGTCAATCGAACGATGAATGAGTTAGCAAATGAACCAGTCAATCGAACGATGAATGAGTTGGCCAATGAACCAGTCAATCGAACGATGAATGAGTTGGCGAATGAACCAGTCAATCGAACGATGAATGAGTTAGTGAATGAACCAATCAATCGAACGATGAATGAGTTAGCGAATGAACCAGTCATTCGAACGATGAATGAGTTAGCGAATGAACCAGTCAATCGAACGATGAATGAGTTAGCGAATGAACCAGTCAATCGAACGATGAATGAGTTAGCGAATGAACCAGTCAATCGAACGATGAATGAGTTAGCCAATGAACCAGTCAATCGAACGATGAATGAGTTAGCCAATGAACCAGTCAATCGAACGATGAATGAATTAGCGAATGAACCAGTCAATCGAACGATGAATGAGTTAGTGAATGAACCAATCAATTGAACGATGAATGAGTTAGCGAATGAACCAGTCAATCGAACGATGAATGAGTTAGTGAATGAACCAGTCAATCGAACGATGAATGAGTTAGCGAATGAACCAATCAATCGAACGATGAATGAGTTAGTGAATGAACCAGTCAATCGAACGATGAATGAGTTAGCGAATGAACCAGTCAATCGAACGATGAATGAATTAGCGAATAAACCTGTCAATCGAACGATGAATGAGTTAGCGAATGAACCAATCAATCGAACGATGAATGAGTTAGCGAATGAACCAGTCAATCGAACGATGAATGAGTTAGCGAATGAACCAGTCAATCGAACGATTAATGAGTTAGTGAATGAACCAATCAATCGAACGATGAATGAGTTAGCGAATGAACCAGTCAATCGAACGATGAATGAGTTAGCGAATGAACCAATCAATCGAACGATGAATGAGTTAGTGAATGAACCAGTCAATCGAACGATGAATGAGTTAGCGAATGAACCAGTCAATCAAACGATGAATGAATTAGCGAATGAACCAGTCAATCGAACGATGAATGAGTTAGCGAATGAACCAATCAATCGAACGATGAATGAGTTAGCGAATGAACCAGTCAATCGAACGATGAATGAGTTAGCGAATGAACCAGTCAATCGAACGATGAATGAGTTAGCGAATGAACCAATCAATTGAACAATGAATGAGTTAGCGAATGAACCAGTCAATCGAACGATGAATGAGTTAGCGAATGAACCAGTCAATCGAACGATGAATGAGTTAGCGAATGAACCAGTCAATCGAACGATGAATGAGTTAGCGAATGAACCAGTCAATCGAACAATGAATGAATTAGCGAATGAACCAGTCAATCGAACGATGAATGAGTTAGCGAATGAACCAATCAATCGAACGATGAATGAGTTAGCGAATGAACCAGTCAATCGAACGATGAATGAGTTAGCGAATGAACCAGTCAATCGAACGATGAATGAGTTAGCGAATGAACCAATCAATTGAACGATGAATGAGTTAGCGAATGAACCAGTCAATCGAACGATGAATGAGTTAGCGAATGAACCAGTCAATCGAACGATGAATGAGTTAGCGAATGAACCAGTCAATCGAACGATGAATGAGTTAGCGAATGAACCAGTCAATCGAACGATGAATGAGTTAGCGAATGAACCAGTCAATCGAACGATGAATGAGTTAGCGAATGAACCAATCAATTGAACGATGAATGAGTTAGCGAATGAACCAGTCAATCGAACGATGAATGAGTTAGCGAATGAACCAGTCAATCGAACGATGAATGAGTTAGCGAATGAACCAGTCAATCGAACGATGAATGAGTTAGCGAATGAACCAGTCATACAGTCGATGAATTAGACAATCAACCTGCCATAGCAGTTTTTCTCCAACGTTCCTATTCCATCCCGCCCCTCAAGCTTTCTGCCACACCCCCACCACTCTCCACCCACACCCTCCCTTCCGCCCTCAAATCTCTAAAAATTGCCGCTAGCGTAATACAAGTTGTCACACCCTCACGTTATATCAACGGAATCTCAGCTTGCTTTCCGTAGGACCTGTTAACCCGTGATTTGTAAAAATGTAACAAATTACGTCAAACCTAAAACCGCGATTTGTAAAAATGTAAAAAAATCGCATTCCACAAAGTAATACCATGCCTTTTATTATTATTACACCCCCGGTATAGGGGTGTGTATAGGATTCGGTCGATGTGTTTGTTTGTTTGTTTGTTTGTGTGTTTGTGTTCGCATATAGATCTCAAGAATGAACGGACCGATCGTCACCAAACTTGGTGAACAGGTTCTATACATTCCTGAGACGGTCCTTACAAAAATTGGGACCAGTCAAACACACGGTTAGGGAGTTATTGCTGGATTAAGATTCTACAAGGACTTATAGAGGGACATATTAATGGTCAAAGGGAAATAACCTTCTCAGTTGGTGGCAGTGAGAATGGTAAGGACGGGGGTGTTTTTCCTACCTCGGAGGAATTTCTTGTTAATATTTGTTGTTTAGAGCCCAGTCAACCTCAAAGGGGTCCCAGGCCAAAACTTCATACGAAAATGAAAGTGTGTGAGAAAATCTGCACATGTTATTACACCCCCGGTATAGGGGTGTGTATAGGTTTCACTCGATGTGTTTGTTTGTTTGTTTGTTTGTTTGTTTGTTTGTTTGTTTGTTTGTGTTCGCATATAGATCTCAAGAATGAACGGACCGATCGTCACCAAACTATACATTCCTGAGACGGTCCTTACAAAAATTGGGACCAGTCAAACACACGGTTAGGGAGTTATTGGTGGATTAAGATTAAGAGTGACATATTAATGGTCAAAGGGAAATAACCTTCTCAGTTGGTGGCAGTGAGAATGGTTATTTCCCTTTGACCAACGGGGACGGGGGTGTTTTTCCTACCTCGGAGGAATTTCTTGTTTTTATATATTTCGATTTCGAAGCGTGATAAGCGCAGATTTGTCTGTCTGTCGGTGTGTCCGTCACAAACATGTGCACGCGAGTTCTCAAAACAATTCTCAACATCGTAATTACCGACAATCTAATAGATCCCTGGACTTTCGAGATGACAAAAAGATATCGGGCGCATTTACGTGATTTGTAAAACATTTTACAAATCACGGGTCAACATGACCTCATATCATTGTTCAGACACTGTGCACGTCTTTGTTCGTGGTATTATAATTATGCGGCATATCTGGTCTTGTCATCTCCACACCTCTACAGGAGAAAGACATGTTGTGTGGCAGTTGAGCGTCAGCGACACAGTTAGGAAGATTATTGTTCACACGTTATTTTTATTGGCCAATAAACATGTGTGTCATTTGCATCACAGTGGGGAAAAAATGGGGATCAGCTCGTTACTCCCCCGGCTCGTTACTCCCCCGGCTCGTTACTCCCCCGACTCGTTACTCCCCCTTAGGGTTAGGGTTAGGGTTAGTAACAAGCCGGGGGAGTAACGATACGGGGGAGTAACGAGATGCTCCCGAAAAAATGTACGAAACTGGTATGTCAAACGTCAACAAAAACATTACCATGTGCAGAATTAAAAAAAAAAAAGTTTTGTTTGTTTGGTAGGTTAATAATATGTTGCTTTATTTGCATCACAATGACAGAAACGATAGCCTAAAGTTTACGACAAACGTCAACAGAAACGTTTTTATGTACATGCTGTTTTGATTGGTAAATACACTTTATTTCGCCTTGACTTGATTTTCCAGGACGTACTTGCCGACGAGGTAACCAGATGTTCGAACGAAGATTTTGTATTTCAGACGTCATTTTGTAGAAGTTTCCTTGCAAATTTAAACTCAGAAAGTCTAATGGAAATTCGCTTTGCCGTAATTTAGACACACTGGCAATGATAAATGCTCTATATGTAAGTTGATTAATTAAATCAATGTAAATGCGAGAACGGTTTTGGTTTGCAAATTCTTCTGTGTCAGAGTCCCGGTTCTGTTCATTGACTTAGGTGTCAGTGCTGGCAGAAGGAGAGTGTAATCCTATCTTTATCTAGCAAATGCGTGCAAGATTCACCGCTCTCAGAGGCGAAAACGTAGGTAAACAAAGACAATGTAATATGGAGTATTTGCAGTCTGTAAAAGATTGCCGCTCAAAGATAGCGTTTGCATTTTGAATACTGACTTTCAAACACTAATTGTATGGTATGCCTGAGGTGTGTTGCGACATAATTAAAATAAAAAAACCGACACTGTATAGTTCTCGGGGAGCAATTTGAGTCTATGGGAGGATCCCTTTCAAAAACAAGATCTCAGTATGAACAATGAGAGTACTGTTCCTCCAGTGCATGGCTGGCTATACTATCCTACAAGACACACCGTACAAGACACGCCACCACCGCTAGCGCCGCGCACTGACTGGGTCCGTCAATATTGGTGAGTCGCGCTCGATCCTTGCTCTGTACCACCCCGGGTAGGGAAAATGAATACTTTGGGTACACACTGCCCAACTGGCACGCAGCTATCCCTTTCAGCCACCCTGCCAAAGGCTAAAGTGGTGACGGCGCCCCAGCCCCAAAGAAATGAAAGGATTGTGGATGATTGTAGAACGTGAGATTTCTGGCGCAGAGTGGGAGGGACAAGGATTTGAGGGGACACCTGGGTGTGGTCCCCCTTTTCTGCAGGGGGGGGGGTGGAGGGGGAAGTAGTGGTGGTGGTGGTAGTGGATTATTGTGTGATCATTGTCAAGGGTTCGTTTTTTTAAATTTATTTTTAAAATTTTGATTTTGATGATAATGATGATGATGATGATGATGATGATGATGATGATGATGATGATGATAATGCTTTATAATAAACACCTAATTTGAATACAAATTGTTGTGCCACTTTCTACGCATTTGCACAGTACATTTTTCTAAAGCCTGTCAGTGAAGCTTCATTTATAGTTTCCGGTTGGTTGTTGACCTTTTGGCCTCATATTTACTAATGGACAATTACCGTTAATCAGCATATAAGATGCACAGAAGCAAGCACAAAAAACAAGCTCAGCGTATGAGTCAGAAAGACATGATTGGCAACATCTGACGTAGCAAAATGCTGAAAGAAGTAGAAAGCAAGCAGGGGGTGGGGGGTGGAGGTGAGGTGTGTGTGCTTGTGTGTTTGTGTGTGTGTGTGTGTTTGTGTGTGTGTTTGTGTGTGTTTGTGTGTGTTTGTGTGTGTGTGTGTGTTTATGTGTGTGAGTGTGTGTGTTTGTGTGTGTGTGTGTTTGTATGTGTGTGTGTGTGTTTGTGTGTGTATGTGTGTGTGTTTGTGTGTGTGTGTGTGTTTGTGTGTGTGTGTGTGTGTTTGTGTGTGTGTATGTGTGTTTGTTTGTGTGAATGTGTGTGTGTGTTTGTGTGTGTGTATGTGTGTGTGTGTGTTTGTGTGTGTGTTTGTGTGTGTGTGTTTGTGTGTGTGTGTGTTTGTGTGTGTGTTTGTGTGTGTGTGTGTGTTTGTGTGTGTGTGTGTTTGTGTGTTTGTGTGTGAGTGTGTGTGTGTGTGTTTGTGTGTGTGTCTGTGTGTGTGTGTGTGTTTGTGTGTGTGTGTGAGTGTGTGTGTGTGTTTGTTGTGTGTGTGTGTGTGTGTTATGTGTGTGTGTGTTAGAGAGAGAGAGAGAGAGAGAGAGAGAGAGAGAGAGAGAGAGAGAGAGAGAGAGAGAGAGAGAGAGAGAGAGAGAGAGAGAGAGAGAGAGAGAGAGAGAGAGAGAGAGAATTCCTTGTTGCAAATAGTGCTTGACTAATTCGTCCAAAATGTTGTAATTACATTCTCGTCACGAAAATCCTGTTTTCATGCACCGTTTTTTGCTTTGAAACCTTGCTGCTAATTCGCTTTACTTTTTTACGCGCGTGTTTCGACACATATTAATGATCTTTTTTCTTGTCGTACGCTGAACTCTTATCTACTGCCTACGCAGCTGACGATAACAGGTCGAGGGGAGGACCATGCCCAGATACACTATTGTATTGAAATCTACTCCAAAAAAATTAATCCAGCTTGAGTTGTTTTTCAAACTGCTTACGAACACAAATGTAACTTGAAACTTTATTGTTCAGGCTTCTGTTGTTGCTTGTTTGGAGTGAAGAAATTTGCAATCGTGTTATTTCTTGTTCTTCTATGTTCATAGGCTGCAACTCCAATGTTCAGTCGGTTTTTGTTTTTAGTTTTTTTGCACGGGCGGGTTTTACGTGTATGACCTTGTTTGTCGGCCACCATTTAGGCAGCCATATTCCGTTTTCGGGGGACAATGGTAGTCCGGTACAGTGCCGGATATCATGGTGAATAGGCCACAGACCCCCCCCCCCCCCACACACACACACACAAACCGTCCCCTGATCTTACCTATTGTATTTTTTGTTTAACATCTTGCTCAAGTTTTCATATATTGACAACATATTTGGGATGAAGTTTCTTGCCGGAGTCATTACTTAAAATATACACCAGAAATGATTTCGCACAACACTTGCCTGAGTCAAAACAAAAGATATACACAATATTTGATTTTGCAATATAAAATCAACCATAATCTTAAATTCATATTTACATTATAAAGGCAAGTCCTAGTGGGTTACTATTTTGTTTTAATGTATGTGTTTAAACTTATTTATTTATAAACGACGTTGTCATAACTTATGAAATTATCCTGCTAAAGACTGTCTGTTTTCGGGTTGATTAGCTGTGTCTCAATGCCCCAACTATGTCCCATAAACTCTTACTTTATGGCGCCTTAAACATATCTCAACGATCATTTGTGTGTGTGACTTTTCACAGCCAATGACGGAGGCTGTGAAACAGACGCTTGTGGCATCTGAACGGATTTTTCTTTGTTTGTTGCTTTGTTTTGTCTTGCTTTGTTTTATGATCTAAGAAACAGAGTGAAATAAAAAGAAATAAAAAAGCTAATGTTCCCTGTTTTTTGTTCATCGTTTTTTTGTGTGGTTTTCTTTTGAATTGTGCCAGTTTCAATCGAAATTGTATGCATTCTTGGAAGAATGTCACGCGACTTTTCAACCAACCCAATGATCCTTTCCCAAGTTTCCCGTCCTTCCAATCCCAAAAATGTGTCTGTATATAAAAGTCCGGGTTGAAAACAAAGAAAACCCCCAACCTACAGGTTTGCTTCCATACCAAAAACGCCTCCAGACACGGGAACTTGGGAGCAGAGGCAACAGCTCCGCTTGAACCTCAGAAACCAAATGTGCCTCCAGACACACAGATCCCTTAAGCATCGGTCATACAGGCGACTCAGTCGTTGCGATTCAGTCTTGCGATTCAGTCTTTGGCCGATCGCACATCACATCGTAGGCCATTGACCCGTCACACGATGAACGATAGACGAACGACTGGCGAACGATAACTCCACGCGAGCGGGGCGGAAGTGATGTGTCATAGTGAACATGGCAAACGCGCTTTGCGAGAGCAGACGCTAAATGTTCGAACGTCTTCTTCTTTCTTTAGACTGCCGCTCTACCTTTCTGAAAAATTCCTTTTAGCATTACGCCTTTGCAAGAAATAAAGTTCCCAGACAGCTGCAATTAACGTTTTCCAACCGCTGTACACGCCTAAAACGTCTCCTTTATATCTGAGTAAAAAACTTCCAAAAAGTTTTGAATCGACGAAGAGACGCTGTACGCCACTGTCCGCCATTATTTTACGTCACGGCGTCAAGGCCGCAGCAACGCGTTCTGATTGGCTCTGTTGGCTCTGCCCCTGCGATTGACCGACGACTGGATCGCAGGAATAGAACATGTTCTAAACCTCAAAGCTACGAGGGAATCGCATGAGACTGAGTCGCAGACTTGTCGTAGCTGTTTTCTATGACTGAGTCGGCTGTGTGACGGCCCGGGTAAATCGCACGACTCAGTCGCATGTGTGACAGCCCTCTTAGACGGCCGAGGCTGTGGCCTCTAAGGTTGTCTTGTACCAAACCACCTCCTGGCTCTGCATCAGATTGGTTGCGCTGGCATCTGCTTACATACACCCACATTAAGTCACCACCGAGTGGTAGACACAGACGACATTTTGGTAGCACTGACTGCCAGCTTCACGGTAATGCGTACCCCTAGCGCGGCTCTGCTTGGGTGGGAATGTTCTGAGCAAAACACTATGTGTTACTCCATACCCCCCGCCCTCCATGGAACTTCTTGACCCCAACCAATTGGGGGGGGGGGGAGTTTGCCCAGTCGGTAGAGGCGCTGGCTTTAAAACCGGTTGTTACTATCAGCGTGGGTTCAACCCCCAAGTTCGGCGCGGGATGTGTGTCCCAGAGTCAACTTTGTGCAGACTCTCCTCGGTGTCCGAACACCCCCGTATGCACGCATGCGCACGATAAAGATCCCAGGGTCACAGCGAAAGCCTCAGGCCTTGGAAATACGATTACATGCATGCAAAAATATGAAGCCCGGGTGTCCGTTCGGCCAACAGCCAATAAAGTAACCATTTCAGCACTGACCCAAGACGACCCAACCCGGTCCCTAGCCCATTTCAGGTCTCCTCTAGCAGCCGGCAGCCAGCTGTCTACATCCCCCCCCCCCCCCCCCCGCATTTTTTAAAAATGTTTCATACAAAGCCGGGTTTTCCCGTGTAACATGCCCCTAATGGCTTTGCCGTGAGGGCGTAAAACTTACATTTTCTCAAAGAAAACAAAAAACAAAAACAACACCCACACATGCAAAAACACATACACTTTAAATCTCGCCCATCCGGGTGACATGCGGGTGCAAACTTGATATTAGTGTAAGATACAAAAGATTGGGAGCGAGGAAATGCCAAGGGAATTACGTCAGGTTTGACTCCGCCAGTCACGTGACTAGTTGTCATGGGTGTTTCGAGTATCTTCACAACACAATGCAAACAATGTTAAAGCCCCAGTCTGTCTTAAATGGTTTGCAGAACGATTCAAATCTTCTAATGAAAAAGCAGTTCTAACCTTATCAAACACACTTGCAATAGCATTTAAAAGCATTAAATGACAGATAGTTTGAATGGCTATTTAGCTCGCGTAAACCACACACCTGTTTTCGTGGTTTATCTAACCCCTGAGCCATCGTGAACCCGTGTGATCCACTTTCTTTTTTTTTCTCACAATTTAGTAGTCAGTTTGTGATTTCAATGCGACTCGCTGTATCTGCAATAGCACGTCATTGTGTACCTCTGAATCTAAAACGCAACAAACGGGTGCGGGTCACACGAACTGAGCGGTGGCGGTTGATCGTTCAAAGAAACTGGCGACATGCAGAACATTCGTCTGCTACGAGAAACACCTTTTGCGGGCCACGCTTCCGGGCAATCCGGCTGGCCACGCAAACATAAATTCTTTGAAAATTGCTCGCTCTTTACGGAGGGCACCTGGGATGTTCTCAAGCGGTGAGTGTTTAAACGAAAGGGTGTTTGTACTGTGTGTAAAAGCCTGACAGTGCCTGTGGTGGTTTACGGGAAGCTGAGTGTGCCTTTAAACAAATGAGGAAGAGCGCTATTTTAAGATCTGAGAAAAAATGGAGAGTGAAAGCTCTAAAAGCATACGATATGTGCAGCAGAGTAAGTGAGATGTGTGCAGAGCCAATCCCCTGGCACCTGAGAGAATAACAAGCATTGAAATGAACAGGCGACTTTCTTATACAAACAAACATTTTCTTCGGTAATCAGGGTTGCCCTGATATTCCGGACATTTCCCACTACGCAACAGATGAAACAAACAAACAAACAAAAAATAAAATAAATACATAAAAGAAGAGACAGAAGAAAAAGAAAAAAAGAAGAAGAAAAAAGGGATTGCGATGGAAGCAACAATGTGTTGTCATTTTTGTTTGACTGATTTTTTTGTTTGTTTGTTTGCTTAACGCCCAGCCGACCACGAAGAGCCATATCAGGGCGGTGCTGCTTTGACATATAACGTGCGCCACACACAAGACAGAAGTCGCAGCACAGGCTTCATGTCTCACCCAGTCACATTATTCTGACACCGGACCAACCAGTCCTAGCACTAACCCCATAATGCCAGACGCCAGGCGGAGCAGCCACTAGATTGCCAATTTTAAAGTCTTAGGTATGACCCGGCCGGGGTTCGAACCCACGACCTCCCGATCACGGGGCGGACGCCTTACCACTAGGCCAACCGTGCCGGTGTGTTTGACTGATGAAAAATGCGGTTGAAGGAGGAGAAGAAAACAACAAGCAACATTCAATGCGATGCCCTTAACTCACTGCTGTTCTATCCACAATAGACGAGTTCCGGAAACAACTCACTGTCACGGTTTCAGTGGCATGAGTGGAAAAGGAACTCTTTGTGGGGCGCCTTTCCCAAATTGCAATGCAATGCGCCTATGCTGGCAGCCGCATTGCGGAAAGGTTCTGTAAACGATCACGAAATTCACGTGGAATTGTGCCGGTGTCACGATTCCATCTGTCGCCTGTGTACATATTTCCCCCCTCGACATATACTCAAGACTGAAATGTTGTTTCCTGGTAAAATTAAGAAGTGAAATTATTTAAGGACGAAAAGCATGTCAGTTTCTTGCATGTGAAGAAAATTAATGGTAAAATGTAATAAATTTCACCCCCAAAATCGAATTCTTCGAAAACGTTTACTGAGTGGTTACGTCCCTTGAGTAGGAAGGAAAACATTTTAGGATGAATCAAATTTCTAAGTTAAATAAAACAAATTGGTTGGACAAATTTGGCCCCATGAATGTAAGGTACACAAGGTCGCTCATCAGTACTATCGAAGGGTGTTTTTTTTTGTTCAGTGTAGAGTTTATACTAGATCAACGAGGCCGAGAAGCGAAATGTCAACACGGCGAAAGATGAAAACGTCACACCGGCGTGAAATCCGTGCGGGGAAAATGGGGTGATTCTTCGCTCACTATTAAAACACGTGTTCCTAGCATGCTATACGTGTGTATGGTAGGCGACCAGTGATTGGTCAGGGAGATCACTTGTTCTAGGACAGGCGATTGCTGATTGGTCAGGGAGATCACATGGTTTTTCTTTTCCCCGTCTTGCTTCCTTTTTCCTACACATGCTTTTGCAGACGGAGGTCTGGGTTTCCGTGACTAAGATTTGGAGGATTCAAACGCGTTGCAAGACTGGTTTAGGTCAAAAAAAGAAAGGGCGAAATTAATTTAGCAAACAATTCTCATTCTAGACAGGAAGCTGCCAGGCTGTGGATTTTTGGTATGCATCCAAGTGGATGGATGCTCTTCTCACGTGTAAAAGCCTGAAGAGAAGTTACTGAAAAAATGTTTAACATGGAAAGCCCTTGAGGACAGAGACTTGGCCCAGGCCGACGACCCTCCAAGACAAGCCGCACGGTCCCGTGGAAGCTCTACAAAAGACGACCAGCTTCACACACAGAGCTGGACTCCAAGTGTAAAGGCGAACGACAAGAAGAAGAAAAAGAAGAAGGCCGGAATGTACCTTTAATTCAACGAGAAAAAGAATTCAAAAAGCTCCAGCCGACTCACGCACAGTCATACTCAAGTTATACAAGAGAGTATATAGAATAGTCTAGAATCTAGAAAAACACATGGTCTAGACACAAACGCGTGTACGCCCTAAAACTGATTGAATAACTCAGTGTCGGCAGCCAGGAAGAAAACACAGGAACAGCTGATTGTCCCATCACTTCCTTCGCTACCTGTCTCGCACCTTGCAACCCCCAGGGTAAAGTTAGGAAGAAACATGTTGCGTCCTAGTTTCCAGACAACGAACACGCGGGTGGTTTTCCGTTTGTACTTATGCTGTATGTGTCTGCGTGAGGGCGTAACCTTGTGCTGATGTATATCGTGTATAATATAGTATGGACGGTACAGTAGGCCCATGTTGCTAAGATATGTCGTAAGAGGCGACTAACGGATTCTGTTTCTCCTTTTACCCTTGTTAAGTGGTTCTTGTATAGAATATAGTCAATGTTTGTAAAGATTTTAGTCAAGCAGTATGTAAGAAATGTTAAGTCCTTTGTACTGGAAACTTGCATTCTCCCAGTAAGGTCATATATTGTACTACGTTGCAAGCCCCTGGAGCAATTTTTTGATTAGTGCTTTTGTGAACAAGAAACAATTAACAAGTGGCTCTATCCCATCTCCCCCCTTTCCCCGTCGCGATATAACCTTGAACGGTTGAAAACGACGTTAAACACCAAATAAAGAAAGAAAGATGTTGCTACTTAAGATTTGTTTTCTCCGGCAATCGAAATGGTTTCGGCGACTTTCTTCTTTATACATTTAGTCAAGTTTTGACTAAATGTTTTAACGTAGAGGGGGGAATCGAGACGAGGGTCGTGGTGTATGTGTGTGTGTGTGTATGTGTGTGTGTGTAGAGTGATTCAGAGAAAACTACTGGACCGATCTTCATGAAACTTGACGAGCGATCCTGAGTATGGTATCTCCAGACATTTTTTTCATTTTTTTGATAAATGTCTTTGATGACGTCATATCCGGCTTTTCGTGAAAGTTGAGGCGGCACTGTCACGCTCTCATTTTTAAACCAAATCGGTTGACATTTTGGTCAAGTAATCTTCGACGAAGCCCGGACTTTGGTATTGCATTTCAGCTTGGAGGCTTAAAAATTAATTAATGAGTTTGCTCATTAAAGTTGTCGATTTTTCGCAAACAGATTTAGAATTGATTGCATCGTATTCTTAATCACATTCTGAATCTAAAAATATATATATACATATCTCATGGTTACTCTTAAAATGTGATCACAATTAACGAAAATAGATTAATTAGTCTTACGATTAAAATTTAAGAAATCGATCCAAAAATGATTTCATCTTATTCTTTATCGTTTCCTGATTCAAAAAACATATAGATATGATAGGTTGTATTCAAAAGAAGCTCAGAAAGTTAACACGAATACAGAAAAGCGCGCTTTCCTGCTTAGCACAATACGCTACCGCGCTATTCTGGCGTGTCAATATCACTGCGTTTTGCACGTGGGAGGTGAGCGATTTCCTTCTCGCGGGGATTGACAAAGCTGTACTGTCTTGGTGAAAAAAATACAGTGCGTTCAGTTTCATTCCGTGAGTTCGACAGCTTGACTAAATCATAGATCTATACAGACGTCAAGGGGATATCTATGACTAAATGTAGTAATTTCGCCTTACGCGACTTGTTTTTCTTCTGCGTTCATGGGCTGTGCGTGCTGTGCGTGCGTGCACACACGAAGGGGGATACGGCAGTAGGAGGTCTGCACATTCGTTGACCTGGGAGATCGGAAAGATCTCCACCCTCAACCCACCAGCCGCGGCCGGGATTCGAACGCACGATCTTCCGCTTGGTAGGCCGCCGTCTTATCTACTAGGCCTCTGCGCCCGTCCCGGCGATTTTCAAGAGTTCTTGGCGCCGCCTTTCCACCACAGTCAACAAGTTCGGCAAATCTACTGAAATGGCGAGTTGAATTTAAGAGATACGATATCAATTAAAAAACAAAAAACAAACCAAGAAGTCTCTTTCTCATACCCTCTTTCAATGTAATATATGTCAAACAAAGTTCAAAGTGTGATTAATTTCGTCACGTAAAAAATCTGTTGTATTTCTCACAAAGATGTGACATAGAATTCGAAAAAGTAAGTCTGTCTCGGTGACTTCAGCACAATCGTCAGGCTGTGCATGTATCGGTATCGTATAACATTAAATTTCGGTATTTCGCCGACTTCCGACACCAAACGACATATCCCTGTTACCGTATTTTAAACGCAGAAGGGGTCTCTTTCGACCCAATGTGGGTGACTTTCCCAGGTGTGTATTTCTAGGAACTCCGAAGTGCATTTCCTAGTACCAGGCAATTTTTATGAATGTTTGTTTTTACTTCACGATCCCATTGCCATTAGAAAGCTAGCAGAACAAGAGCAGCGCTACCCAGGGTGATACGTGTTTAGGTGCAATGAGATACATTCACTTCTGCGGTCTTTAACGTGCCACAGGAGAAGCACGTGGTGGGACATGGATACCGTCTCTGAGTCTGCACATAAAGTTGACCCGTGTCTGTCCTGAACCCAGAGGCTATGTACAGAAAAACCCCAATAAAGGGTGTTATAAATCGGGGTTTTTAATGGCGTCCCGGCCTGTCGTCTAATGAAAAAAAGGCTTCGTCAGGAGAGAAAACAACAACCGAGAAATGACACACGCACGCACGCACACACACACACACACACACACACACACACACACACACACACACACACACACACACACACACACACGCACACATGTTACTTTGTATACAGTAATTCATAAGACAGCAATGCAGCTAAGCGTAATTGGAGACGAATGGTTTTACGTCACATCGGTCGTGGTTCGGTGTTGCGTTTCAGCCTGCAGGACTATGTATAGAACAAAAGATAACGACTTGTTTTAGATGATAAGCCAAGCATCAGCAACAAAACAAATGAATGATGCGTGTGTGTGTGTGTTTGTGTATATGTGTGTGTGTGTGTTTATGTGTGCGTGTGTGTGTATGCGTGTGTGTGTGTGAGTGTGTGTGTGTGTGTGTGTGTGTGTGTGTGTGTGTGTGCGTGCGTGCGTGCGTGCATAAGTGTGTGTGTGAGAGAGTGAGTGTGTGTGTGTGTGTGTGTGTGTTTGTGACTCTCAGTGGGTCTCTGTGTGTATGTACATGCATCTGGTGGGTGTCTCTGTGTTTGAATAGCAAGTCAACTCGAACTTGAAAGCCTGCAGATGAGCGGCTATAGTTGATTGTTTGAAATCAACGAAGCACATGCGCGTACTCTTCTTTCATATTTTTCCACAACAAAAATTGATTTCAAGTTATGATTTTAACTTGTCTTGCAAGAGACTGTATGATCAACACAGCCACAGACCTTAATTCAAACAGTCAAACTCACCACTTAAGACACCCCTCTCCTTTAATTTAAGACTGTTGCCCTTGTATGACTTGCTCTTTCAGATTTTATGTTCATTAGGTCTGTAAATGTATCTCAGTTTTAAGACTCTCTCTCTTTCTTAAGACCCGATTTTCACACATTTTTGGAGATCTTAAAATGGAGGTTCTACCGTATCGACCTCTGCATGCCCTCGTTTTCTGAGGGTAATTCTCCCGACACACAAAACGTGTTTGCCCTCAGTAAACTCTCGCTCAAGTGTTGACCAAAAAGATTTGAATATGTAATACCGTACACAGACTATTATGACTATGGCCAAGGGTATTGCATCCAAAAAGGCTTTGCTTGGTGAAATACACACCACACGACCAGTGTGATTCACTGAATTAAGCTTCTTGGAAGGGGAAGAGTAGGAGACGGTCGGTATAAGATGTCTAAGCAAAGGGTAAAGTACAACCATTGTCATACATTACATTAGGATAGATGAGAGAAGATATGAGGGGCAAAGATAAGTTTATAATTATAGTCAAGTCGCCTTTCAAGAGACACTTTTTTGAGAGAAAAAACGAATCGAGTTTTGTAGAGAACTTTTACAGCTTGGATTCTGGCTTTTAACTACCGAAGTGAAGGTAATATAAATACCCGAATAATATCGAAAGAAAATAAACATCAGATTGTTGAAAATAAATTGATGGCTGATGCTGGACCGAAACATGTTCCACAATGATTGGAGTCGCTACATGTATAATCAATACTTACAGAAGAAACAACTGCACCCAAACGGTCACCAAAAATATTGTATCACCACAACTAATTATTTTCCTGAGAGTCTGTCCGTTGAAATGCAGAAGACAGAATCAAACACTGACGGCCATACGTGCGGGGGGGGGGGGGGGGGGGGGATGATGATATACAGACACAGAACATATAAGTGTGCACAAATGAACAACACAATGTGTATGCCCAAAGTTTTTTTCTCAAACGTCCATCCGGAAACGGTCGAGAGGTAAAAAAAACAAAAACCACCCGATCAGGTAAAACAAGTGCTTCCGAGAATATAAAAATTTATGTTTTTGTGTGAGTGGTTTTTGTTCAACCTTGTATTCATTTTTTCCCATGAGTACCCACAAACATTCATCTATAGAGTGCTTGTAGGCCGGGATGGGTGGGATAGGACGTTGGTGTGTGTGGGATTGGGTTGGGGTTGGTGTAAGTAATGGAGACAGACGCTGGTAATGAGGAACAAGCAGTGGAACCTCCGCTGCGACGCAGTATTTGTACTTGTATGTTTTGACAAAGGATGTCCGGACTCGTGACTTTTCCTTGCATCACACAGTCGAGGTAAACACTGGAAAGACGTGTTTATTTGTTCCTGGGGTAATGCCGGCTTCCTTTTACACGATGATGCTTTTCCTGGTGTATATGAAGGCATTCAGTTCAACAATAAACATTCTGGTATCGCTTTGTTTGGTTGTTAATCATACTGCTTCCGGCAAAAGGTTCAGTCAGGATTACAGAACCAGCAGAAAGGGGAGAGCTCGTAAATGACATCTTATAAGGGAAATTGTCAAAACACTCATCCAACCGAAGAAGAAGAAGGAGGAGGAGGAAGAGGAGGAGGAAGAGGAGGAGGAAGAGGAGGAGGAAGAGGAGGAGGAATAGGGGGTGTGGGTGGGGGGTGGGAGGATAAACAGAAGGAATGATAATGTCAATAAATGAAACCAGCAACGGTTTCCTCATCCGTGCTAAATACTAACCACCTTATCCATCACCTTCATCATTTGTTTTAATGTCCAATGCCTCGCCATGATCAATCATAAGATCTATAAATCCGAAATAGAAATGTCAGCACCATTAAGCGGTATTAATTAGACCGGAAGTAGAAGAAGACGTCGCTATAGTGGCCCTTGGTAAATTGTGACCCTCCACCACGAAATGAGTCGCATGTCACCTCACGCGGTTCTGCGCTAGGCATAATATAAGTCCGGGGGGTGTCTAGTAACAGTGTGAGTGTCACCATAGTCGCAGGCTTATAACTCGAAAAGTTTTCGCTCTTTTCTAAAACGGTTTTCACCACTGGATAGAGAATAAAAAAAACTCTGTAAGAACATGTAAAAATATGAAAATCATGAAAAGGTGACATGCGACTCATTCCGTGGTGGAGGGTCACAATTGTGGTTGTTGGGTTATTAGTATCTATCGTCTCTTTAGGCAGTTCTTGCTATTGGAGACCGATGCAAGTTTGTTTCTTGTCCCAGTTCACATGGAAAGCTCCAAACTGTAAACAGAAGGTTCTAAAACTTCATCGTTTTGGTTAAATTGTGGAGGTATTATATATACATGTACCACTTGTTGCTAAAAATGTCGTACTTTGAAGTTCATTTTGGATTCTTCATACATTTATCATCGATTTGTAATATGTATGTATCATATCTCACAAACTTGACAGTTTATCACCCAAAGGTTTGGACTAAACCGACGTGTTCCTACGTTCCCACTGAACACAGAGAGATGACAGCATGGGAAACAAACGAACTAGAGAATACAGCAAGCCGAGTGGGACCGCAAATATGGTCCGCTTTTAACCAAACCAGCCGTTATTGCAAGCACAGGAATGTCGCACCTTTTCGCTGGCAGGTGGGCATTTGTCAGACCAATAACTCAGCAAACAATGTTTTTGACAAAACGTGGAATGACAGGAAAAGGGAAGGGCGAAAAACGAAAGAGAACATGCACTGCAGTTGATTAAATATTGTAAGAGTATGACTTCCATTACCGACACCCAAATACCTCGCTGCATGATATAACG
The DNA here is from genome assembly GCF_037325665.1 of Littorina saxatilis. Taxonomy (NCBI): domain Eukaryota; kingdom Metazoa; phylum Mollusca; class Gastropoda; order Littorinimorpha; family Littorinidae; genus Littorina; species Littorina saxatilis. Next base: position 56,303,701 of record NC_090261.1, on the reverse strand, counting down.
AGTCAGACCAGACAAAGCGCTGAAGATATGTTTTGATCGATTTAACCCACCCTTCCCCCAGAACAAAGTTCCACTTCAGCCAAGCATTTCTATAATGCGACGCGTCAATTAACTGAGCTCCAGCCAATAAAAATAAATATTTTGGCCGATTCATTGCCCTTCCCCCAGAAGAAAGATTCTATTCCACTTTTAAAAAGCACTTCAACTATTCGACGCGTCACTTGCCAAAATGATCGGCCATTTTACATTTCAATATGTCAGTGGCAGGGGCTGTGTGTTTAAGCTCCAGGGGCTCACATCCATGAGAGGTGGCATAGAACAAATGTCCCAGACAATGCAAAAGTGATAGGACATTTGTCCTGAACAAAAATAAATCAATAGGAATTTTTTTTTCTGGCACCAATTTTCGTTTTGGCGGCATGTTGCTTTTTCGGAGAGAAAAAACCGCGAAGGGAGGCAACTGTCAACCAAATTGGAGCATTCAGAGTTGTGACCCTTGGAAGCTCTTCTCAATAAAAAGCACATAAAGTCTCCCCAAGTTCCGTCTGCTTGGAGAGACAGATCGCTTCGCAAAACATCGATAAAATAGCAAAACCACTGTAAATTGAAAAGTACTGACAATGTCCGGATCAAATAAAAGCATAATCGGACAATGACCACTTTGTGACAAAAAACAACAGGACATAATTATGTCCTCTTGCATGAAAAATGTATAGGACATTTGGAAAAAATATCCGTGTATGTCCGATGTCCGACGTGGATGTGAGCCCCTGAAGCTCGCTTGCCAGTTATACCCAACTGCTTCCGCGCTATACTGGGAGATTGGCCTGCTGAGTGCATAACACCGAGATAGCGTCTAGCTGCTCAGTTATCTCTGCTGTGGGGAAAGGATGGGTGCTACAAAGTAGAAAGAATGAAGTCCTTTGAACAGCTGTTTTTGTTTGAGTATCTCTATGTTCTGTTACTGCACAGCGCATGGAACCAATTATGGGACTTGCGCAATAGAAAAAGCTATTTATCATTAACATTAAAATTCTTAATCCTTGTCTAACCACTAAGCATTTGCTTGAGTGCGTGTCCTAGTTGTATATTTTCAGTGGTTTCATGTGATTAATTTTGAATACAATTTAGTTTAAACCAAGAACATTACCTGAACAGAATCCTCGCGTCGAGGTGAGGTTTCCTTGCAGGTCTCGACACTGGAAGCCCAGTCCTACGTCACACTCCACCCCCACCTCCGTCCCGCAGTCGTCACCCCCCTCCACGGGACAACAGCCTATGGGGGTGTGGGGGCGTCCCCCCAAGCATTCCTCTTCCACGGCACAGCCGCTGACTCCAACAACCAGAAGAACGATGACGGCAAAACATGACGTCATCAATGTCCAGAAAGGACTGTACTTGTGATGACGTCTACTCCAGATGTGACGCGGAGGCGATGACGATGGTTCAGGTTGTGTAGTCCTCATTGTTATACTGTTAGATATGCAGATGATGAATAGGTAAATGATTCTCTTTGGAATGTATGAGATCAATAAAAAGCCGAAGAGCTTTACTAATAATAGTATGGTTTCGTAGCCGATTGATCTTTACGTCACAGAATACTGCGCATACTGCCGGTTCCTATGTGTTCACGTAGTTCTTCGTGTCGTCGATGATCCTAATGTTTCTCTTCCCGTCTGGGACGTCTAAATTCAGAACCGTCACGAAAGTATTACAGTACTAATACTGACTCAAAGTAAACAATACACTGATCCATTAGAATGAATAAAACAGTTACACAAACATTGGCGTCTTACAAAGTGGACATATAAACTTTGTTTTTCTTCCTTTAACTGAATGCATTGTAAACTGTTTAGACAAAGAACTTGAAATCACAGCACTGAGAAACACAGCAACTTGTCATCAGTATCCGAGTGAAAACTAGCAAGTTGGTTGCGCAACAGCCGTTGTGGTGAAACCGCTGAACAGAAAACAACCTGACTTATGGGCGACGATGACGTTTTCACCGATTAATGTGCACGAGCCTTGATAACCCGGGGCAACCTTGATGCCAGGCCGCTTAGAAGGCTCGCTACAAGCACCAGCTATTCTACACGTGCATGTGAACTATTTCACCCAGTATCAGCTGGCAAAACTTCAAGTGAAGCACAGAATGTGTTGTCCCCTTTTTTCCTGTCTGTTCAGTGTAGAAACTTGTAAGTCCACGTGATGTTGTTCGTGAAATCCTCCAAGAATAATTTCCAGAAGAACATAAAGGTATTGGAATGTAATGTTTTGTTTGTGACAAGTTACTCAATCCTGTTTTCCTTGTACAATCACACGTCAGCAGTCCAACGTGTGACGGGGATTGCGTTATCCTTCAAGAAAAAAAGGTTTAAGAGTATCAGTTAATCATTAGTTGGCGTTAAAATAATGTTTCCGTTTATTACTCACTTTTTGTTTCTGTGGACAGAACTGAATCGGAAAATCCAAATGTGACGCAGGTTGTGAAATCCTTTAAATAGTATCACATGGAGAACACTTAGCGAAGTTTTGCTGTAGAATGTTGTGTCCTTATTTTCTTTTCTGTGTGTTTACTCGACATTGATGTCACTTAGAATACACCAGTCTCAATCAGTCATGCCGGCCTCATTCACCCAGAGCGCACCTCCAACACAAAAGTCTTAGAATGAACCGAATGCGCACATGCAGAGTTTGCTTACACTCGCACTACAAGGCAGACACCGATGATCCTCCTTCTCTGATCACAGACGCTGATAATTACTTGGCAGCTGACGAAACGAGGAAACAACATAACGCCCAACTGTCCGATTCATTTCACGTAAAAGAAGATACATATCTGGTTGGCTTCATCAACAGGCGCTCACGCTCGGAAGAGCTACACTGACGATGCCAGAACTGCAGCTTACATTACCATTAACAGCACCACCACCACCACCACCGTACCGTCGACTTGGGAAGTCCAGGTTATTCACAGCCTCGTCTCAAAGAGGCTGTTCGGCTGTCTTGCTCAGTTTTCTCAAAAATCAAGTCACGTTCTTGAAAATTCGAAGAAAGCAAAAGTCGTGGGGGTCGTCCCTGCTCTTTTGCAGTCCGAGAGAAACTGTTCTGTCTTTCTCCGTTTCTTCAAAAATCCAGTCAAACAAAAAAATCAAGTCAAACAACAAAATGTTTTTAGTCAAGTCAAGCAAGAGAATGTATCAACAAAAATCACACAAGCAAGGCCGGTCCCTCTACCCAAGATTGAGTCAACCAAAAGACGTTCTCTGAAAGGTCGAGTCAAGAAAGAGACGTTGTCTCAAAGATCGAGTCGAGCGAAAGACGATCTCTCAAGATCGAGTCAACCAAAAGACGTTCTCTCAAAGATCGAGTCAAGCAACGTACGGGTCCCGCTCTTCTTTGGCTTCTGTTTGGCCTCCCTCCTTTTCTCGGTCCCCCTTTCAGTCTCTTTTCTCTCTGTCACACTTAGCTTTGCGTCCTTGTCCTTGCGTATCAAGTTTTCCTGTCCTACCCTATATTCCCTTTAGTATCACCGCCAAGACATGTGCAGTGCGCATTCATCGCAGTAGGTCCCCACTCCCTTTATTATTTCGCACTGTCTTCCGCTCTCATCATGGCTTCAACACTTGTGTTCGTCAGTCCCGCTGACTGCGTCTTGACCCAAGTCACTGAAGAAACACACAAGTCAAGTAATGTTTTTAACAAGTCTAGGAAGAAAATATAAAACTGCAGCGGTGTCCCCAAGAAGTTGTCGTGAAGCCCAAAGACCCTGAAGAAATTAAACTGAGCGAACAAGTCTTGGAAAATTTTGTTAAAAAATCTGTAACTGATGCATAAAAGTCCAAGAACTTTGAAACACGGAACTACAGCAATGTCCTTTAGCTAGAAATTGTCGTCAAATCCAAAGACACTGAAGAAGTATACTGAGTGCACAGTACATTCAGGTAAAGTTTTACAAAACACAGACAGAATGAAGTCCAGGAAGAAAACACAAAACAGTCAAGTCACAAGATATACCTAAGAAATGCACAAAGCGCACAGGTCAAGAAAAGTTGTTAGTTTTTGTCTGAAGTCCAGGAAGAAAACACGGAACTAGGGTCGTGTCCTCAAGAAAACATGGAAGGGTCTGGCCTGGCCTGGCCTCAACGAGGGAATGAAGAAATGGGGGACGGAATAGCAGCGTGGTTTGTGCTGTTCCAATTCCCGGTGTGACGGACGGTTTGCGGGGCGGGACTTCACTTCCCACAGCACGGCAAGGCAGCGACCGCCTCGTGACGGGGTGGTGTCACTGGCGCATGCCTTGCAGTCGTGTCTTCAATCACTCTCCAGTCGCCGCCGCCGCAACTGCATGCTGTAGGCCCCTGATGACTGCACAGTACAATCATTATGCACTCTTGCACTGATTATATGTGCAACTCTATCTTTACACCCCCGGTATAGGGGTGTGTATAGGGTTCGGTCGTTATCTTTATCTTTCTCATCTTTAACTTTCGATTTTCGTCATTTTTGAAGAAGAGATGGAATTCATCGCCTACTATATGACACTGCTGACTGCACAGTACAATACTAATGCACTCTTGCGCTAATTATATGTGCAACTGTATCTTTATCTTTCTAATCGTTAGCTTTCGACTTTTGCCATTTTTTGTAGAAGTGGTCGAATTCATCGCCTACTGTGTGCCACCGCTGATTGCTCTGTACAATAATTATGCACCCTTGCACTGATTGTATGTGCAACTTTCTCTTTCTCTTCTTTAGCTTTTGATTTTCGTCATTTTTGTAGAATAATAATAATAATACGAATATTTATAACGCGCATATATCTCACCAACAGGCGACTCAAGGTAGAAGAGGTCCAATTCACCATTGCCACTGCTGACTGCACAGTACAATAATTATGCACCCTTGCACTGATTATATGTGCAACCATAGACCTATATTATAGGTCCCTGGTGCAACTTTCTCTTTCTCTTTCTCTTCTTTAGCTTTCGATTTTCGTCATTTTTGTAGAATTCATCGCCTACTGTATGACACTGCTGACTGCACAGTACACTTGCACTAATTATATTAATTATATGCAAAGTTTTCTTTCTTTCTTAATCTGTCTCATCTTTAGCTTTCGACTCTAGCCATCTTGATAGAAGAGGTCGAAGTCATCGCCTCATCAGATCAGTTTTTCCTCTTATGTTTGTCACATAATTATGAGTATGTTTGTCCACTGTAAAGACCATGATGTCACGCCGACGCACTCGTGAACGTTTCGTTTTGTCTATATAAATAAACTGTCCACAAACTAACCTTTCTTGTTTGTTTCTTGTTGTTTATTTCTCATCGTGTGTTACTACTATACTGTGTAGCAAAATATGTACCCTTGCGTCCATTATATGTGCATCTTTTATTTTTAAAACAAAAGTTCCTGATGTCACTGTGTGCAACTACTGACTGGGCAGTACAATATGCACACCTGCACCTATTAAATGTGTAAAATGTTTTTTCTTCCTTTTTTCTAATCTTCCTAAACTCATTGCAGCGCTATTACTGATTGCATAGCTCAATAATTATCACTTTCTACCCCACCTATGTTGACCAAGTTTATTTTAGCCAAGAATTGTAGTAACTGTGTAGTAACTGTGTATCAACACGCTGGAATGTAGGCGTTAGATCGACGTTACAGGAAGCGACTGAAGCTAACAGTCTTGAGCGGATATATCCATACCTGGTAAGATAAAGCCATATGAGTGGGAGACAATGAGTTAAGCACCCTTAAGCTTTTTTGGTGTGCAGATATTTATTTTTTGTCTTTTGTTTTCTCAGTGATGATCCTCAGCTCATCGCATCGCTACTACTGACTGCATAGCTCAATATGCACCTTTGAGATAATTTTGCGTGCAGCTTTAACATGTTGTAGTTTGTTTATTAGTTCTTAGCTCACCGTAAGGCTACCACTGACTACATAGCACAATAGACACACTGACTTAAGCTAATTGTGTGAGCAGCTTTAATGTTGTTGTTGTTTGTTTAATCGTTCTTAGTTCACCGTAAGGCTACTATTGATTGCGTAACCATTTTTGTGTGCAGCTTTTTTGCTTAAAGTTTGTGCTCTGCTACTACTGACTGCATAGCGCAATATGCACTCTTGAGCCAATTTTGTCTGCACCTTTATTTTTTGGTTGTTTGTTTGATCGTTCTTAGCTCAATGTAAGGCTACTACTGAGTGCATAGCAGAATATGCATCCCTTGAGCAAATTTTGCATGCAGCTTTAAATTTGTGTTGCTTGTTTAATCGTTCTTAGCCCACCGTGTGCTACGTCTCGTATTAGTAACTGCTCACTGAGTACAATATGCACCCTTGAGCCAGATTTGTGAGCAGCTTTAAATTTGTTGTTGTTTATTTAAATCGTTCTTAGCTCACCGTGTAAGGCTACCACTGACTGCATAGCACAATAGGCATGCTTGAGCCAATTTCATGTGCAACCATTTACATTTTTGTTGTTTCTTGAATCGTTCTTAGCTCACCATTGTGCTACTATAAACTGCTCAGTTAAATGTGCACCCTTGCGTCAGTTATATGCTCAACTGTTTTCTTTCTTTGCTCTTTACTAGCTAACAGCGTGCTGCTACCGTTTCAAAGTATGTATATGTCACAGTGGAAATGAGAATCCAGTGAGATTCCGAATCGCACTAGTGGAGATTGGAATTCCAGTTTGCACTAGGGCAAACTAGAATTCTCATCTCCACTGGATATTTGTTAGTGAAGATTGGAATTCCAGTTTGCCCTAGTGCAAACGGGAATCCAGTTTCAGTGGAGATGGGAATTCCAGTTTTCACTAGGGGAAATAGGAATTGGGGGAAATAATGTGTTCAAAGGTTTATAATTGTTGTTAAAACCATGTCATCTTGAGTCATTCATGACTTTAAGGCTTACTCATTGCAGGTATTGAAATGCAGAAATAAAAATAAATATTATTGAATTGATATAATCGAACAATACAGAGTAATTGCGCACAATAAGTTTTTTTTATCAATATCATTAAATCATATTACAAAGTTAAAAGTGTATATAAGATGAAGCATGAGATAAAGAGAGAGAGAGAGAGAGAGAGAGAGAGAGAGAGAGAGAGAGAGAGAGAGAGAGAGAGAGAGAGAGAGAGAGAGAGAGAGAGAGAGAGAGAGAGATGGCCTCGGCCATCAGAGCCGACAGTATTATTGTATTGTATTGTATTGTAAAACTACGACTACTGAACGTTCACTCAGTCGTCTATCTGTCTGGCCTTCTCACTTCTTTTGTGAACTCTTAGTCCTAAAGAAAGAATGAACACTAGTCTTCTCCACTCAGTTAGAAATTTTGACTTGCTGCAGTTTGTTTTCTGCTAAACTGACTCAGAGAGTGAATCATGGAGCAAAAGGAGAAATTGTATTTTTTTTTAGAGCAGCATCTTGAATCTTTGGATACAAATAAAAAAGATGCATTGTGTATAACTCAAGAAAAGTACAACAAGATTGAAGCGTGTCTGCATTCTAGCCCTGACAAAAATCCCAACGTGGAGCAAAATTCAAACACTGGAGCCAAAAACAGTTCAAATTGGAAGAAATTGATGCAAGGAACATTGTGTACTGCAAAAAATCCAACAAGCCAGTCATCACACAGGACAGACTTTTCGACATCGTTTTCCAATGTCATGGACATGTAGGACATTCCGGACGTGATAAAACATGGGCAGAAATCAAAGCACATTACGCTGGCATCAAATGGACTGTTGTTGATTTGTTTTTGAAGACATGCACAAGCTGTAGCACACGACAGCCGACCAGATACCCTCCAGCAGGTAGACCTCTGATCAATTTGGAATTTCTGCAGCGCGTCCAGATTGATCTGGTGGACTTTCGAAGTAGGCCTGATGGCGAGTTCTGTTGGATCCTACATGCACATGTGATATGTTTTAGTGATATTGATATTGTGTTGTTCGATCATATCAATTCAATAATATTTATTTTTATCTGAAACTGGATTCCCGTTTGCACTAGGGCAAACTGGAATTCCAATCTTCACTAGCAAATATCCAGTGGAGATGAGAATTCTAGTTTGCCCTAGTGCAAACTGGAATTCCAATCTCCACTATAGTGCGATTCGGAATCTCAGGCTGGATTCTCATTTCCACTGTGACATATACACTACACAATCCTTGCCCCAATTATTCGTGCAGCATGTTTTTGTTTTCTTCTTTTTCTTCTTTCCGTTTGCTATTTTTAAACGAGGTTCATTATACGACTGGATGTTACTTCGCTGTTGTTTACGCAGCTAGATGCTAGTCGAGTAATGTGCAGTTTCTTCTTTTTGTGTGTGACTTTCTCGCTGTTGTGATTGTTGTTGTTTCTGGTTATAAATCTCACCTGCCTGATGCTTTTGTGCAACTGGGCGGAGCTTACACAAAGGTTAAGTTAACCTGGTTGTTTTCTTTGTTACACGAAAGATAGTATTAGCATCACATTAGCATAGTGCATGCACTGTGCGTACTTTCTTCTTCAAAGTCAAAGGGAAAGTTGTCCTGTCAGTGAATGAGGAGAATGGTGTATATATTTCTATTGAAGAGGAGGCCGAACTTTTCGACACACAAGCGCGTGCACACGCACGCACGCACGTACGCACACACGCGGCACGCAAACACACACACACACACACACACACACACACACACACAACCACATGCACAACCGACCACACACACACACACACACACACACACACACACACACAACCAAACACACACAAACACACACAAACACACACACACACACACACACACACACACCTTTTACACACGTCGCGACCATTTTCGTAACTTAAACTTATGCTGCCCGAGTTGTGCGCATTTTCTTTTCAGCGTAGTTGCTGCAACCGACGGAATAAAACGCCCGAATTCTCATATGCTTTTTTAGAATGTTAAGCTGAACAGGAAAACAATAAAATGAACAGGAAAACAATAAAAATGAATAGACCAAAACAACAAAACCCACAAAAGATCATCAGGTGTATTTGTGTGAGAAGTTGGCCGACTGCCTCGAGTAGCACGCACTCTTGAAATGGATTCGTACTCGCGCCAACTCCCGGCTGAGATCTGGTTCAAAGTCTGCATGGGTATTAGTTTGCTGGTGCAACCCTGTGACAGCTGGCTTGCCTCCCAAAGACCACCCCCCCCCTCCCCCCTTCTCCCCACTCTCCGCAACGACGCCGATTTCTGTCCATTCGTCCAACTCTGTCTTTGCCTCACAAAGACCTCCCCTCCCCTCCCCATGCCCCCCCCCCCCCCCACCCACGTAACGACTCGATGATCCACATGTGAAATTATCAGTTGAGTTATCAAGTCAAACATAGGAGTCGGTCGCAAAATGGTGGACTGTTAAAAAGCAGTTGAACTTTGAGAACTATAGCTTGACAAAAATTAATGTGATTAATTATGTGACAGCTGTTGAGCGGTTCAGCTGGATTAAACGACACGAGGAATGAAAATATTTGTTTTGAAAGAGTTTTAAAGATGCCATGTGTGGAGCGACCGGTGATGTTTACAAAAGCCAGTGGCTGAAACGACTTACCTGTGAAGTTGTCACAATGACTGAGGAGGAAACTGAAACCAAAGGTTGTGTAGCGCCGACATGCTTTGATGAAATCGCAGTCACAGGCTACTCAAACCTGCGGCGAAGAAATGTGAACAGACAATTTAATCGCAGATGTGCATTCATTTCTTCATTTTGACAGATAGGGATTTCTTTTTCACAGACTGTGAAACTGACGTTACTAGCCTACCTGTCGCGTGTCTGTCCCGGAGCGATTGCAAGCTGCTCAGTGTAATTATCTGGGCTGTGACTTTTGGCAAAGTCGGAGTGAGAGAAAAAAACCAAGATAAAAGAATCTACAGCCTCTGACAAGATTCCAAACGTGGGATCAGTTCAGCATGTGTGGTGTAAGTATCCACACGTAAGTAACGAATCCACAATTAGAAGACACGTTTTTACCTGTCGTGTGGCTGTTCTGCGGTTGTATTCCACGCTAATCAATGTAACGAAAGCTCTGGCTTGTGGCAAAAAAACACACCTGAAGAAGCACAAGATTTAAAACGCAGTATGTAGGAGGCTATTCAACCTGTCGGGTATGTATATATATATCCACAGGAAAATAACGAAGCGTACTTTGTCGAAAACATAACACCACACATCAACCCTCGTGGCTTTTTGGGTGAAACAGCAGAAAGCACTCGGCGAGACGCAGCGACTATAATCCCGAGAGGTTGGGAGGCAGATAACGGCAGATGAAAACGTGAGCTATATCAGACACGCCGGTGGTCGGCAAGGAGGAAAAGCACGGTAAAGTAAACGCCGTGTCCAGGCCAGGTAAACTTGCACAGGTGAGAAGTTTCTCAGCCGCCCGCCGACACCACCGCCACCGCCACCACCACCATCACCGCCACTACCGGCGCCGCTACAGCCTCCATCACGCCGATAAAGCGAAGCCGTGAAAGTGCGAGAAAGTGGCACTTGCTGGATATAGCCAGAGACTATAGAGTATACAGACTGTATACTCTATAGTCTCTGATATAGCCACTACACAGACTTGTCTAATCTGCTAGAGACAGTCGCTCTCTATGGTATCGATAGCGAGTGAAAGTACCAGACTATCTCTACACAACTCCCGCCCGCTCTCTATTTCCACTCGATGTGCCGATTCTGCTGAGCTTGGAGGGAATTAATCAGGGTGTGATAGATGGAGGAAAAGAAGGAGTCAGTTTTAGAATTGGGGGTAGGGGGAGGTGAGTTGGAGATGAGGAAGTTTAAATAAAAACAAGAAATTCCTACGAGGTAGGAAAAACACCCCCGTCAAAGGGAAATAACCTTCTCAGTTGGTGGCAGTGACTGAGTGAGAATGGTTATTTCCCTTTGACCATTAAGATGTCCCTCTATAAGTCCTTGTATAATTTTAATCCACCAATAACTCCCTAACCGTGTGTTTGACCGTCTCAGGAATGTATAGAACCTGTTCACCAAGTTTGGTGACGATCGGTCCGTTCATTCTTGAGATCTATATGCGAACACAAACAAACAAACAAACAAACAAACACATCGAGCGAAACCTATACACACCCCTATACCGGGGGTGTAAAAAAACACCGCTAACGTTCCAGAATGTATAATCAAAAAACAAGAATTGTAGGTTATTGAATATGTGTATGGATAGTTATAAATATATATTTACACGTTTCAATAACCTACAACTTTTTTTTTTTAAATTCTGATGAGGAAGTTTACAAGTGTAACCAACAGCTAGGAAAATGAATATATGTATCTTTAAATACAACAACTACTACAACAACAGCAAACAACAACTTGATTTCTGGCACCGCTGAGCTTGTCGTGTTTATGGAATTAATTAGGGTGTTATACGCTCGTAGACCGTGGAAGAATGTAAGAGGTAATTTTGGAAGGTGGATGATAGGGGAGGGTGGTTACAAAAGATCGAGTCTATATGTGTTTATCATCAATATTGGGTAGTCCAGTGCGTATTCGACGGAGGATTAGAAAACGTAGGTTAAGAAGGGAGTCGGGGGTAGGAGAGGACAGTTGGAGATGATCGAGCTTATGTGTGTGTATCACTGTATCAATATGGGACAGACCAGTCTGTAGGCTAATAGACGGAGGAATAGAAAACGTAGGTTAACTGGAGGGAGTCGGGTGTAGGAGAGGGCAGATGATCATCGAGATGATCGAGCTTATGTGTGTGTATCACTGTATCAATATGGGATAGACCCGTCTGTAATAGACGGAGGAATAGAAGATGTAGCTGTAGTTTAGAACGTGGGGGAGGGGGGAGGGAGGGGGAGGGGAGTTAGAGATCAGTTTGAGTTTATAGATGTAAAATATGTATTGCCAAACAATGAAGTGATGCAGCTGCTCAAAAACTTGTTGTGGGAGGTAAAGAGTGAGATGGCCAAAATAATAAGTTATTTATTTATTTATTTATTTATTAAGGAGATTTCTTTTGCGCATAACTAAAAGCACTATGCGCTTTACAATATCGCTAGGTATAAGCACACGCAAACATACTCTGATTAAATAGAACTTAGCCTAACAAGACATACTAAGAACACTAAACATTTGAGTTCATACTTCTTCTTCTTCTTCTTCTGCGTTCGATGTTTGAGTTCATACAAAAATAGAGAATTAAATTAAATACTGGACAAACGATTAAAATAAGCTTAAGGCCTACACCGACTACAATGGTCTATTTCAAATACAAAAATTTAGTTAACTATAAAAGGCAGTGCATAAATCTCCATAATCCTATTTCACACATGAATGCATGGTTTTTCTGTTTACAACCTCCGACAGTGAAGTTATACTAGACCGCCACAAGTGAAAGGGAACTACTTCTAGTTTAATCCTCTTCTGACTAGACATGCACTTTGTCATCAACTGTTTACTGCAGTCACAGGCTTATGCCTTATGCTGTTTACTGCAGTCACAGGCTTATGCCTTATGCTGTTTACTGCAGTCACAGGCTTATGCCTTATGCTGTTTACTGCAGTCACAGGCTTATGCCTTATGCTGTTTACTGCAGTCACAGGCTTATGCCTTATGCTGTTTACTGCAGTCACAGGCTTATGCCTTATGCACGCAGGTGTGTGTTTTGGAGGGTTATTACTGTGTGTGCAGTGAACAAATTAAGAATGAGGTAAATATATGTTTTACTATTTTTATTCATTATTCAATTAATCACAGTTGATGTGATTTGCGAGGATCACTTTAAACATACACATGGTCTTCATTTCCCCAAAGAAGAATGAGCTCGATGTAGGAAAGTTAACTTGGGTGATTTATTTTCTGTTAGTCAAATTGACAATGGTCTATTTTACCATATATGGGGGCAAATACAGAAGCCGGTAAAAAAAAAAGTTTCAGACAGAAGTAGGGAACCTTTAATCTTTACCAAATACAATAAAACTATCTGGAGCAAATAAGGATGATTTTTTAATTATTTTTTTTAATATACTCACAAAACAATATGCAATCCTTTGTCAATCATGTCGGTAGCAATAACCACTTCTGAAAGGATGAAAAATTACTGCATGCGTGACATAATACAAAGATAAATTGGGCCGGCTGTGTCGTTGAATGAATAGCTTGAGTTTGATTTAACACTGAAAGCAGGCAACAGCGACATAAGAGAAGGATATCATGTGTGAATTTTTTCTCTCAAGTTTTAGCGCTCGCTGTTCAGGTTGAAAGTCAGCTGTGATGCGGGGGTAAGCTGTGCGTTATTAACTTCCTCGATTTAAAGCAATAACAATGCGACAGGAACTTTTATTCACTGAACGTCCCGGTGTGACACGAAATTTTTACTCCACGAAAAATTTACTCCGGAGTAAACATGTCGTACGAAATTCTTACTCCGAGTACACCTTTCGTACAGGGTGACCCAAAAAAAGAGTACCCAAACAAAACGTCATAAATTGAACAAAAATAAAGCAATCTTCATAAAATTTATTAACACACACAAGTAGCCTCTGCGTGATTTGCACAGAAAATTTTAGCGTTCTAGCTTGTCTTTCAGGAAAGTTATGCTCATTCTACAGAACATGCTCCAAATGGCCTCCGCGCCGCTGCAGGCAAACTTGAACTCTCCGTGCAAAGTTATCAATCACCCGCACACACTCCTGTTGCGAGATTCCGCGAATGGTTGTTGTGATGGCTCTTTTGAGTTCTGTGATTGTCTGTGGGTTGTTCCTGTAGACGTTGTCTTTCAGGAACCCCCAAAGATAGAAATCTGGGGGATTTAAATCCGGGGGAGCATGTTCTGTAGAATGAGCATAACTTTCCTGAAAGACAACAAGCTAGAACGCTAAAATTTTCTGTGCAAATCATGCAGAGGCTACTTGTGTGTGTAAATAAATTTTATGAAGATTGCTTTATTTTTGTTCAATTTATGACGCTTTGTTTGGGTACTTTTTTTTTGGGGTCACCCTGTACGAGAAAAGAACTCCCCAAGGCACGAACAAATTACTCCCTCCACGAAATTTTTACTCCCCATGTTTTTTACTTCCAGTAAAAATCTTGTACGCGAAAATGGGATGCAGGCGAAGGGATAATGCCAATATGTGATCTCGCGCAAACGAATGTCGCGCTACCCTCCCTCCACCCCTTCCACCACCAAGACTAACAGGGGAAAAGGGCCGAGTAACAATTTTGTACACGTGGCATGGGAAGCTAAATTGCTCGTGTTAGGGTGAAGTAATTTATTCGTTATCTATTCGTCAGGGGAGTAACATTTTTGTACGAAATGTTTACTCGGAACTCACCTGTCGTGGGGAGTAATTTTCTCGTGTAATGGGGGAGTACTTTTTCGTAGGAATTTTTTACTCCGGAGTAAAAATCTCGTGGGAGTAATTTTCTCGTGTTACACCGGCTTACCCTCCCCTCCCCGCCTATATACCCTCTCCTCTATCCCCTCCCCTGCCGTACTCCACAATAAAAAAAAATGTATGTCATCATTTTCACAAGTTTTCATTCATAACCAGCCGGGTAACAAAAACCAATGTTGGTCGATAGAGCCGGATGAAACAGAAGACTATAAGTATGCTCCCTCCAGTGGGACCGACAAAAAAGCTGGCCTAACGACAAGTCACCAAACATCTTATATAATGTCTTGTATAATGTCTTTCTAAGACGGAGCTTCAAAACTGAAGTATCATCCGACATTTCACTATACCTATACCAGATACTCAATTCCGACCACTGTGCCACCCGCTCAGTTTTAATTTCCCATCTTCATTTTTGGTTGACTGAATGTATTCAGGGTTTACCTATGTACACACGGCTGCTTAGAGAAGCTTCCCAAGGCGCTAAGATTTGCTCAGTCCACACGCACGGAAAGAGGAGGAAAGCTTTTTTGAATTCACTGTGTTGGGAGAGGGGTGCAAAAGAATGCAGAAAGAAAAGAGGTCCCCTGTGCACGCGCGAAGGTTCGCCGCCACCCACCCACAGGAGCTTGAAGTTAAATTGTACGTACATTCAACATTAAAAAACAACAACTTTCACTTACGTCAACTTGAGGAAAACCGTGTGGCCAACTGCAGTCTTCCTCCACTGCAAGCTGTACGGAAAGGGAAGACCTGGAGAAGACAGCAACATTCGTCTCGCTGTCCGGCCTGACAATATAAGTGGGATCGACAAGAAGAAGAAGACTTACGTCAACTGATTTCAATAGTTTTAACTAGTATTAACTAATTTCACCCATTACAAAACATTTCACTATTTCTACCGATTTCACTCTTTTCGACAATTTAAATCAGTTTAATCATGACGATTTTGGGCGTAAAACGTCCAAGGGACATTCGCTGTACCATAATATAAACACACCTGCAATGGTTTACTTAAAAATTCTTCGTTACCATGCTTATTAGCTAAATGAATGTGAACAGAAGAACGTCCTACTCTTCAATCTAAGAGTCACGATTCAGTTCATCGTCAAATGTTGCAGTGCTGGAGGGTTCGCATACGTCTAGCAGACGAAACGCCCGTTGTATTTTATGAATTTCTGATCTGGTATTTAGCAAATGCAAGCACGATCCACTGCTATCAGGGGCGAAGAAAAGGGCAAAGCGAACATACAGACAGAGTACCTGGAGAATGTATCGTCTCAGTGCAGCCGGAGACAACCTTTAACACAGCGTCTAAAATTTGAATAATTGAACGTCCAAACCCTAGTTTTGAGTTATTCCTGGTGTGTGTCGTCATCATCGCAAACCCTAAACTAAACTTTGTATCTCTTAGGGACGATTTGAGACAGCATCTGGTAGGGGGAGGGGGGGGGGGGGGTAGAAGTATCCCTTTTAACTGATATTCCACACAGGAGCATTCAGGTTCTGCAATGTCTCCCCAGCTGCTGACTCAGAAGAAGAAGACATCCCCCTGTAGCATGCAGCTCTTGTTCTGTCAGTGGGTGCAGACATAGTGTGGAACACGTGAGAAATACTAGCAGGCCCTGATTATCATTTCTCTCAGCCTTGCCAGCCTATGGGCATGCGACTTGCCCCATTGCCAAGGGAACGTCCAGCACAAGGGGCACAGTGGGACGGCAGTTGAAACGCCGAAGCAGGTATGAAAAGTGCGACAGCAGATTGGAATCAGTTTTAGCGAGAGTTCGCTAAGGGCTCAGACATGGCCCCTTGGAGGGCAAAGAGGATAACACGGCCAACCAGGAACCATAAACACGCATGAATACCAGCAAAGAAAAAGAGCATTCTCTCCCTTTGTGGAGCTGTTCTTTTCCCCCTCCTTGTCGTAGTGGGGTTCCCTCCCTTGGAAGAAAAATTCTTCTGGCCTGTGGGACTTTTGACATGGGAGTCAACAAAACACCTCAAACTTTCTGCTTGGCGACGCTTCTCGCCAGAAAGGCGTGAAACAACAGGCTTGGGCCAAAAACATCAAACACAAGGATTTCCACAGAGCATTTGAGATGGCTGGAGCAGACGGAGAACGAGAAGAAAAAATGATGTGTGCTCTCAGCCTAAGGCAAACTTTGCACAATTAGTTTTGTGCAAACCTGGGTCTGTCAACTTTCTCGCGGCGTGGTGACAAGAGTAAATAGGGGGGGGGGGGGGGGGGAGGAGGCTGGACTGGTCAAGGGGCGGCCGTGCGGTGGGTCAGAGGGGGAACCGAGTGGACTGTGGGATAGGCTTTGGGACCAACCCTCTAAGCCCCTCGTTAACCCTCCGAGTGTAAAAACATTGCCTTCTATTGTTCTGACTTTTCTCTCCTTCTGGAAGAAACTTTTTCAAGCACAGCTAGGGAGTAAAAAGGTGTCTTGAGATTGTTGTCTGTTGGTGCTGCTGTTGTTGCAGTTAATCCCCCCTCCCCCCTTCTCTGGCCTTTACTAATTCCTACCAGTCTCTCCGCCCGCGGTTTTCTTTGTGTGTGTGGTTGTGTGTGTGTGCGGTGTGTGTGTGTGTGTTTGTTTGTGTGTGTGTGTGTGTGCGTGCGTGTGTGCGTGTGTGTGTGCTTGTGTGTGTGTGTGTGTGTGTGTGCGTGCGTGTGTGTGACATGTGTGTGAGAGTGTGTGTGTGTGTGCGTGTGTGTGTGTGTGTGTGTGCGTGTGTGTGTGTGTGTGTGTGTGTATGTGTTTGTGTGTGTGTGTGTGTGTGTGTGTGTGGTGTGTGTTCGCACAAGAGATAATGTTTCAAAGGCACAGACGTCATCGTGTGAACGATTCGTCTCACTATCTCTGATTTGGCCAGGTTTCACAAAGAATCCTTTTCTTCTTCTTTGTTCATGGGCTAAAACTCCCACGTTCACTCATGTTTTTGCACGAGTGGATTTTTACGTGCATGACCGTTTTTACCCCGCAATTCAGGTAGCATACGCCGATTTCGGGGGAGGCATGTTGGGTATTTTCGTGTTTCTATAACCCACCGAACTCTGACATGGATTACAGGATATTTTTTAGTGCGCACTTAGTCTTGTGCTTGCGCGTACACACGAAGGGGGTTAAGGCACTAGCAGGTCTGCACATAAGTTGACCTGGGAGATCGGAAAAATCTCCAGCCTTAATCCACCAGACGGCCGCGACCGGGATTTGAAATCACGACCTTCCAATTAGGAGGCCGATGTCTTATTCACTAGGCCGCTGCGCCCGTCTTCACATGGAATAAAATCATCCCTTGACTTGGACACATATAACAATTCAACAGCATTGTTGCTTTTGGTGGTGAGTGGAGATATTTTATGAATTAATTTCGTACCAAACACTATAGTGTCTATCTGCCGAATTAATTTCTCAAAATATTTACACTCTGCGCAGGTAGCAGTCATGATGTTTATCTTTGGTAGTGACCAAGTGGAGGGATGGTCTGATGCCTATCTAGTAAAGCAGTGGTAACTGAGGCGTCCGCCCCGTGATCGGGAGGTCGTGGGTTCGAACCCCGGCCGGGTCATACCGAAGACTTTAAAATTGGCAATCTAGTGGCTGCTCCGCCTGGCGTCTGGCATTATGGGGTTAGTGCTAGGACTGGTTGGTCCGGTGTCAGAATAATGTGACTGGGTGAGACATGAAGCCTGTGCTGCGACTTCTGTCTTGTGTGTGGCGCACGTTATATGTCCAAGCAGCACCGCCCTGATATGGCCCTTCGTGGTCGGCTGGGCGTTGAGCAAACAAACAAACAAACAAACAAACAAATCTAGTAAAGCCTGGACAGATCTAAGCCTACCGACCTGTTTTTACGGGAAGGAATGGGACTTTAAAAACGTATGTTAACCTCAGTGCAGGTTTGCTCTGTCTCATTCTGAGATAGCTCAAATCTTTCCACTTAACAAAAACCATTCTGTTCCTGTGAAAGTTTGCTATCGGCACCAAAATAGCAGCGCAGTCATTTTAGTCCCGACCAGCTCAGACTGACTGTTATACTGCAACAAGAAACGTCAATGTTGGTCTCGCAAATTCTCGTCAGCAGGGGTTGGCAGACCAAGTCCTATTGTTGTTGTTTTTCAAAGCGTGTCAACTGATTTCTGATGTAGATCTTTAAAGTTTTTATTTATGTTTCCTTTCTTACGTTCTTTGTTCTATCCATTTATCATCTGTTTAAAAGTGTGTATCTTTCTTTTATGAGAGGAAAGAACCACGATAGGCCTACTGCAATTTGCACGGAGGAAAACCGACTTGATACTGTACAGCGTGGTGCACACTGTGCATGACACGATACGAGGCAGACCGTCTTTGATGTTTAACAACAACAACAACAACAACATCATCAACAACAACAACAACAACAACAACAACAACAACAACAACAACAACAACAACAACAACAACCACACAAACACACAGACACACACACACAAACACAGACACACACAAACACACATACACACACACAATCACACACAGACACACACAGACACACACAGACACATACTTTCTCTCTCTCTCTCTCTCTCTCTCTCTCTCTCTCTCTCTCTCTCTCTCATTTTCTTGGGATTATTTCTTTGGCGGACACAGGTCAACAAAATCGGCAAATAAACAGTAACCTCTAACCACTGAAAGCGTACAATATTATTACCAATGATAATTTAACAAATATAGCATCACACAAGCATCACACAAGCAGTTGCAAGTGCCGGTCACAGCTCTGGTGCTCAGTTGTGTAATTCGTTTTCAGCCCCGTACAGCTTGCAATGTTCTTGCGTTTCCTACATTACATTTTTGAGCAAGTGACTCGAAAGGGTTTGTCTCCGTTGACGAGTAGGCCTATACGTACGTACCCACCAGGACTAAAAAAAAAAAAGAAAAGTGTTGTATTTGTCAAACGTGTGTACTCTTTTGTGTTTTTGTTCCATTCCCTGCGCCTTGTCCTCTAAAGTTTATGTAAATGAAAAAAAAAGAGAAGAAATAAAAAATTAAAAAATATGATACAGAACGGAAGTCCGGATTTTTGTCACTGACGAGTTGGGCGAAGAAATCCGCTCGTGGTTTAATTTTCCCTATTTAATTAATTGGCATAGTCTGGGAGCATTTTCAAGCAAATCATTGCAGGTGTTGCTAAAATACAGCAGAAAGAATGTCCCTTGTACTTTTTAAGGTCCAATTCGCCTGAAAACTATCCCAAATGAATCTGTTTTTGATAAAGTCCAGGAATATATTATTTCAACTGGCCGACTTGGGGCAAAACGAATTTGAGTGCAGTATGCCCCATTCATTATAGATAATTTAAGTCTAAATTTAATTAAGAAGTTATAGCGATTGTTATTGGTATATACAATTGTGATGTATACTTATGTACTCTCCCTCTCTCTCTCTTTCTCTCTCGCTTACTCTCTCTCTCTCTCTCCCTCTCCTTTCCTCTCTCTCTTTCTCTCTCGCTTACTCTCTCTCTCTCTCTCTCTCCTTTCCTCTCTCTCTTTCCCTTTTATATTCTTTGTCCATTCTATTGTCGTGTCCTGTCTCCATTATGCCTTTGCTTTTTGTCAAATATGTATATATATATATATATGTATGTTTGCACAT
Organism: Littorina saxatilis; assembly: GCF_037325665.1. Taxonomy (NCBI): domain Eukaryota; kingdom Metazoa; phylum Mollusca; class Gastropoda; order Littorinimorpha; family Littorinidae; genus Littorina; species Littorina saxatilis. Next base: position 56,283,657 of record NC_090261.1, on the reverse strand, counting down.
TTTGTTTGTTTCTCGTTTGTTTTGGTTTAAAAAGTACTTGTCGAAGTCTCGTCAAGTTATCGTAAGGCCAAAAAAAAAAAAATTGTCTGTTTAGGGTAACCCGACCGACCCTATCGATTTGGCGCCGACCCAAAAACTTTTTTTTGATTTCAAAAAAAAAAAAGAAAAAAAAAGAGGTAAAAATGCTAAAAAGAGACATTTGGCGTTTCTTTCTCTCCCTTTCTCTCTGTTTTATTTATACGTTAGTTTTGAAACATGTATTCATCAAATATAAGAAGTGAATGTTCAGCCAACATAGCATTTACACACACACACACACACACACACACACACACACACACACACACACACACACACACACACACAAAACTTTACCTACCTACCGACCCTACTTTTTTTGGTCATGTTACCCTAAACAGACAATTTTTTTTTGGCCTAATCAATATGTTAAATTCTCCTGTTAGGGTCACCACCATAAGCTTGAGCTTGTTGATGATCCGTAACATGTATCATGTTCAAATGCATATGAATTATTGAATAAACACTGTTTAAACCACAAAACTATCCCAAAATGATTCCTTAGATAGTGCACCTTTAATATTATAGTTCAGTGACAGATGTCCAACGCCTGTGTACTTTTTAAAGTCCGTCTTCTCTTCAAAAACAAAAGAAAGAAAAAATAATCGCCGTAGCTGATTTTATCGGGCGATATGTCACCGACAGACACATCCTTGCACGAAAGTCCACGTTCTGAAATTTGACTTTGTATCTAGATACGTATACATTACGGACTCACTGCAGGACACTGCAATTCTGAGTCATTAAATTGTAACTTACACCGGTACCTCTACCCAGTGGAATAAAGTATTATTGTTGATATCATTTTATGGCTTTAATATCTGAGGCAGCGATCAGCTACATCACTGGAAAACAGAGTGATAGAAAGGGACGGGGTGGGGTTAGAAGAAATGATAAGAAAATCAAAACTTGACTAAATGTAAAAAGAAAAAGAAAATGAGAAAAATTGTATTGATGTAATTTTATGACTTTTATTGGAGGCGACGATCAGATTCATCATTGGTTAATTGTCAGAATTATACAACGGAGGGGGGGGGGGGTGGGGGGGGGGGGGGGGGGTAAGAAAGAATAAAAGGAAAAAGAAGGGTGAAAAGAGAAATAAGGGAGAAACATTTTTGTTGTTGATATCATCTTATTACCGTTATCTTAGGCTGTGATCAGCTACATCACTGGTTAACAGTTTAAGTAACTGACAGGAAGAGGGGGGGGGGGGGGGGCGAAGATTAGGCGAAGAAAATGTGATATGAGAGAAAGAAAGGAAGAAAGAGCAAGATGTTATTGATGTTATTTTATGGCTTTTATCTGCGACGAAGATCCGAGCTACATCACTGACTTGCAAAAAAACTAGAGTAATGGGAATAAAGAAAAAGAAGGTGAGCATTGAAGAAAACAAAATAAAACAAACAAATCCCCCCCCCCCAAAAAAAAAAAAACACAGAGAGAGAGAGAGAGAGAGAGAGAGAGAGAGAGAGAGAGAGAGAGAGAGAAAAAGAGAGAGAGAGAGAGAGAGAGAGAGAGAGAGAGAGTCGGAGTCGGAGTCGGAGTCGGAGTCGGAAATTTTATTTGTTAGGCCTCCGGCCCATAACAAGACTGGTGACACATAGTACAAGCGAACAATGTTTAAAAGAAGCAGCCTTATGGACCTGCATCTTGCAGCTGTGCATTTTCCAGAGAATCAGTGCGAAATCGATACGTTGCTAACTGTCTTACCACTTGGCCATTTGTAGAGGATAGTAATTGGCAGAGAGAGAGAGAGAGAGAGAGAGAGAGAGAGAGAGAGAGAGAGAGAGAGAGAGAGAGAGAGAGAGAGAGAGAGAGAGAGAGAGAGAGAGAGAGAGAGAGAGAGAGAGAGAGAGAGAGAGAGAGAGAGAGAGAGAGAGAATGACAAAGACAATGACAAATCTTTATTTTTCGAGGGTGACAAGAATAAGCATAGATATGCTTTTTTGCATCTGGCCCTCGCCCTAAAGAGGGACTAAACTATTTTACTATAACTATGACTAGGGGAGAAAAAAAAAAAATTAATGGTAGAACATATAAGTTTATGTACATGAAGCGCATTATGTAGAAGCATTGTAGATCATAAGGTAGTGATCAAAATTGGGTGTAAAGCAATGAAGATAAACGGAAAGTAACCCAAGGACTTGGTGTTGATGAAATTCTTCCGATTAATTTTGAAGGCAAGATTTACCAGTCAAACCAGGAAAAAGCTAACGTTCTGAACAATTTTTTCATTCAAAATTCCGTTCTTAAAACGCCAGACGACAATTTTCCTCAAGCTGATTTTTTCGACAGCGAACTTAATGATATTTATCTTACAGTCGACGAGGTTAAAGAGGTTATTAAAGGCCTTGATAAAGGTAAAGCCACTGGTCCGGATCTTATTCACAATAGACTTCAGTGATCGACAAGAAGAAGAAGATTCACAATAGACTTCTAGTTGCTGCTGTTGACGCCATAGCAGAACCCCTGACATATTTGTTTAATAGAAGCCTTAGAGAAGGTATATATCCTAGTTTGTGGAAAACGGCTCATGTCACTCCTATTTACAAAGCCGGCCCAGCAGATTGTTGTAACAATTATCGACCAATTTCATTATTAAGTTGTGTTGGGAAGGTAATGGAGCGCTGTGTCCACAGCCATGTTTACACCTTTTTACAGCGAAATGATATATTAACACCGGCACAGTCAAGATTTATTCCTGGTGACTCTACAATTTGTCAACTGGCTTCTATTTATGACGAGTTCTGTTTAAATTACGATATGGGAATTACCACTCAAGCTGTTTTTTGTGATGTGTCAAAGGCATTTGAAAAAGTCTGGCACAAAGGGTTATTATATAAACTGGAACTAGTAGGAATTAGAGGTCAATTGTTGAAATGGTTTCACGATTATTTAACAAATCGCCACCAGGCGGTTGTTATTAAGGGTGCTAAGTCTGCATTAAAATGTATCCCGGCAGGTGTTCCACAAGGTTCTGTTCTAGGCCCTTTGTTATTCCTGATATATATTAACGACATTGTGAATGATACTGAATCTGTTATAAAGTTGTTTGCTGATGACACGAGCATGTCCATGTCCTTAGAAGATCCAACTAGACGAGCGCAGATTTTGAACGCAGACCTAAATAATATTAATACCTGGGCAAAACAGTGGAAACAAGTTAAATTTAACGAAGCAAAATGAATTGTTAGACATAAAACGTGATAATATACCAACCGAACCAATCATTTTTAATAATATTGTTTTGGAAAACGTGAACCAACATAAACATCTTGGCGTAATCTTGCAGAATAATTGTAAGTGGGACTTCCAAGTGAGAAGCATCGTAAAAAAGGTCACCTTATTAATTAATTGTTTAAGATTATTATAAATATAGATTAAATCGTAAAAGTCTGGAAACTATGTATAAATCTTTCGTTCTTCCACATTTTGACTACGCAGACATCCTATATGGGACAACTGCACCGAGTACTGGTCAACTGCACTGGAAAAATTACATTTGGAAGCCATTCGGACTATAATCGGTGGTGTGCGCGGCACCAGCCACGAAAAACTGTATAAAGAAAGCGGATTTTGTAACCTAAAAGAAAGACGGAGCAGACACAAACTGATTTTATATTACAAGATGGTATATGGCAAATGCCCTCATTACTTATCACATCTTTTGCCACCTTTAACTTCTGATGTCAACCCCTATCATCATAGAAGACCATTAGAAAGAAGAGTCCCCATGTGCAAAACTGAATTTTATACCGTCGATCTTTTATACCATCTACTACTGTCCTGCAGAACACCTTGCCAGACAACATCAAAACAACTAACTCAATCAGCTTTTTCAAACGCTATTTATCTACTCCTGATTATAACGTACCTGCCTATTATTACTGTGGTAAAAGACTGGAAGAGATTCACCACTGCAGAATGCGCCTAAACATGAGTAATTTGAATTCTGACCTGTGTAAACGCCACTTACAGGGAAACCCACAGTGCGCTTGCGGCTACATGAACGAAACAGCTGACCATTATTTGACACACTGTCCTTTGTACGTAGATGCTCGCCTGTCTACGATAAACGCACTTCCTGTAAATTACAGACATGTTGAAATATTGTTAAATGGTAGCGAAAACCTTTCTCTTTGCACCAACAAGCTTATTTTTGAAAGTGTCCAATCGTTTATCCATGAATCTGGTCGTTTTTATATTTAGTCAAGTTTTGACTAAATATTTTAACATCGAGGGGGAATCGAAACGAGGGTCGTGGTGTACGTGCGTGTGTCTGTGTGTGTGTGTCTGTGTGTGTGTGTGTGTAGAGCGATTCAGACTAAACTACTGGACCGATCTTTATGAAATTTGACATGAAAGTTCCTGGGTATGAAATCCCCGAACGTTTTTTTCATTTTTTTGATAAATGTCTTTGATGACGTCATATCCGGCTTTTCGTGAAAGTTGAGGCGGCACTGTCACGCCCTCATTTTTCAACCAAATTGGTTGAAATTTTGGTCAAGTAATCTTCGACGAAGCCCGGACTTCGGTATTGCATTTCAGCTTGGTGGCTTAAAAATTAATTAATGACTTTGGTCATTAAAAATCTGAAAATTGTAAAAAAAAATAAAAATTTATAAAACGATCCAAATTTACGTTTATTTTATTCTCCATCATTTGCTGATTCCAAAAACATATAAATATGTTATATTCGGATTAAAAACAAGCTCTGAAAATTAAATATATAAAAATTATTATCAAATTTTTTTTTGAAATCAATTTAAAAACACTTTCATCTTATTCCTTGTCGGTTCCTGATTCCAAAAATATATAGATATGATATGTTTGGATTAAAAACACGCTCAGAAAGTTAAAACGAAGAGAGGTACAGAAAAGCGTGCTATGCAGCATAGCGTAACCACTACCCCGCTCTTCTTGTCAATTTCACTGCCTATGCCGTGAGCGGTGGACCACGAGTATACGGTCTTGCTGCGTTGCATTGCGTTCAGTTTCATTCTGTGAGTTCGACAGCTACTTGACTAAATATTGTATTTTCGCCTTACGCGACTTGTTGTTGATTTGACTCAGTACCCATTTTCATGCCAACAACCCTTATTTTATATGCATTTTTCAAATATATATTTAGCGAGCTACTGCTTATTTGCCACAGGATTATGGTTTGTAATGTACTATGTACTATGTATATTATTTTTTGTATGCGCTAACCACCTTCATCTTTTATATATACCTACCGTTCTTTCCTCCCACCTCCACCCTCCCCCCTCTTCCTCCTGCTAGCTTATTCTTATTCTTTCTGATTTGCTTTAACTATGCTTTTCATCTAGATAGTTCCACAATTTTTTAGTAATGCTTGTCCGACATCATATTTGTGTTATTTTACTACTACGTAGGGCGCGTAATATAAGCGTTCGCTTGAGTTCGTGTCCCTATTGTTTATCGTTGTATTATTGTATCATGTTTGATTTAATAAAACATTGTTTAAACCAAAGTAACCCAACAATACATTAGCTCGGCAAAACAATGTATTACAGAGCCAAATCTTCGTGATTTTGTCACAATAAACCATAATTCCGATAATGAACAACTGTATACAAAGAGAACATACCAATCAAGTTTATTTGTTCATAGAGTTCATTAAATGGAGAGCATATTTGGTTCTAAAAGAATCCGTATTGGTGGATTGCCACAGGGCGTCCGGAAGAGCGTTCCAGAGGCTGCTTCCTGAATAAACAAGACTTGATTTAAATAGGTCTATCCTAGGAAGAGGAGTGTTTAGTTTTATAAAGTGGTGCGAATTCTTCAAAGAGAACTTTGAACAAATGTGACCCTCCACCACGAAATGAGTCGCATGTCACCTCGCGCGGTTCTGCGCTAGGCTTAATATAAGACCGGGGAGTGTCTGGTGACAGTGTGTGGGTCACCTTAGTCACAGGCTTATAACTCAAACAGTTTTCGCTCTTTTCTAAAACGATTTTCACCACTGGATAGAGCATAAAAACCTCTTTAGGAAAATGTAAAAATATGACAATCATGCAAAGGTGACATGCGACTCAATCCGTGGTGGAGGGTCACAAATGGTTTCGGGTGCATTTTCTGTCATAATTTTATGCATCATTATTCCTTTGTTATAATTCATTCTTGACTTTAGAGGTAGGACCCCTATGTTGATGTAGTCTGAGTCTGTGAGAGTAATCTGTTTGAGTAATACTACTTTTAGCGCTCCTTTGTGTAATCTGCTTTAGGGAATTATCACTTGCTGAGTCCCATAGAGTGGATGCGTAATCTGAGCAGTGACTGAATATGAGCAGTGAAAAATAACTTCCTGGCTTGACAATTAAGGAAATGTTTAATTCTAGATAAGAGGTACACTTTCTTTGACACTAATTTACTAAGTTGTTCAATGTGAGTTGACCAAGACAGGTTGTTATCGATGTGGACACCTAGAACTTTGTGATGGTCGACTTTTTCCACTCTATTGACGTCAATTATTAAATCGGGACCAGTTGAGGTAAAATTCTGTCGTTTTTGTCTAGTTGTAATTATCATATATATATCTTTGGGTTAAGAGACATGTGATTTAGGTCAGTCCATTCTGTCAGCTGGTTTAGACTCCCTTGGAGGGATTCTGTTAAGCGAGTTAAATTTTTGTTACTGGAGTGAATTGTGGTATCATCTGCAAAAAGTTCACATAAATGTTGAATATAGAGGGGGAGGTCATTAACATATATTGAGAAGAGCAGAGGTCCTAATACCGATCCTTGTGGTACACCGTAATCTACAGCTTGCATGCTCGATGCTCTAGTGTTTGTAAGAACTGTCTGTTGTCTGTCAGAGAGGAATGAACTAACAAGATTGATAGTATCATAATGTGTGATCAATTACGTCAAAGGCTTTTGCAAAGTCTACGAAAATGGCACCACAGAATTCATTATCGTTTATTTTGTCCAACCACTGATCAACAAGAGAGATTAAGGCAGTGTGGCAGGAATGCTTAGCTCTAAATCCTGATTGTTTAGGATGGAATAAGTTGTTTTGGTTGAAATGTGTTAGGATGTGTTTGTTGATATGCTTTTCCAGAGGTTTTGATAACACAGACAAAATGGAAATTGGCCTATAATTTGAGGGGTCTCTTTTGTCACCTGATTTAAACAGAAGAATGACTTTAGCCTGTTTCAGGGCGACTGGAAAATATTTTTTGTCTAAACAGAGATTGTAAATGTAGGTAAGTGTTTCAGAAATTACGGGGGCTGACAATTTAAGAATCCTACCATCAAGCCCATCGAGCCCCCGGGTGCCTGTTTGCTTGAGGTGTGTAAGTGCGTGAAAAACTTCAGGTACTGTAAGAAGGGGAATTTTTGCTTGACATGAAATTTGTTTTGATTTGCAAAATTCTTCTAAAACTTTCAAATCATTTAATTTGGACTTATCATTTTAATCACATTTTCAGCTATTTTAGAAAAATGTGATTAAAAATGATAAGTCCAAATTAGAGAGAGAGAGAGAGAGAGAGTGGGGAGGGAGTGAGCAGGAGAGAGAGAGAGAGAGAGAGAGAGAGAGAGAGAGAGAGAGAGAGAGAGAGATAGAGACATCGCTGATTGGCACAAAAATACAGTCATTAAAAGAAGGGGAAAAATATAGACAGACAGACAGACAGACAACACTGAAGACAGATAGACACACAGACTGGCACACACAGACACACAAACTTGAACACACACACACACACACACACACACACACACAAACACACACTCACACGCACGCACGCACACACACACACACGGCACACCGTGGCACACACGCACGCACGCACACACACACACACACACACACACACACACACACACACAAACAACCACAGTGGCAAAGAGAATGAAAGGCAGACAAAGAGACAAGACAGACCGGCTGTTGGTGAAATGTTACATCATATGTTTGGTGCCTATGCATTGTGCATATGCTTTGAGGCTCGGTGCCAAAGGCAACACAAATAAATCTTGTTGATTTAAGAAATCTTCCTGGGAAAACCCAACTTTCAGAATAAATACAGACGTATTTCTTTATTGGTTAAATGAGATCAGTTTCGTGCAGCGAAAAAATTCAGACACGCCTAAGGGCAAGCCGAGCGTGTATACATATCAGTGTCAGAGTCAGTGTGTGTGAGTCAGTGTGTGTATGTGTGTGTGTGTGTGTGTGTGTGTGTGTGTGCGCGCGTGTGTTTGTGCGCGCGCGTGTGTGTGTGTGTGTTTGTCAGTGCACGGTGTGTGTTTGTGTGCGTGTGTGAGTGTGTGTGTCAGTGTGTGTGTGCGCACAAGGTATTAAAACAATTGCTGTTTCAGAGTACCAATCTGACACTGTCAAACGCCCCAGTCGGACAACTAGCATTTTTATTGACCGTGCCAGGTTAAAATGAACTGCATATGCCTGGTAAGCGGCGTTGCTCCCTGTGCACTCACGGGTCGTCGACTCTTGCATTTGTATGATGCCCTTCACACGGGGGATAACCTGACATAAGCAGGCGGAAGTTATACGCGGGGCCTGACGCGATTGAAGGCACGTTTCACGGTCAGTTTTCTTGGAATTGTTTCTTTCACATTTGACCGCCCCAGTCCCGTCTACAGGCTCGGTCGATATATTCTACCCCCGAAATAGCGGCACTTCTTTGCATCGTCAATGACTCCATCGTCCATTAGAATCCCAAACCGATGTCAAATATACGAGCTGATTTTGTGAAATAAGGCACATTTCTACTTCCGAAACCCATCGAACAGCGGCTATTTCCGGCGCTCGATCGCCGACATTTTCAGCTTTGAGGGTAATTTACGGACAAATATCAACCGCTCTATGACATTTTATGCATCGAGAAACAAATTAAGTCATCGCTGATTCAGTAGCTTACCTTAAATCCCGACGTAAATCAAACAATTCCAAGAAAACTGACAACACGTGCCTTCAATTGTGTCAAGCCCCGCGTATAACTTCCGCCCCGCTTAGGCCCCCCCCAAAAAATAGTCTGTTTACGGTATCCCGACCGACCCTATTTTCGCGCGACCCTAGACTTTTTTTTTTGGCATTTGGAAAAAATAAAAAATAAAAAAAATAACGTAAAAATGTTTTTTTGGAAGAAAAAAAAATCCCGACCTACCGACCCTATTTTTTGGCCTATGTTACCGTAAACAGACCTATTTTTTTTTTGGCCTTATGTCAGGTTATCCCCCGTGCTTCAGTCCTTTTCCCTCGCAATATACCACACTCCCTAACTGACCCTTTCCGGCCTCCTGCACTGAAGTTATAACATCATCATGCATAGTTTCTCAAAACGTAACTAAAGTCTGTATGTCGTACATTTTCCCTTTTTGCTCTCTCTCTCTCTCTCTCTCTCTCTCTCTCTCCGGCTCTCTCTCTCTCTCTCTCTCTCTTCCTCTGGTTCTAATCTGACGTTAAAACTAATTATCATCTTCTTATCCCCCCCTCTGCTTCTTTCTCTCTGTAAACTTGTAGGGCTAGTTATTTTTCGGTAACTTACCCAACAACCAAAATCACTTACCCAACAACGGGCCTGAATCCTCGATAGCTCATGGGTAGAGACTGTACACATTGTGGATCTACTTTTTGCGACTCAAAAGTTCAGTACAAAAGTATACATTTCTGGAGCAAACAATACAACCATACCGCATTTAAACCAGCAACTACAGGCTTGAACACATGAATCTCAATATAAAATCCATGAGTTTGGTTGTTTTCTGAATTCAGATCTGCCGTGCACAATCGTTTATCGCTAGCAAGATTCCAAGGAAAAGTAACTCTCATACTTTGTCTAGCGACACGAGTAGTTTCCCTTCCAGATTTCGGCTGCATCTACAAGACTGCAATCCGACGGTCAGTTTTCAACAATATTTCATTTTATAAACAGATCACACGCAATCAATTACAAACATTTAATCAACTTGAAGAACATGCAGCGGTTTCATACACTATTTTGCCCCAGAAAACTAAACTTCATACAGTTTTTAGCGTTGGAACACGGGTGTAAAACTTCGTCTGCTAGTCACATTCGAGGAAAGAACATTTCCTGAGCGATACCAAAACATGAACAGAACACACACTATCTGCCTTTACCGCCACAGCAGAATGACAACATAACTGTGTACTTGATTTTAGTTCAAAACATGGAAACTGACAAGAAGTGTTAACAAAATTGAATGATTTGCACGGAACTATTCAACCGCGCATTAATCGATCGCCTGCGCAGGTAGACTGGTTGGGTGAATATGATTCGATCAAACTTTCGCACAAAAACTCCTCTTTTCTTTGAATAACTGAAGAAAGGAGGGATAAAGAGGTTACATACCTCGTCTCAGTGATTATCAAAAATAATGGTCTCAGTTCGCGGTCATGAAAAAGCTCGCTGAAGCTCGCATTTTTCATGATCCGCTAACTTCGACCATTATTTTTGATAATCACTGAGACTCGGCATGTAACCTCTACATCTCTTTCTCTCACCAAGTTATCGAGGAATGGGAAGGAAGAGGACGGACCGTGCCGAGACTAAAAAATACAACTACCCGCACACCGCATCATCAGTCGTGATAGTCTCTGGAGGTCCTCTGCCCTGGTACGAGCGAGGGGATGTACTCACACACAAACAAAAGCAAAACGTATGGGAACACAATCCGTATGATTTGTGTAATCTTGAACTTTAGCGTGTTAAAATTCATAGCTCATAATTCAGAGGCATTTAAGTCTCCAAATTTGTAGAACCTGCACTTGTAATCATAACAAGTCATTTCAGATCCCTTTGAAGTTACGCCGGGGAATGAACTCTGATGAACTGTACGAATGCATTTCGTTTACATGGGTCAAAGAAGGAATTATCCGTGTGAGTGGAAAAGGGAGACAACTCTTTTGTGTAAATGATGTCCCATGGTTGACAACGTACGCCATTTTCGGTGCATTTTCGTCGATTGAACAAAGGCAAATTAATTAATTAATCCGTCAATTAATTTCACGACAAATGTTGTTTGGCTTGCTTACATGGACTTGTATCAAAAATAAGTAAAGAATGTCACTGGATTCTGAGCTCTGAATTTAACACGCTAAAGTTCAAGATGATACGGCAAAATGGAGGAAAGACCGCAGCAATCCTCTCACTGTGAGTACTGCACAAGCATCGCCATACATAAAGGGAGATAACGAATATTGCTCTTGATTTTACACAACGGAAGTTCTTTGAGATTCGCCTCCCTTGGTGCTTAGGTGGCGTAAAAGGGGGGCGGAAGTTGACAAATCGACCGAAGTTGGTCTGCTGTGAATGGCTAATGTTCTAAATAGGTAATCGCATGACATAGGACTGGACTTGACTGACTGTGTACAACCTCATTGTTGCTTGTGTCAGATTGTCAAGTGAACATTCCGTGCAGACATGGCGGATCACGAGCAGAAGGGAATGCAGTTGATGCAGGAGGCTGACAAGAAGCTGAAAACGACCAAAGGTTTCTTGGGCTCCATGTTCGCCAGTTTTGGGTAGGAACTGCGTTGTGTTTTTGTTTACGTCTATAGAGCTAGTGAATGAAGTTTGATTACCTTCGTCCATTTTGCTGACCAGCGTGAAGCTGATAGACCGTAACTGGCCATTCGTCTTTAAAACTAAAAGTTTAATGAAGGTGGTAGGACTAGGAGTGAAGTAGGGGTGGCTGAGGGGATGGTAGAAACGAAACGAGAAAGTTCTGTTTGGTGTATGGGGCCCATTTATCGTCCCATCACCCAGTTCCATGCATCACCTTATTCAGTGAGAAAGTCATTATTTTCACAAACTTCTGTTTATCCGTAGCTCTGTTGTTATTTATGAATCACAGTTGATGCGTAAATATTAAATGTTAGACAAAAGCTATACGCACTCCGAGTGTTTTCAGGGTCGATGAGTCTGTATACACTCCGGCAATGAAAAGCTCTGTTACAAATCTGTAGCCAATGAAATGCCCCCTAACAAGTCGTTAGGAAGTAGCCAATGAAAAATCAGTCTGACGTATGGACTTCTGCTATCTCTTTTCCAGAGTGTCGAGGGTTGGCAAATAATGTACATTCACATAGTATACAACCGTTTCTAGGTCAATACACACTCCAAGTGTGTTCCATACTCCGACAATAATTAAACTGCCATGAAGCATCAGTTTCGTGTGTGTCTTTGTTTTTGTCTGTGTTTGTTCCCAGCATACTTTGATACCAATAATCGAAAGTGAAGAGTACCTTCGCAAAATGGCGTCGAATGACGCTCCAAGTGTTGATGCGGTTCAGTGTCGAAAATGTCATCAACGTCACAGCAAAGGCCTTGCAGCATCAGATTGTTTTCGTTTCTTTGTACTGTTATAATCAACTGCTCTGCGTTCCTATCGCAAAGTGGTGTTGAATGGCAAATTCGCTTCGCGGCCGGAAGTTAAAGCCGGAGTGTATACAAGATTCTGACCCCTGTATACACTTCGAGTGCATATAGCCAGTGAGTAAATGTTATCCGTTGTGTTCTGATAAAACTTTCGAAAATAAAGTGCTCTCGAAAAACCTTGTATTACTATAACGGCATGTTTTATTTTGTTTATGTTTTCAGTGGAGCTTCGTCAAAGCAGGAAGATGCAGCAGAGCTGTATGTCAGGGCAGCCAATGCCTTCAAGATGGCCAAAAAATGGTCACGTAAGTATACATGTGTTTCTTCATTATGTTTTATGATCAAGTATCTTGTTTACCTCATACAGCAGAAACAGAAGAGTGTAGGAGAAATCTGTTCAAATGATCCTTTATCGAAAAAGGATAGAAAAATACGATGTGTGAAAGAAACCAGAAGAAGAATTACTGCAGATACTACTGCTATAGTGTTAAAATATACGGTCAGATCAACCAATCATGTTCAAATACAGTCACATTCAGACCTATCTGTGGTACAATCATAGTTTCACTGAGCACCATGTTGAAACTGATGACGTTACTGTCAGAAGTGTTTGCTGTAATTAGTACTATTAGTATTCTGTTAAAACCTGTTGTCGAAATTTAATTGCGAGTGACATGGAATACTACAGAATGTTTAGTGGCATGTGATTGTGAGATTCAGCAGTAGTGCCAGTAAGTGGCGTCTCGCTTTAGTACAAATCATTTGTAGATGGCATTTACTTTAAGTACAGTCTTCACGTTTTGAAAAGCATTCCTCTGGTTGTCAGTATAACACTGGGTGTGGCATTTGAATAATTGGCAACAATAACATTAAACAACACTTTATTGTTCATTAAAATGGAACATTTTCTTTGACACATCCAGCTTGCCTGTAGCGTTATAAGCGAAATGGTTGTATGTGTGTGTGTACAGTGGCAGGCGAGGCATTCTGCAAGGCAGCAGAGCTGCAGCTGGTACTGGGCAGTAAACACGAGGGAGCCACTCATTATGTAGACGCTGGAAACTGTTATCGCAAAGGAGATGCCAATGGTAAGTTCTCTTCTCTTGTTCAAGGCGTTGCTTTGTTCGTCTTGTTTATTGTATGTGTGATAAGAATAAGAATAAGAATACTTTATTATCTCATAGAGAAATTCAGGCGTGGTACATAACAATAGTACAAACAAGACATTGATTTTACATAAAACATATAGCACTATATAACAGGGCAGGTTATAGAAACACCTTCCACATACCTCTCTGGACATTCCTTGCATTGTTCTTACGCATTCAGACATGAACACATCCATGTCTCATTTACACATCGCACACATGGACATTCTTATACGCTCAACTTACCCATTCACACATGGACATTCCACCACGCTCTACTTACACATTCTTATACGCTCCACTTACACATTCACACATGGGCATTCTTATATGCTCCACTCCCACATGGACATTCGACTACGCCCACTTACACGTTCACACATGGACATCTTTAAAGCACTGCGCTTACATTCTCGCACACCTGCGCGTATAACGAACTATGGCTAAACATCATTGCAAAATATCATAGCATACAATATATCAGAAAATTATACGGTTGTACATAAAACCAATACATACATGTACATTACTACTGATTGCACTGGCAGAAGAGGGGCTGGGTCGGGTATGTGGATGTGTTTACATGTTGCTAAGGGTGATGGATTTGGGGATGAAGCGTTTTGCAGCCGGAGTGTCCTAGCTTTGTGCGTGCGAAGTCTACGGCCAGAGGGAAGGAGTTCATAGAGGTGGGCAAGGACATGGGACCTATCTGAAGCTATCCGCCTACTCTTTCTCACCACACGCTTTTCATACAGCCTGCCAATCACCTTGCTACTGACATTCACCATTCGCACTAAGACATTCCTGTTCTTCACACTCAGACCTCCATACCAGGCCACAAAACCGAAAGTGATGACAGACTCGATGAAAGAGCGGTAGAAAGTTTGGAGGATAGAAGGGTTCACATTCAACTTCCTAAGTTTCTGAAGGCAGTAGATGTGTGACTGACATTTTTTGTGTATGAGGGTGGTGTTTGCATTGAAGGACAGCTTATCATCGATAACTGTGCCAAGATACTTATATTCAGTCACACGCTCAACAGTCACACCATCAATCATCAGGTCAGGGACAGGGGCAGGGTTTCTTCTAGAATCTATCAGAAGTTCTTTGGTCTTTGTCACATTTAGGTCTAAAAAGTTGTCTTTACACCAGGCGTTGAAACGTTCTACTTCTGCAAAGTAAGTTGCGTCACTATTGGAGAGATCTTCTAGCGCTGTATCATCTGAATATTTGATAAGAAGGGTGGAGTCAGTGCCACTGCAGTCGTTAGTGTAGAGTGTGAACAACACAGGGGAGATAACTGTACCCTGTGGAGAGCCTATGATGTGGTCTGTGTTTTTAGCTGGTGGCTTTTCTTCTTCTTTGTTCATCGGCTGAAACTCCCACGTTCACTCATGTTTTTACATGAGTGGGTTTTTACGTGCATGACTGTTTTTACCGCACCATTTAGGCAGCCATACGTTGCTTTTTGGGAAGCATGCTGGGTATTTTCGTGTTTCAATAAGTATAACCCAATGAACTCTGACATCGATTATTGGATCTTTTCCGTGCGCACTTGGTTTTGTGCTTGCGTGTACACACGAAGGGGGATAATTAATGCACTAGCAGGTGTGTACATAAGTTGACCTGGGAGATCGGAAAAATCTCCACCCTTAACCCACCAGGTGGCCGCGGCCGGGATTTGAACTCATGACCTTCCGATTAAGAGGCTGATGTCTTATCCACTAGGCCACTGCGTCCGTCTGGTGGGTTTTCAAGTTAGGGTAATGTGATGCTAATAAGGAGCTTTATGTTCCTGTATTGCATGAATTTTATCATTTGATATGAATTGGTGAAGGAGCTTCATTGAATTAACGCAAAAGTAGAAGAAGAATCTAGCTGTTTTAGTGTCTTTTTGTTCAGGATTAGGGTGTTGATAACTCTTTTTTTTTTACTCTGTGTTAGATGTTACACAGCTCATGAACCAAAACCAATAGATATATATATATATATATATAGCAGCTTTTTATGTATCAAACAATTTTTTCGTTTTGATTTGTAGCGTAACCAGATATTTTTTCTTGTTTCAGAGGCTGTCAGGTGCACACAAAAAGCCATTGAAATTTATACAGACATGGTAAGTAAGAGCAAATTAGTTTGTGGTGTTAATATCATGTGTAACATTTCTGTCTTTCTCCCAATACTATTATTTTCTGAGTGTTGTTTGCATGATATGAGTAGTTTACCATGCAGGCCCACAAATCTTTACAGCTTTTGAAATGAAAAACAGTCATTGTATTCAATGACAAAGATGATTTGGCTAACAAGCAAGAACCTCCTGTAGGCATGTGTAAAAAAAATGCAGTCTTGAAAGCATGGATAGATTTCAGGCAGTATACATCAATTTCTGTTTGAAGGATCTTATTAGTAAATTATCTTTAACCTACTTCAACCTAGGAGGAAAGGGTTTCATTAGGCGCAGTTGGCAAGCTGTCTTACAAATTGCAAGTATGCGTGCATTTAACAAAACATAAAAATACATTTGATTTTGTGCAGGGTCGCTTTACGATAGCAGCGAAACATCATATCTCAGTGGCAGAGATTTATGAGTCGGAGCTGGCGGACATGGAAAAAGTAAGTTATACCGCTTATATTTTGTACGCATGTTGTTTTTTGCTTTGTTATTTGTGTGACTATTTTTTCATAAGATGTTTATTTGCTAGATTTAGAAGAAAAAATGACACATGTACACATACACACACACACACACACATGAGCGCATACAGAAGGGAACACATGGTACAAATGCTTTATGGTTAAAATGAAATCTGGTGGGTTTGTTTCATCATGATATGGTTCTTAGTGTGCCCTTTGCTTCACAACACTGACTGCTCTTGTTATTTTTATATATATTTCTTTTTTGTCTTTCTTTCCAGGCCATCGCAAACTATGAACAGGCTGCAGATTATTACAAAGGCGAAGAGTCAAACAGGTGAGAATGAGGCTGTCACAAGTTCTTGTACTTCTCACTTCTCCTGTTTCTCTGTGCTCCCAGATACAGCGCGACACACAGTGTTGGCAGGGGAGGTAACTCAGTCGGCTGCACATTGGCTTTATAACCCGTGCATTGCTAGTGGCGTGGGTTCGGTGTCAGTCACACAGTTCTAAATTGATGCTGATATTTTAAAATTATATAGTTATTGATTTTGAAGAAAAAATAACTATTAGTTTTAAGTGCAATCCTTAATTCTTAGTAAATGTGATGATGTGTTTTATGTCTGTGATCGCCTGACACTGCATGGCAATTTTCCTTGTTTTTATAAATACAGTCAAATCTTGAGTCTAGTTGTTGATTTGTTTCCGCAATAATATGTAAACATACATGTATATATTCATAACCCGTGAATTTATATTTTTGAGTTGTGAAATCCTTCTTTTTTTTCATGGGAATGAGCTTGTGTCTATTTTGAAACAGTTTGCATTTTTTCTTTTTCTTTAACTTTTGTTTTGTTTTTTCATGCATCCCCATGGGGGTTTCTTGAATAAATCCCTTGCCTTTCTTAAAATACTGATGTTTAGTGCTACTGAGAACAGTGTTGCCTCAGAGACAATGTTCTTGAAGATGTGAAGTAGAAATAGTTGTTTTGGTTTTGACATGATGCAATTCTGATGCATTCACACTGGCTGTTTTCTGGTTTGTTTTAGCTCGGCCAACAAGTGTCTAGCCAAGGTTGCAGAATACTCTGCACAGATTGAGAACTACCAAAAAGCCATTGAAATATATGAACAGGTGAGTTTTGCTGAACTTTGAGAGTGTGTGTTTGTGAGAGAGATGAAAATAGAAAAGAGATGCCAGTACAGTAGACTTCCACTATGTCACAGTCTTTGGGGTCCAATGATTTGAGATCGTGGTGCAGGGGGGTTTGCGGCAAAAAAAATACATTGTTGGTCCTGTTTTTTTCAGCGTCCAAGAGGTCTTTGCGATATATAGGCGAATTCGCGATTTAGTGGAAGTCCCCTGTATGAAGATTCTGGATGTATGCTTACATGATGAGTGATAATAACATTTTAAGGCACGGACCTTCCTGTGTAAAACATTTGGTTCACCATCGCTGGCCAGGCTTCTGACTGGGATTTGTTTGTTCGTTCATGTGCTGAAACTCCCACGGCTTTTACGTGTATGACCGTTTTTACCCCGCCATTTAGGCAGCCATACGCCGCTTTCGGAGGAAGCATGCTGGGTATTTTCGTGTTTCTATAACCCACCGAACTCTGCAGGGCCTAGTATTGTAAGCCATTCGGCGTACTTTACGCCGAAATAACATCTCCAGTACGCGGAACTCGATTTGGTGTACGCCGAAATGCAAAAACCTGTTATTCCCAAACGGTAAACCCAAACAGTCCCAGCTTTCGTTTTGTGCGCCGTTCGGTTCAATTCTCAATCGGTTTGACAGTTTGCTTGAGCACGCACTTCCTCTGGCATCGCGCGAGCATGCTTTGTGCCGGTGTTTTGTGGCTCTAGACTTGAAATAATGTCTCGAAGTGACATTGTTGAACGTGGTCAGCCATTCAGTGACAAAGAATCCAGGTATTCCTGGAAGTGGGAATGGCACTTTTAGGCCAAATAACACAAGATTGTCAGTTTTCTTGTTTTCTGTCTGTTTTGCTTGTTGGTGAAGGCATAATTTAGTTGCTCAATCTTCTTGGGGGGGGGGGTCATTTTAGGTAAGAAATCTAAAAAAAATCTTCAAAGCCCCCCGAACCCCCACTGGGGCTTTGCCCCTGGACCCCACTGGGGGCCTCCTGCGGCCCCCAGATCCCCACCTTTGTAAGCTGAACTCACTTTTTCCAATGCTAGGCCCTGACTCTGACATGGATTACAGGATCTTTTTCGTGCGCACTTGGTCCTGTGCTTGCGTGTACACACGGGGGTGTTCGGACACCGAGGAGAGTCTGCACACAAAGTTGACTCTGAGAAATAAATCTCTCGCCGAACGTGGGGACGAACTCACGCTGACAGCGGTCAACTGGATACAAATCCAACGCGCTACCGACTGAGCTACGTCCCCGCCCTGACTGGGATAAGATTATCCCTCGACTGGGCCACTCTTTGTTAAAAAATAAAATCATTATCTCTGCACAGGCAGAAGTCAGGCTGCAGATTGTTGGTATGTGTCCAAGGGGAGGAGTGCTCTTATTCCACGTGTAAGCCTGGACACATCTCATAGCAAGAACTGGGGGGAAAACTGCCTTGAACATAATCTTTGTCAACTAGTGCTCATGGACTGCCTTACTTTCCACAGTTGGGGATGATATAGCGAGAAGAACTGGGGGGCAAACTGCCTTGAACATAATCTTTGTCAACTAGTGCTCATGGACTGCTTTACTTTCCACAGTTGTGGATGCTATAGCGAGAAGAACTGGGGGGAAAACTGCCTTGAACATAATCTTTGTGAACTAGTGCTCATGGACTGCCTTACTTTCTACAGTTGGGGATGTTTGCGATGGACAACAGTCTGCTCAAGTACAGCGCCAAGGATCACTTCTTCCGAGCGTGCATCTGTCACATGTGTGTGGATCTCGTCAACGCTCAGCTCTCCTTGCAGAAGTACGAAGATATGTTCCCAGCGTTCACCGACACCAGGGAGTGCAAGTTGATAAAGGTTGGTACACAGTTTGCATCCTGATTTGTGTGTGTGTTGGGGTGCTTCATCGAGAATGCATGGGTGAGATTCTTCCGGTATATTCCGGAAATCCGGATTCGTAATGTCTGTGGTGACGTTTTTTTGGTTGTTAATTATACAAATCCTTCAGCGTCTGGGGGCCACCAAACACCCCCCCCCCCCTTAACATTCTTCAGGATTCATGACATTGTTCAGTCCCACCCATGGAGAATAGTTGTTTCAGAAGGGTTGCATGGCTGAAACTAGCACTAGCAGTCATTTTGGCCTTCTTTCTTCTCTTGGATTAATTATCATAGATTGCTTTGCTAGTGTTTAACTTGGATTTCTTGTCCGATAAATTCCCATGCATGTACGCGTTAACTGCAGTTACTTCACGTCCCGTCCCCCCCCCTTTCCCCGTCGCGATATAACCTTGAACGGTTGAAAACGACGTTAAACACCAAATAAAGAAAGAAAGTTACTTCACGCAAGTTGAGGTGCCTTTGAACCATAAAAGAATCAAGTCTGTTTTGTTTGGCTCAAGTCTATGGTTGATATTAGAAAGACATCTTGCTTTCAGTTGTATTGTATCCATTTATCAAGTAGTAGTAATGATATAATTAAAAATAAAGAGGATATATAACCATGAGGGATCTGTTGAATTGATACCTCTTCCGAGTGTGCTGACAACTCTGTACCCCTTCCTCTGTGCAGAATTTGCTGAAGGCGGTGGAAGAGGAGAACGTTGATGGATTCACAGAAGCGTTGAGAGATTTTGACAGCATCTCTCGACTAGACAAAAACCTCACCGCCATGCTTCTCAAGGTCAAGAAACAGCTCAATGCAGAACCCGACTTATGCTAATGTGCTTCACTCAGAAGTACTCCACACAAAAACTTTTTTTACTTTTCGACTATGATATGTGACCTGTCAAGCAGTCACTGCACGTAGCCGTTGAAAGAATCAGGACTTCATTCCCTTTGTTGGATGAGATGTCATTTTCCAAGTTTCCGGATTTTTAAGATACTTTTCAAGTAGAAGTACTGGCCAAGATTTTGTTATTGCTATAAGTGTTTTGAATGGCTGTAAATTATTTCAAGGAAACTTCTTTGGTGCTTGTACTCAAATTTTGTTGTTGACACCACAAAATGTTATTATATCTGTTAAGAAATCAAGAGAGATAAACTTTTGATCAGGTTGCCTGAATGTTGATTCTTCATGTGATTTGGTTTTTGATTCTCCATGAACATATGAATTTGGGCGCCAACAATTCTCGCTGAAAATTGTTTAGGTGGTGGAGTGTTTTTGAGCAGGGTTTCATCTGAGTGTGTGTACCAGTGAGCAGTCTGCATTTACAGTACAAGCTGCAAGCTAAAGTGTCACAAGTTGTTAGGTGTTTTGAGGAAAGTGGAAGAATTTTGTGAAGTGTTAGCATGAAGGTAAAATAGGCTGGATATGAAGGTGGGGAAAATGTGTTTTCAGAAGTCAAAGATTACTAACTTAGGAGGTTCAGGTTCTGTTGACAGTGGTAGATTTGGACGACTAGTCTTGATATGTACAACAAAACTTTCTTTTATGAAACATGCTTCCAAAAATATTGATGTCTTTTTCTGCTGTTTTAATGAGGTGATGAGTATTTCATCTGTATTGGTTCTCTCATTTTGAATCATTCATGTTAGAAAGAAGAAATCTGTACTTAAAAAAATGAGTAAGCATCTTCCCCAATTCTTTTTGCTCAAAAACATATTTTCCTTCACTGATAAAGAAAAAGTGAAACATAGAATTTCATTTTCAAGCAATACATCATATCCCTCTGTACACAGTTCCAGCTTTGGTAGTTCTCTGGACAAGCATGTTCAATTTTGCATTTGTTCACATAACTGTTAAGAGAACTATTCTCTACAAATCAGACTGTAGATGTTAAGGATAGGTTGGAAATATTGTACTATGTTAGTGTGCAATACAAGAGTGGTATCAAAAGTGATCTTGTGATCATCTTCAGTCCTTTGACCAAAAGGGCAGTTAAAATAGTACTCAGCAATTCCGTGGTTAAAGCATATGAGTGATGTGTGTGTGGGTATATATAAGTGTGTGAGGTGTATAATGCTTTGAGTTTTGTGTGTGAATTGTCACACAAAAATAGAATGAAACATTCAGTTTGGTGAAAGGGTTACCTTTTTGTTTTGTTCATAAATTATAAGGATGCAAGTATTATATAGAGATAATTGTCAGCAATGTATATATCTGATTTTGTGAAGGAAAAAAACCAAAAAAAAACCTTACTTTTTGTTCGGAAGATCATTATCACCATTTTTGTCTGTGTTGCTGAATCGTTTTTGTTGTTACCCCCCGCGGGTTAGGGGGAAGAATTTACCCGATGCTCCCCAGCATGTCGTAAGAGGCGACTAACGGATTCTGTTTCTCCTTTTACCCTTGTTAAGTGTTTCTTGTATAGAATATAGTCAATGTTTGTAAAGATTTTAGTCAAGCAGTATGTAAGAAATGTTAAGTCCTTTGTACTGGAAACTTGCATTCTCCCAGTAAGGTCATACATTGTACTACGTTGCAAGCCCCTGGAGCAATTTTTTGATTAGTGCTTTTGTGAACAAGAAACAATTAACAAGTGGCTCTATCCCATCTCCCCCCTTTCCCCGTCGCGATATAACCTTGAACGGTTGAAAACGACGTTAAACACCAAGTAAAGAAAGAAAGCATTCTCCCAGTAAGGTAATATATTGTACTACGTTGCAAGCCCCTGGAGGAAATTTTTGATTAGTGCTTTTGTGAACAAGAAACAATTGACAAGTGGCTCTATCCCATCTCCCCCCTTTCCCCGTCGCGATATAACCTTGAACGGTTGAAAACGACGTTAAACACCAAATAAATAAATAAAGTGTTATGTAAAATTTTTGAGAATGTTTTTCTTCAGCTCCCCTGCAGTTGTTTTTTTAACTGCTAGTGTTTAGGGTACATCCAAATAGTCATTTCTAGGAGTCCACTATAGTTAATGGCAGATAGATGCCTTCGGTGTCCATTTTCTCTATTTCATTGTTTGTTATGTACATATATTTTCTACTTCATTGTTTGTTATGTAGATATATTGGTTAACAGACTTCATTGAATGTTGTAGCAGACTACAAAAATGTGAATCACGTGCAACTTTCTGCTCTATACAGTGTAATTTTTCATTCCTTCTGGTATGTGAAATTAAGTACAGTAATGTTGACTCTGCGTTTGTGTCTTTGTACATGATCTGTGACTCCACAAACCCTGGCCACTAGCCTGTGTGCTCAAACCAGTCACAAACAAAGAATACATATACTCTTTTGACATTAAACTTCACTTTTATTTGTTTCCCTCTTTGATATGAAATGCACATAAAATACAAGTGATGCATACATACTTACATTTCGCTGGTACCATTATTTTGGTACTGCAGTTTTAATGAAAGTACATACATTTATGTATATCAACATTTTACACATATAATATTGCAATATTTCACTGCATAACAGATGGTGGAGAAACAAAAAGCATCACAGAAATCCTCAACTCTTGGAAAATGGTCTTTCTATCAGCCAATTCTTCCCAAAACATCGTGCATTGTTTCAAACGAATATACAGTCATGAACAATTTTATTTACAGAAGTGAGACCAACTTGTTTGCCTCTTTCACACACGCCAGCCTATCATCTCCGCCACATGCATACACGCGCACGCACACACACACATACAATTTTGTCTTTCTCTCTGCACTTTGCATGTTGTGCACTATTCTTTTCAAGGACATGTTGAAAAAAAGATCAGTCAGCTTCTCGCTCTTTCGCTTTCAGTCTCACACACGTGCTACACAAAGCACTGAGAGATGATAATATAAAAACCAAGTATATTTCACTACTTCAGATATTTACATTTCAATGATACACAATATCAACGGAACACATTTTTCACTAACAACTAGCTCTCCCTCTCTGACAACAACCGCAACATTCTAAATCCGCAATAGATTTACAATTAAAATAAGGATGACGTCATGCAAAACTTTGAACTGCGTCATTGGCATTTAGAACTTTTCAAGAACCTGTACACAACACAGGAATCTGGTTCATTTGAAGGTGTAGCCAGTGCAAAGATGAAGTTATAATTCACTCAGCACAGCCACAAACTGAGAGTGAGAAAAAGAGGAGAAAAAAAAAACCGTAACAGAATTTTGCTTGCAGGAAGAAAGTACAGGTTATCTGAACAAGCATAAACATTTAAAAAATGCATTGCAATTTCATCTTCTGTAGTCAGGCACAATTTTATGTGCTCTACTGAAGCTTCTTTTCCTCTTAACTGGTACTACTAACGCGCAAGATTGTTATGATAAATTGTATAGCGTCAATGTTTAAGTGATCATGGTTAAAAAATACAATGGGCATCATAGAAAGTCGTGTCTGAAAATGGGAAGGTTTCATAGAAACAGAACAAAATTCACATACCTAAAAATCATGGCACTCTAATTAATTTCAGGGTCTTTTGAAGAGATCTGTCCAAATTCTGCCCCAGAACTGGGATTTGCTAGCTTTTTATTTTTTAGTTGAGCTATCAAAGGTTAGAAGGTGGTAACTATGTAAGAACAAAAACTGAACAATGAAACAACCTTTCTGTTTGTTTGGTGTTTTGTTTTGTTTTGACACTATCAAAGTGTTAATAGAAAGTTGCTCCAATTCAGTAAATAGGAGTGTCAGTGTGCACATTGCTGCAATAGCAGACACGATGGTAGTGACTAAAACATAATCAAGGGAATGTGAAGAGGATATCTATGAACTCTTTACCTTTTCTTTTAGCAAAGACATATTGCAAGAGTATTCCGTTTACGTTTGTGCCAAAATGACAATTAGTATCACTGTGTTTTAATATACACCCTCAAAGTCACAGAAACTCTACTACACTAATCCCTTTTTAAAACAAAAAAGTCAGCTGTGCTGATGTCTTGTCTCTGGTCCTGAATAGACGATGTTTGAAAATAACTGTCAGGGTTTATATGGGCTATGGAAAAGTTGTACATGTATTCCTTGAGGGCGAGGCAAGCTGCGCTAAACATAGCTCATTGGGAGTAACCAGAGGAGACAAACCATCGTTGTTAGTGTAAATAATCGGCTCCCATCCACATGGTTTTGAAAGAAAACGGCATGATATCGAGCAGACATTGTATAAACGGCCTTTCTCCTCTGAAAACATAGTAGCTCGTTATTCACTGTGGCACCATATTTCCGCTTACCACACCTTCAAGGAATTCAACGCTTCCCCAGCAACCCAACAAATTTACTTCCCGAGTAGACCAATTCCGGAAATAATATTGTCATGATTGTATGCGTTGTCAAAGAGTGAGTACCTTTTCCTCGGACAAACTTACGACACGTGGTTCCTGTACACGTGTATGAGACGCACCCCTTCGCTAGTGACTGGCCTCTAGTGTCTTGTGGGAAAGTTTCCCCACATAACATTATTTCCCACGTGACATTCAAGCCAGTCAATAGCAAGAGAGTGTGTCTCATACACCTGTACAGGAAGCACGTGTCAAGTTTTCGGAGGAAAAGCAAGGGTACTCACTCTATCACAAACCATACAATCCTGACAGAGTTATTTCCTCAAGTCGTCTATCCTCCATCATCACAAGGAAAGCACCTCAAGCTGAATATAAAACCTCCCTCCTGCAGTGAAGGACCCAGCCCTTTCAACAGGTACTGTTTTTTCCCTTTTCATGTCAGTGGATGTCAGATACTCATTTCCCGTCGCTACTTGTCGTGCTCTGAAGGCAGGAAATCCTTGCCGTGAATCTCGGGCTGGTACGTCATCAGCACAACCATCACCCACACGTGAAGCATGGCCTGCCACATAAATGGAGGTACATTTAAAAAAAATTTAAACGTACCAAACCTGGTTACTGTTTACTGTGTTCTCTTTTTGTTTTATTTATTTATTTGTACATTTAAAATGAATAATGCTCTTATAAAATCAATGACAAACACACACTGACACACACAGACTCCAAAAAGCGAATGTACACACTCTCACACACAAAGACTGTGGGAAAAACAATGCAGTTGAAATTCCAAATCCTTTAAAATGTTGCACAATATCCTTCAGTACGAGGGTTGAATTTGGGACCATAAATTCTATCTGTTGTTAAAAGGAGTCATTAAAATACTGTGAAGAAACTGAACCCCATACAGTTCTGTTTACTAATATTTAATGTTAGATACTCACCATGTAGATAATCACAAAAACGCGAGCGATGGGGTACCTCCTCAGGAAAACACCAAGCCTGATACTGCAAGAATATGAAGTAAGAAAACTATGTAGAATACTTACTATTTTACACATGTTGCACTACATGTCACATTGCACATAAAGAAACAGTACCTTGAAGACTCATAATAATTCATAACGCTAAATTTGCAACACCTTCCCTGGTTTTACTCAAGTGTGAGTTCAAAAAGTCTGAGATGTTATTCAGCTCAAACATTTCTCTGGCAGGAAGGATGGAAGAACATCACCGTAAGGCATGAATCATACTTATTATCCTCTTCAGTCTTTCACAAACTGATTGCCAATTTTTTCTCTTGACTACGTCATATATATATATTAAAAACTATTTAAACAATGATCAAATGAAATACCTGGTGAAAGGAAATGATATTCCCTACAGATATATCCACTTCAATGCTTTATCCCTATAAGTATAAGCAAAACAAATAGAAATGAGATTTAAACCTGAACTTGTCAATGGTGTTGACGTAGTGTTTGACCCGCCTGGTCACTTCAGTGTCCGTCACACCCTCTCTCATAAACGTTGGTAACCTCTGCCGCACTGTGAAAGTGGGAAGACAAAAATCATGTCTCTTTGCACTCCTCAAGAATCATACCCATACAATATAAAGGGCAGAGAAATTTAACAAGGCTGACAAGTTTGCAACAAAGATCTGCCATATCACCTTGTCATGACTACAACCTGACTCTTGTACAGTGGAACCCCCCTTTAAGATCCCCCGATTTAAGACTTCCTCCAGGGCGGGGATGTAGCTCAGTCGGTAGCGCGCTGGATTTGTATCCAGTTGGCCGCTGTCAGCGTGAGTTCGTCCCCACGTTCGGCGAGAGATTTATTTCTCAGAGTCAACTTTGTGTGCAGACTCTCCTCGGTGTCCGAACACCCCCGTGTGTACACGCAAGCACAAGACCAAGTGCGCACGAACAAGATCCTGTAATCCATGTCAGAGTTCGTTTGGTTATAGAAACACGAAAATACCCAGCATGCTTCCTCCGAAAACGGCGTATGGCTGCCTCAATGGCGGGGTAAAAAACGGTCATACACGTAAAAATTCCACTCGTGCAAAAAACACGAGTGTACGTGGGAGTTTCAGCCCACGAACGCAGAAGAAGAAGAAGAAGAAAGACTTCCTCCTATTTAAGACCTTGATTTTTCAGATGTTCTGTTCATAGCCTCTGTAAATTGACCTCCTTTTTAAGACCTGATTTTGGCAGATGTTTAGAGGTCATAAAGGGTGGGTTCCACTGTACTGACTATGTACACACTGTCATTCTGCTTTGACTGACTTTGTCACTGTGTGTCTATTTGACTGGTGGCAGGTGCCAATGCCATACTGGACTTGTTAGGCTGCTTATGAACCAAGTGGTCATTTTTTACGTCTGCTACATGAATGCAGAAGGCCATACAAATCCAGGCGACAGTGAAGAAATTGTAATGGCAGGTAAAAAAAAAGAAGAAAAAAATGACAAAAGAAAGCAGGTACAATAAAAACAGAAATAAGCAAAAGAAAACCTTACCATCATCATCATGATCGCCCACGTTGACTGAAGCAACGGTTGATCTCATTAAGGAGTTCTCCACGTCACGATATTGTTGCTGCAACATAGTGTTCGGCGTATTTGAGATGGTTTTGATACATTGCCACTATGGTGTGTTACAGGCTTTGAGCGCGCGCGCGTGTGCGTGTGCATGTGTGTGTGTGAGTGCGTGCGTGTGAATTACATAATTATGACGAGCTTACCTGAGTAAGTGAAGTCTAATTGTGGTTTTATCGACCACAATGTAGAGAGGAAAGGGATTACGTGAGATAGAACGCGGGAATACGTCACTGTTTAACGACGTGTAAATGGTGCAGAAAAAAGAGAAAGAGAGAGGAAAGGGATAGGGAGGGAAAACGGTTATCAGTATAACTCTGAAGACAACTTAGGGCGAGGCACGTAATCCCTTTCCTCTCTACATTGTGGTCGATAAAACCACAATTAGACTTCACTTACTCAGGTAAGCTCGTCATAATTATGTAATTTTATCTCCCACAATTCCGAGAGGAATGGGTCACGTGAGACTTTAAAGTCTGCAACATTTACACCCTAGCACTGTCGATGAATTGAAATACATATAAACCTACCCCAATTCTTCATGACAGAACAGCCTGTCCAAAACTCCTCCCACTGTCCACTGGTTTCTTGTAAAAAGTTGTGAAGGTGTTAGCCCGACGCCAACCAACAGTCTTCAGAATGGTTGCCAGAGGAATTTTACTTGCAGCTTTACTAGATGCAGCGGAACGAGTTGAATGCGGCGTAAATATTGTCATGTCAATACCCGCTTTTTGTAATCCAATCTTTGTCCATCGACGGATAGTATCTCTCGACACCGCTTTGTGAGGGGCTGTCCAACTGATAAAGAGTCTCGTTTCCGTTCCTCTAAATGCACGAGTTCTTTTGACATATTGTTTCAAATAATGTACAACACAAATTGCCAAATCAGACGGAAAAGCACAAAATACCACTTCATTCTGATGTTTGTTTGGGCCAGAAGTTTTGAGCAAATCCCCAAACCTACATCGTACATCTTCCTTTGTCCAACTCATGTTACGCAAGTCCATCAACCAAATCGCCTGTCCCCTTTGACTAGAGACCAACAAGCACAACAGCACAGTTTTAAGCGTCAATTGCGCCAGCGATAAAAATTTTGCCGGTGACCATTCTTTTAAAAAATTTAGCACTAGATTAGCGTCCCAGGTCACACAAGTACGGGGCAAAACTGGCCGTCTGTTGAAAGCTCCTTTCAAAAACTTCTTCACCAGTGGATGACAACCCACTGAACAATTATCCTGAAGGGACAATGCGGAAACAGCGCTTCGTGCCATGTTCAAACTGCTGTATCCTTTGCCTTCTTGGAACAGTTTCGTTAAAAACCTTATCAACTCATGTGGAGAGGCACAAAAGGGATCTCTATCCCGTTCAAGGCAATGCTGAAGCCAGCGTTTGAAATATGACTCGTAGTTACGCTTCGTACCCTCTCTCCAGGCTGACATGATAATGTCTGTTGCTTCATCCTGAATTCCCTGTTTCTGGAGGGCTGTCCGGACAAGGAACATGCTACTAGTTTCATCTTCTTCAGTAGTGGATGGTGCTCCCCTGTCAGTGGATGACTGAGTAAGTTTTCTTTTCGGGGCAACATGACCGGCAGTTCTACTAGTAGACGCAACAGTTTCGTGAACCACACTTGCGTTGTCCATAATGGCACCACCAGCACACACTCCGCCTCTAAGACTTCTATCCTTTGGAGCACTCTTGGAATGAGACTGAAAGGCGGAAAACAAAACGCCTTGAACAATGACCAGTCTAAGGAAAATGCATCAATGGCAAATGCATCTGGGTCAGGTTTCCATGAAACATACTTTCTTAACTGTGCGTTAACACGAGAAGCAAATAAGTCTACATCACAGAGACCAAACCGATTGATGACTTCTGCAAACACTTGTGTGTCCAAATGCCATTCAATGTTGTGTCTATCTACACGGGATTCTGCATCTGCCTCTATATTTAGGCAACCCGGTAAGTGTGTTGCTGTTACACAATTACTATTTGATAAGCACCACAACCAAATGTCTCTGGCAATGTCGTTGCACAAAACTTTTGTGCTGCCCATGTTATTAATACAAGCAACAGTGGTGCTATTGTCTGTAAGTAACTGAATGTAAGAGTGACATAATCCCCTGCAAAGGGATTTCAAGGCAAAATAAGCTGCTTTAAGTTCCAAACAGTTAATATGTTCAAAAGCTTCTTCCATGGTCCACATTCCACCTGTGGTGCTACCCTGACACTCCGCCCCCCACCCTATTTTCGAAGCATCTGATTTTACTATTACAGTAGGTATGCCTCTGCTAACAGGGGAAGGATATTGCTTTACATTATCAATCCACCAGAGAAGGTCTGAACGAACTTGTTCTGAAACCACAAGTTCTGCATCAAAGTCACCTTTCCTAACAGCAAGGGCTTCATTTTTTGCAATCTCTAATCGTTTAAAAAAGAGAGGTGCAACCCAAACACCCGGTTGGGCAGCCACTAAATATCCGATAACTTCAGCCAACTGCCTAATTGTACATTTCTTTCTTCCAGCCAAATCAGCGCACTTAGTACGAATTTTATCAACTGTCCGGGGGGTCAGAGAAACTAACATGTTCTGAGAATCAAGCTGAAACCCTAAAAACTCAATGCATTGAGTAGGTGTAAATACCGACTTCACAGGATGCACAGTAAAGCCCAAACGATCCAACAAAGCACATGTATCTAACACTGCTGCCTGGCATTCTTCAAAAGTGTCTCCTTGCAAAAGGGTATCATCAATGTATATCAGAAGGGTATGGCCAGATAAACGTAAGTGGGCCAATACAGGCTTTAGTAGTTTCGTGAAAATGCGGGGAGAATCACGATATCCCTGTGGAAGAGCCAGGAACTCAAAAGTTTTGCCATGAAACTGAAATCTGAAATATTTTCTGAACTTGTGAGCGATGCGTATGGAGAAATATGCATCTTTTAGATCAACTGAGGCAAAAAAGCAATCTTTTTTCATTAATGACACTGCGTTTTTTAATGTATCCATCTTGAAGTGAATCTTTTCAATTGTCTGATTCAAATTTTTTAGGTTTAAAATCACCCTTTGACTACCATCTTTTTTCTGACGCAAGAAAATACTGGATAAAAGTTGATCTGGCCGTTGATCCACCTCTTGAACAATCTGTTTCTCCACTAACTTCGCTACCTCATTAACCACTAGCTCATCCTCGGAAGAAGAAAATCTAATTTCGTTCCTGTCTGGAATGTGTTCACCAGTGATCATAAATTCAATTTCAATTCCTGCGACTTGCTGAAGGATCCATCTATCAGAGGTTAACTGTCTCCAACTATTCAAATGATCAGCAACTTTTCCACTATGAAAGTTCTCAGGATTATTCACAAAATTTGAACTGACCTGTTCCCTAAAAATAGAAACCGCTGGCGCACAAATATCAGATTCTAATCCCGTTTTGTTTTCTTGGAGGGAATCCCGCTCTGTTGGGAGTGGAACTTGGGAGAGAATGTGTGTCCTGTCTGTCGGTTGGAGACACCTCTTCTCTGCTGGTACTGTTGTCTCTGCTGAAACTGTTGTCGAGGTCGCCCTTGGTAGAACTGACGACCTCTGGTGGCGTTTTTTGAAAGGGGCTGTGACAGTGTGGATGATAATTTCCTGTTCTTCACTGCATCGTCGACCCTTTTCGCTAGATCCTCCCCAAACAAAAACTCGTTAGACGTCAGTTTGAAATTTAGCTGCGCATTGCATAAGGCCCTGCAGTCTTGGCTAAGTGTCGGCCTGAGTGCTTCGCGCCGCACTTGTGACAGGTCCTTGTGTGAAGCCATAAGAAGTCGAGCCGCATCGGCCAGTTTGCTAAAGCTGTCACGCTCACTCAACTTCCGACTTGCTGGTTTTTCTTTGAGGTCGGACATAAGCTGAGCGATAATTTTCAGTGTACAACCTACTTGTTCCTGAACAAAGGACAGGTTCGAGTCTCTTTTCTTCGCGAACTTGCCATCTAATTCACGATTAAGAGTCGGCGTTCGAAGCGACGTGACATTTTTGGGCCGCGGATAGTTCTGAAGAGTGTCTCGCACACGTGCCCGATCTGATGGAAGAAGAAGTCCTTCCTCAAAACGATCTGCCAGAGATGGATGAATCCCCTCGCCAACTGTATCCACTACTATGCCTGCGTCAAAATCATTGTCCGAAGCAACATCCGTGTCTTCAGCCGAATCAAACTCATTTTCGAACTGCTCATGAGCAAATCTAACCGAAGCACCGTCTTCTCCATCCGCTTGCGACTCTTGCGCCGAACTGCTTTCGGTTCCATGCGACTCGGTTCCACGCGATGTTGAAGCAACAGGCGTCGCATTAAGCTTACCAACTTTCTCCAAATCAGATAGTCTGCCAGACAAGGCAGTCATTGTCTCCAAAATTTTGTCTATTTTCAGAGTAACTTCACAATCACGTGGGCCAGACGAGCTCTTCTCTATTGAAAGAGACTTATCAACTCCCGTCTTTTCTGACGGTATCACTTCAGAAGGTTGTGCTTTCGCCGGTTTCTTGCCGGTTTTCTTCCCGCCAGCAGCACATTCACCACCTCCCGAGTCCGCCATATTCCGAACAAAACCCACACGAAAAAGTTATATTGATTCCTGCGGACGAGCAAGCGCACCCGTTACAGTATGAAAACAATTTAAAATCCACTGCAAAGATTTTCAAATCTTCAATGGATTAGTGCCCAGCCTTAGCACAGCGGACCTTCTGTGGCCCATAGTTCGCCTCAGGCGATAGTAATTGCTGTAATCGAGACAGCTGCTGAAAAAACAAAGAGGCTGCTTCAGCAAATCGTGACTGACTATGTCAGCAAATCGTGACTGACTGTGTCAGCAAACGTGTACTTCATTTCCGTAGCCAAAATAATATGTCATCCTACCAAAACAAGTCACAATTCCGACTGACCTTAGGTCACACGTGCAAAAACAAGTAACGATCCCAACTGACCCAAATATAGTAGGTCACACCTGCAAAAACAATGAACGCGCCGACTGACGCCTAACATTTCCATGTGTAATTAGCTTCGACGAATAAAATTCATACGCGAAACAACAAGTTCCCGGTTCAAAAAACCAACAAACACCGAAAACTCCAAACTGTTTCCTTACCTTGCAAGTTGACACAATGATAGACAATCAAAATAGTCAATACACTTCAACTAACCTACAACTAAAACTTGTACAGAGAAAGGTTAGAGGAAAATGAAAGCAAAGCAAGAGAGACAGTGCACCAACACACGTCTTCACAGGACGGAAACCATTCGTTCAGTGACGTATTCCCGCGTTCTATCTCACGTGACCCATTCCTCTCGGAATTGTGGGAGATAAAATGTGTGTGAGTGTGTGAATGCGTGCATACACACGCAACATCAATACACACGAGACAAAAATATTAGGAAGGTCAATGCAGTGTGGTGTACACTTACCCCGAGTCTTTCCAGCTGCAAGGTGAGTGAGTTTTTCTCTGTGCTGAGAGCCTCCAGAGTGGTCTGTTTCTGGATGAGACTCTCAGTCAGCGACCGCACTCTCGACTCCAGCTCACTCTCTGAAGTGCTGCTGATGCTCTTTGTCGTCAGCTGAAAAGTCACAGGCAAGTCAAGCTGAGCTCATATGCAGCATCTCAAAATTTATCATAATGTGTACGTAGCAGACATCATGTCAACTATAGCCATAAAGAAGATATATGTAAGAGAAACTGTGTCTTGCAATCTGAGCACATGCAGCATGTCTACATTTATGACATTGTGTACGTAGAAGGCATCATGAAAAATGTAAGAGAAAATGTGTCTTGCAATCTGAGACGCCTGCATGCAGGGTCCTTTGAAAACACTTGCATAATTAACAATTGTTCAAACAACCGTGTTCTCAAACACCTTCGGAAGACACGTTTCTTTTCTCTCCAAGCTGACATATTACAGCAAAAGTACCAAAAAAATGAAAAAAGCAGTGCTAACCTTATGGAACACACTTGCAATAGCATTTAATAGCATTAAGTGACACAGTTCGTTTGAATTGCTATTTAGCTCGTGTAAACCACACACCAGATTTCGTGGTTTATCTAACCCCTGAGCCATCGTGAACCTGTGTGATCCACTTTCCTTTTTTTTCACAATTTAGTCGTCAGTTTGTGATTTCAATACGACTGGCTGTATCTGCAATAGCACGTTATTGTGTATCTCTGGTTCTAAAACACAACAAACGGCTGCGAGTCACACAAACTTATCGGCGGCGGCTGGCTTCAAAGAAAGGATGTTCTCAAGCGGTGAGTGTTTAAACGAAAGGGTGTTTGTACTGTGTGTAAAAGCCTGACAGTATTTATGATGGTTTATGGGAGGCTTACTGTGCCTTTAAGTTTTCTTATTCAAATGACTTTTTCAACACAATGAACAGCAAAATGCGAGGTAAACACCCCTACCCCCCTCCACCATCAGACAAAAAATACACTTTGCGCCCCATTGACTGTACTAACCTGGTTTCGGAGCTTTTCAATCTCTGCCTCCCTGTCGCTGATGCGTGACTGGAAGCTGGCCTTCTGTCTGTGAAGTTCTTCAATGGCGTACTGTTGCTCCTGATAGCACATGTATAACAAACCAAGACATTAAGTCAAAAGATAGCAGAAGGCAGCACTGAACGACAAAATCTCCACAAGTCAATGAATACTTCTACACATGGGTAGCGTGACTCTTGTTGCTGCTAGCTTTCCACTGGAAGGAAGTGACAGAAATGTCCAAGCAATGGGACGAAAAGGTATGAAATAAAATGAAATTCAATGACTAACAATACTACCCCATGTTCAAATACAGCAAGTGTATACTGTAAAATAAAAAATATGAACAAGATCTCGGCATTAACTCGATTGAGCCCCTTGCGAGGTTGGTGATGTCACTTCCACGGGGTTAATTCGTGACTATGTCAAAATCTCAGACACGTGGCACGTTAAAGACCTCAGTCATTCTTCCATAAGTGCAGGTGGTCGATTACACCTAAACACGCACACACCTGAGTAGCGCGACTCTTGTTGCTGCTAGCAGTCCACTGTGAGGAAGCGACGTGAATTTCCCAGCAATGAGATATGATGAACAAAGGGAAGTAAGAGCTCTAACTGCATACGACATAAGTAATAGAGTAAGTGAGAGTTATTCGGAAAGTCTCCTGGCACCTGACAGAATAACAAGCATTGAAATGAACAAGTGACTTTCATCTTCAAATTGTTTTTTTTTCCCCTCCAGTAATGGGACAATAAAGTGAATGAAATGAGACCTGTTTTCGCTTGAGCAGCTCTTGCTCGACGTCCTCCTTTCGTCTCTTCTCCTCGGCCAGACTGTCCTCAAGGGATTGGATGTTGTCCTGCGCAGTGCTGTTCTCCTGCTGCATCTGACTCTCCAGGTCCTGAAAGTATCACAACGTTCAACAGATTACAGACTGCAGGGATGTCGTTAGGGGTCGGACATCGGATATAGACCGATTAATTAAAAGGCTCAAATGTCCGATTCACTTAGCCGCATGGCGGTCAGATGTCTTATCGTTTTCAACTGAGCGCGGTCATTGTCCGATAAGAACTACATTTCTTCGGACAGCGCGTTATTTGATAATTTTCCTTTCATGATAATAATCTTCAAAAAGTGACCAAGCGCTCTCGCGTACAGGTGCACTGAAGTTGTGCAGTGCAGATCTTGCCTTTTACGAACCGTTTGCGGTATGAGCTGTTTGCGTACATCCGTCTACAGCATTAAAGTTCGGAGTACGGGAGACAACTCCAACTGACCAAGGCTCGCGTATGCTTTAATTTGCTTTTGGTTAGAGTTGAAGCGCACGGCACTGAATTATGCCACCAAAAAAAGCTAAAGCCTGCCAAACAAACAAAAAAGCTGAACACGTTTGGCGTTTCAACGGCATCGTGTGCTACATTAGGGCCAAGAAGAACATGGGAAAACACGGCTAGCAATAGCATATTTCCGGAAAATGACAGCGCCAATAACAGTGTCGCCGCTGAAACCTCCACAATCACGGAAATTGAAGTTTCGTGACTTGAAGATGTACGTGTCGGTACAACAGGACATTCGCACAGACGGTCTTTTAATAAGGTTAACTATTCATGGCTGACCCTGTTTAGTACTAGTCGGTTAGAATTTGACAGCAAAGAGACCATCTATATAGGTAAACTGTTTTGTCGAATATGTCAAGAAAAAGCTCTGTCAGGAAATCATGCAGTTTGTGTGACAATCAAAGTAAGAGTGCTGAAGTTTTTGGTTGTTTTTTAGTTTGTTTGTTTCTTTTTTGTGTGTGTCCTGTTTGAAACAAAAGTAATAAAACAATATACGCACACAATGTTGGTGCATATATTGATATGTGTGTGTGTGATCATAATTATGTCCTATTAAAATGTCTGAAAACAGTCAAATGTCCTATTGATGCCGAAGAGCTCAGGACATTTGTCCTATAGGTATGAATTTGTGGCAACATCCCAGAGACTGTCTTACTGCGCTGTGCTGTTCTCATGCAGCAGCTGCATCTTCTGGTCCTGTCAACGCCACATAATATTTCAAAACATTCAGAACAATGACATGGGATAAGTTTGATTTTTAGCTTTCAGACTTTGTACAGCCTTACTAGCTCTTGGCTGGTAATGTAAGACTGCCTCCATCTTAAGACCCTGTTTTCTTAGACTTTCTGTTCATAAGCTCTCTAAATTTACCTCTATTTGAGACTCCCTCCTTTATTATTTATAAGACCTCATTTTCGCAGATATTGAGGTCTTACGGGGGAGGTGCTACTGTACCTGCAACTCCATGCGCAGGTTGTCAGCTGTCATCTTAAAGGGGAGGTGCTACTGTACCTGCAACTCCATGCGCAGGTTGTCGGCTGTCATCTTAAAGGGGAGGTGCTACTGTACCTGCAACTCCATGCGCAGGTTGTCGGCTGTCATCTTGCTCTTCTGGAGCTCTTCTCGCAGCATGTCGCGCTCCTGTCGCACCGAGTCGTACTCCAGGCTTGACACTCCCTCTGCACTCCCTCCTGTTGCTGAGCCGTCACGGAGGCTGGCTATCAAACGCTCCTTGGACTGAAAAGAGGAGTTATGTTTTTAGTTCTGTTCTTCTTCTGCTGTTACAACTACTTGTACCTCGTTCACTTTTTGACTTTGCTTCAAGCTAGATATAGATTGTTTTCGACTGTAAGACTAAGAGGACACTGTAATCATCCATGGAATGTATTCTCTAAGAGGACACCATCATTATCTATAAAACAGACCTGTTTACCCTAAACCCGAGGCAAGAGTACTTTCCCAAAAAGTTGAGTGTATTTTTCAAAAAGTTGGTGTACTTTGCAAGCAAAGCCATATGGGCTAGGAAAAATCTACGCGTGGGTGCAAACGTGTTTGTGTAAGAATAGCATGTCTTGTGAACACCTTCAGAATTTAACTCCTTCCAATACAACAGGGATAAAACAATTTTATTTACCTGTTAGTTTATAGCATTATAACCAGTGTCTTCCAAACAGATTGATAATGAAAAGATGAAGTTCGTGAAATAACATCTGCGGTTGACAGTGGCAAGTTCATTTTTACAATCATCTCAGAAAACATTGCTTCAGCACGGACTACAGCCTTTTCTTCTGGCAGGATTTGCTTTGCGGGAATGAACTTCATAATTCCTTGGCAGCTTTCAGCGGATTTCTTTGCAGCAACCTTGTCCAGGTGAGATTTGGAACTGCAGTGTCGTTCGATGTCATATTTCCCAGCATGGCCAACGGAGAAATCTGATTTACAATACTTGCAGTGTGCATGACTTTTTCCCATAGTAGACTCCACAATTCCTGGCTCTTTCTTATATTTCTCCAAGAAAATCTGCTGCTTCTGCTGTTTAGATTTGGTACAGTCATCCGAAACTGGCACATTTTTCCGCTTCATTTTGCCACGATTGTCCAGACGATCGCACGTGCCAACAACTGAACAAGGTTTCCACAGCTGAAGACTCGCTGTCATGGTTATCTCCCTTCGACCGAAACCGGTATCAGTTGTACCATCCCGTAATCAGCACACCAACACCGGAAAACGTATTCTAGACTTTTTCTTAGGCGTATTTTGTGTGTGTGTCGCGTATTTGCGTACCGATAATAATTTGGCGTACAAAATACGCCCAAATCGTACTGGTAAACAGGTCTGATAGAATGTATTCTCATATGTAATGTGGAGGGAAAAATGAACACAAAGACCAAACACTATAAAACAGAGAGAGAGAGAGAGAGAGAGAGAGAGAGAGAGAGAGAGAGAGAGAGAGAGAGAGAGAGAGAGAGAGAGAGAGAGAGAGAGAGAGAGAGAGAGAGAGAGAGAGAGATGATGATGATGATGATGGAACTTTATTTTTCAAGGATAGAGGTTTAAGGTGACGCCTTTTCTTACAACCGGTCCTTACTTCTAATAAAAATGTCTAATAAGTGATAAACAAGTAAAGCAACAGGACAAATAAACAAAGTAAACGAACGAACCAGAAAACAATCGACAAGTAAGCAAACAAGCAAATAAACATAAACAACAAAATGACAAAGTAAGCAACATACAAATCGAAAGCGAAACATGCAACATGTTAATTGAGGTTACACATGTAAAGTGATCGACGGTAAAATTCACACGATACCAACGTTTACACTAATGCTAATAATGATTATATGGTGTAAATGATGATGATGAAGATGTTGTTGATGATGATGATGATGATGATGATGATGATGATGATCAAGTGATGATGATGATGATGATGATGATGATGATGTTGATGATGATGATGGAAAATCGCAACATAAATTCCACATAATACATATAATAAAGAACATATTTGTGTAATTCATAAAGCTTTGCCAATTGTTGACAGCTACTTGCACATGTTAAGACTAGTATAGCCATCTAGGTAGACATAAAATGATTATGCAGAGCTTGTTTAAAACTCTTTAGTGAGGTTAATGATCTTATTACAGACGGAATGGAGTTCCACACCATAGCGCCAGAGAAGGCTTGACTAGTTTTGAACAAATCAATCCTGGGTATTGGTGGTAGAAAATTCATAGACCCGTACCTTTGTGAAATAGGTCCTGAATATAGCTGGGCACTTCGCCATGATATACTTATAAGATATGAGAGAGAGAGAGAGAGAGAGAGAGAGAGAGAGAGAGAGAGAGAGAGAGAGAGAGAGAGAGAGAGAGAGAAAGAGAGAGAGAGAGAGAGAGAGAGAGAGAGAGAGAGAGAGAGAGAGAGAGACATACAGAGAGAGAGACACACACACAGACAGAAACAGAGAGAGTGAGACTGTCACTCCCCCCTTTTTCTCTGACAGGAAAGATTCTTACCTGCAAAATTCTGGAAGCCTTCTCCTTGTATTCAGTAATTTCCAGCCTTGCTGCTTCAAGTGTTGCCTTCATTGTCTTCAGCTGACCGTATGCCTCTGCTGCTTTAGCTGAACAAACACATCGCATATTTATCTGTTACCGCATCAAAACAGTCTTATTCATAAGGAAAAACAGCACTCTTTATAATATGAAAACACAAAAATAAACTCCACAGTAAACTA
The DNA here is from genome assembly GCF_037325665.1 of Littorina saxatilis. Lineage (NCBI taxonomy): Eukaryota > Metazoa > Mollusca > Gastropoda > Littorinimorpha > Littorinidae > Littorina > Littorina saxatilis. The sequence continues at coordinate 56,244,920 of NC_090261.1, read as the reverse complement.
CAGAAAAATCTGCACATAATCTATACACTTATAAATTACTCCAATATTATTGTGGTTGAAAAAATCGGTTGAAGAGACAATCATTACACTGTTTATACATAAACCAACAACTTTGATCTTCACCCCAGTCCAAATTTTCTATGAGATTCTCACAATTTGGCCAGCTTTTTCCAATTCAGTTCAGCATCTGTGTTAAAATCTCATTGGGTCGATCCAAAGAAAACCTGATCTGACAGTAACGTACATGTATTGATGGCTAGGAAATTAAGCTTTGTTTCTTTGGCATGCTTTACAAGTTTCGATTCAAGGTTCTTGATAAAAATCCTCAGAAAAAGTGTTCTTTGTCCTGAAATGTGATATTTCAATGATTTATAGGTCAAAATGCCTTATAACATGCAAGTTTATTTGTCTGTACCTTTCTCTTCTGTGACCTTCTTCTCTGCGGCAGTGAGGGCATCTGCCAAGGCTTTCTGCTCCTGCTCCAGTCTGCTTTGCCGTTCTGCTGCCTCTTGCTGCAATGTATCAATCAATCAATCAATCAATATGAGGCTTATATCGCGCGTATTCCGTGGGTACAGTTCTAAGCACAGGGATTTTTTATTTTTTATTTTTTTTTATGCAATTTATATCGCGCACATATTCAAGGCGCAGGGATTTATTTATGCCGTGTGAGATGGAATTTTTTTTACACAATATTTCACGCATTCACATCGGCCAGCAGATCGCAGCCATTTCGGCGCATATCCTACTTTTCACGGCCTATTATTCCAAGTCACACGGGTATTTTGGTGGACATTTTTATCCATGCCTGTACAATTTTGCCAGGAAAGACCCTTTTGTCAATCGTGGGATCTTTAACGTGCACACCCCAATGTAGTATCAAACACAGTACATGTATGTGCATTTCATGCTGTGATTTCAGAATGTCAAATGTCATACATAGTATACAAAACCAGGTTCGATACTGCTAATCACATAACTCATTCTTCATTGAATTAAAATGACTACGAAAGACTTCAACTTGAGTCAAATGAAAGTATTAATTTTTCAACTAAGTTTCCATGTAAATGAGCCGAACATTTCATGTTGCACATTCAGCATTATTTCAGCAAAGCGTCTTAGTATATGCTTTGGAGTGTTTGATAAACTGCACGGGTAACAACATGTCACTTGAAACACACATGTGACTCCCACATCTGTCTTAACTTTGCAATTTTGTAAATCATACACAGCTTTTATTTAAACCCTTGTGTGTACAGAGCAACACCCCCTTTAAGACCTACACAAATCTGACAAAATTAGGTCTTAAAAAGGAGGAAGTCTTAAAATAGGGTTAAGTTGATGTAACCGAGTGCCGAAACACTACGATCACCTCGGGTGGCGAAGTGCAATCAAACAGGATTGAAAATGTTAGGGCTAATTTCTTAGCCCTATAAAAACTGTTATGCAAACCCGAAGGTTTCCATGAACATACAGACAATCGGAAACCACCAGACCCCATCACAAACAGAATTCCACAATCCACCGGTGTTGACTTAAAGGCCAACAACTCGGGTGCAGAGTCTGCTGTGAAAGGAGCGGTAGCCTCCCCTGTCACATTTACAATGGATATGAACAGCAAGTTTGATAAAACAGTCTTAAAAGGGAGCGAAGTATAAAATTGAGGGGGTCGGGATCTGGAAAGGGGGTTGCACTGTATAACAGACGGAGGGATAACTTTTATCCAATGCAATAAGAACTATACCTGATAGTGTTTGTGTGCCTGCTGTTCTCGGGCTAGTGTTGCTTCCATCTCAGCAAGCTTGTGTCGCATTGTGTCCAGAGTTTGAGAGTGCATGCCACTGGCACTGGACTGGTCATGCAAGATCCTGCAAGAAATCAAACCAGTACATAATGAAAGATGCTCTGCCATTAGAGCAAGAGAGAAGATGGAGGAGGAGGAGAAGGGGGTGGAGGACAAGGAGGAGGAGGAGGAGGATGAGGATGAGGATGAGGAGAGAGAGAGAGAGAGAGAGAGAGAGAGAGAGAGAGAGAGAGAGAGAGAGAGAGAGAGAGAGAGAGAGAGAGAGAGAGAGAGAGAGAGAGAGAGAGAGAGAGAGAGAGAGAGAGAGAGAGAGAGACGTGTGTCTTTCTATTTGTGTCTAAGTCTGTTTATAAAGATGTCTCTCAGAAAGACTTGCAGCCACCACTTAGGACCCAAACCCCACCCAACCCTAATTTCACCTCACCTTTCTCTGTCAGTCTGTAAACTCTCCACCTCCTTCAGCTTGCTGGTAGCGGCTCTTTCTGATTCCTCAAGCCGTACTCGCAGAACGGCCAGCTGAGAATCCTTGGCTTTCAGCGCCTCCTGCAGGTCCATCTCCCGTGCTTGCAGTTCTCGCACCAGTTGATCGTGAAGAGAGGAGCTGTTCACGTAATCGTTCATCTTTTCTTTTGTCTTCACCAACTCTGGAAACAACACATGAAAGAGTCTGATGTTAGAAACAACACAGACGAGAGTTTAATAGAAAGAATGGTAAAAACCATGGCAACACAAATATGCATAGATTATCCTGAGAGGCAGCTATGACTTCATGCTTTGTTTTCTGTCTCTAATTTGATTTGACATGTTGGTCTGACCCCTGTCTGGTCAACCGTCTGATAGCTTGGACATAAAGGAGGTCTGCTGACCGACAGATTTTTTTGTAGTCAGAGCATTTTGATCCATACATATTTTTAGACACTGTCCAACTGACCTATTGTCTTCTGGGCCTAGGACCAACACTTGTATCCCTTTCACGAAAGGCCACCTGAAATGTAGGGACATTTTGGTTGGTGCAACTGACCTATTGTCCTCTGGGCCTAGGACCAACACTTGTATCCCTTTCACAAAAGGCCACCTGAAATGTAGGGACATTTTGGTTGGTGCAACTGACCTATTGTCCTCTGGGCCTAGGACCAACACTTGCATCTCTTTCACAAAAGGCTACCTGAAATGTAAGGACATTTTGGTTGGTCCAACTGACCTATTGTCCTCTGGGCCTAGGACCAACACTTGTATCCCTTTCACGAAAGGCCACCTGAAATGTAGGGACATTTTGGTTGGTCCAACTGACCTATTGTCCTCTGGGCCTAGGACCAACACTTGTATCTCTTTCACGAAAGGCCACCTGAAATGTAGGGACATTTTGGTTGGTCCAACTGACCTATTGTCTTCTGAGCCTAGGACCAACACTTGTATCCCTTTCATGAAAGGCCACCTGAAATGTAGGGACATTTTAGTTGGTCCAACTGACCTATTGTCCTCTGGGCCTAGGAACAACACTTGTATCCCTTTCACGAAAGGCCACCTGAAATGTAGGGACATTTTAGTTGGTCCAACTGACCTATTGTCCTCTGGGCCTAGGAACAACACTTATATCCCTCTCACGAAAGGCCACCTGAAATGTAGGGACAATTGGCTGGTCCCAAGAGTTTCCATTCAGAGGTACCGTTGTAACGGAAAAGTGGATCATGGTTCCAAATACCTGACTGTGCATTCTTAGCACGCTGGATGATAGAAGCCATCTCCTGATTCAGCGAGGTCACCTCATTCTTCAGCAGGCGGTTCTCCAGTTCCAAGGATGACACATTAGTGTGTCCGACATCGTGAGTTTCCGATTCAGGGGCACTGTGGTCGCTTGCGGCAGGACTCTCCTTCATGGCGTCTTCCAGAGCTTCGATGTCGGCGGATTCGTTCGAACCTGTCGGACTGCTGCGGTGGCTAGCTGCTGGTTGTGTTTCTGTTTCTGTAAAAGTGGCAACATGGCAACTGAGTTTGTAGTCTACAGAGCTCTGTCTTTGCTACTGTTTTCAAGAGAAACCTGTACTTTGAAAAAGTTACATTTTTGATATATATATATATATAATTATGAAAAAAAACCACTGCTATTCATCGTCGCTATATGATATACGTGTAATGAGAATATGTCTTTTCTTCTGTTTACAACTGGCTTCATCAACCTGTGGACAACAATGATAGAAACCAGAAAGAATGGTTTTATTCATTACCTAAAGGACAAATTTATGTACAGAGGACAAAACACACACCAATACATTGTATAATTGTGCACATTAATTTGAGCTTATTTAATACAATTTGTACAACTGGAATCTTGTATTTAGTTGCAAACAGGTCATGCTCACAGAATGTTTATAAAAGTAATGAGACAAAGTTACTATGATTAATTAACATACTGATGGCTAAGAACAGTACAGTAGTCCTTTGAAAAAGAAACCAATGGAAACACAAACAGACAAAAAGCTGCCAGTCCTACGAAAATAAGCGTTCAATTTTATACAAATTCCCACTATGCAATGATGGACAATTGAGGTCTGTCATTTTTTCATTTGAACGGCGATTCTTGAGTGTCATGTAAAGATCGGGTAGGCAAAGGTACATGCTGAAACCTTGCAGACAAAAGGGATAGTCACCAGGTGTGCTAAAAAAAAGAGCCCACAACATTGTTTGAGGACAACATACCTGACAGTCATATATGCCGTTTTTTTGTCCTCTGCAGCTGGGTTTGCATGAATTGTGACATCAAACGTCAGAGCTCAATAGTAAGTTACAGTTTAAGACCTTCAAAAATATGAGAAAATCAAGTCTTAGTCTTACAATGGACTATGGAGGGAGTCTTAATATGGAGGTAAATTTACAGAGGTAATGAACAGAAAATCTGAGAAAACAGGGTCTTAAAAGGGAGGGAGTCTTAATCTTGGGGGTCTTAAAAGGGTTTTACTGTAACTAATTGCTGCCCGATTCTAAACTAGCGGTAGCAGTAACTCACCTGCAGACTCAGCAACAGGTGCTTGAGGAGCACTGGCAGTGGCAGTAGAACCAGAACTCGGTCGTCCTCCACCTTCCTCGCCTGTAGGTATTTCCTCACCTCCTTCCGGCGCCTTGCTGCCGCCACGCAGGGAAGACGTGCTTGACTGCCGCGAGTGATGTCTGCTGCTGATGGGTGTCCCACGTTTTTTGTTCCCTTCTGTGGTGTCCTTGCTGTTGAGGAAGTCGAACAGCGCCTCGTCAGAATCTTTCTTCTTAACCTCCGCTAGTTGCAGTGGTTTACTCGTAGCAGCTGCTGCTGTTGTCGCTCCGCTCACTGTTTTTGCGGCACCACCAGTAGTGGCAGAACCACTTGGTTTCAATGTCGGTTTAGGCGTGGAACTGGAAGTGATCTTAGGCGTGGAAGTGGTCTTGGGTTGTCCGAATCTTGAAGTGTCAGACAGGCGAGAGGGAACACTGACCGATGGTGAAACTGAATAGGGCCGGGCGCCTGGAGATGCTGACTGGGACAACTGTTCTGAGACCACCGGGCTGGCGATGATAGGCTTCTGGCCGGCTAATTCTGCCTCAAGGTGAAACGCATCAGCTGCTGACCGGTCAAGCTTGTTGAGGAAATCCTCTGCCTTTCCTGTGACAGCTGTCAGCCAGGACATGTTGCTGTTCCGGATATATTTGAAACAGTGATCAGTGACTTTCAATTAAAGAACAAAGGTTTTTGCTACACAATGAACAAATATTTTGCGCTAATGAAAGCTGCACATTAAAGCTAGTAGAATCATACAGCTGCATGCCTGTGCATTCATTTGCGTGTGTGAGTGCATGTTTATACTTTTTCCAAATGGAGAGAGAGAGAGAGAGAGATAGTGTGTACCTGTGTCAGTGAGTGTGTGACACAGAGAGAGACACAGAGAAAAGAGAAAAACAGACACTGAGATAGCAATTGGTGTGTGTGTGTGTGTAACGATAAGAAGTGAGAAGAATATGTGCTTAGAATGAACCAAACCAAAATGGAAGCCAAGTAACTTTATTGTTTATATAATTGTTGTGAGAAATTAGCCAACAATTATTTCTAAGCAGGAATTTGCAGACGAACCTTCCACTGGGCGATTTATTCAGCTTCCTCTTGTCCACGGAAAGAAAAGGAAGTTACGATGCTGTAAGAATATGTACAAACCTCTCTGCAACACAATTCGACCCACTCTCGAGATTTTCAAATCCAAATTTTTGTCTGCATCTACAAAAAGTGCACAAAATAAACCAAAACAACCATACGTGGATGACTAACTGCGCATGCTCGCAGTATAAAGTCTTCTTCCTTCCGGTCAGATCGACAACATCTTCACGTGGGTTGGAAGACGAGTGAAGTAATCAAAACAAAACATGAAAACCGTGGCATTAATTAGGTACGGCGATTTTTTTTAAAACAGCGGTTTTACACTGATACTAATTGTCACCCGCGAAGATCGGGAAACGCTAGGTTCTTCCGTTTTGAGCACTTGTTGAGTCTGATGCGTATCAACTCCCCCCTCGCCCTCTACTCTAGCAGACAGACATAGACACACAGACAGACAGACAGACACGCACAGAAACACACACATACACACACGCACGTACACTGTCACTCAAATATGCATGCAATCAATGCCATGGGTGCTTGACAAGGTATATATATATATATACTAGATCTATCCTACTCTTGCATAAAGGTCATGATGCCATACAGTAGTAGTAGTAGTAGTAGTAGTAGTATGTAGGGGCGGCTATATTTGTTAGCCGAAGGCCGCGAGGCCTTATTGGTGCCCCTTCTTTGTCAGATACTTTGCATGCCTAAATCCCTATTCTTTCAATGCTTTCAATCAAAGTCGTAAAAAAGGTTAAGAAATTTTGGAGAATTGTCCAAGAAGTTTTTGAAGGCGTCTACTGTGGGTGCAAATTTTATGTTAGCGGGTAGTGCATTCCAATTGTTAGCAACTCTATGAGAAAACGAAAACTTGCGCTTGTTAGATCCATTTGTTTTTGATTTTTGTTTCCTGTGCCAGTGGCGGCAAGGACAGCTGTTTCAACATGCTGGAGTGTGTGGCCGAGGGACACCAGATTGTTGCCCTGGCCAACCTCAGACCTAAAGACAAAGCCAAAGGTCAGTATACATTCTAATCTATAGATAATGCATGGGAAACCCCCTTTTCAACACCTCCAACAATAGGAGAAAATCAGGTCCTGAAACGGAGGGAGTCTTTAAATTAAGGTAATGAAGAGAAAACCTGCAAGAACAATAAAGGTTAAGTTAAAATTAAACAAGTCGCGTAAGGCGAAAATACAACATTTAGTCAAGTAGCTGTCGAACTCACAGAATGAAACTGAACGCAATGCCATTTTTCAGCAAGACCGTATACTCGTAGCATCGTCGGTCCACCGCTCATGGCAAAGGCAGTGAAATTGACAAGAAGAGCGGGGTAGTAGTTGCGCTAAGAAGGATAGCACGCTTTTCTGTACCTCTCTTTGTTTTAACTTTCTGAGCGTGTTTTTAATCCAAACATATCATATCTATATGTTTTTGGAATCAGGAACCGACAAGGAATAAGATGAAAGTGTTTTTAAATTGATTTCGACAATTTAATTTTGATAATAATTTTTATATATTTAATTTTCAGAGCTTGTTTTTAATCCAAATATAACATATTTATATGTTTTTGGAATCAGAAAATGATGGAGAATAAGATGAACGTAAATTTGGATCGTTTTATAAATTTTTTTTTTTTTTTTACAATTTTCAGATTTTTAATGACCAAAGTCATTAATTAATTTTTAAGCCACCAAGCTGAAATGCAATACCGAAGTCCGGGCTTCGTCGAAGATTACTTGACCAAAATTTCAACCAATTTGGTTGAAAAATGAGGGCGTGACAGTGCCGCCTCAACTTTCATGAAAAGCCGGATATGACGTCATCAAAGACATTTATCAAAAAAATGGGGTGTTGCAGGTAGCTTTGTTTCCTCCTTGGGGATGAAGCTACCAGGGGAAGGGATTGTGTTGGAGGTGCGGGTAGAGGGGTAGCCCTCCCGGTGCTCCCCCTTGGACCTCCCTAGTCTAGGACCCTGGGTCTTCGCGAGGTGGCCATTGTGGCGTAATCCCTCCGGACTAGCATAACGTTTCCCTATCCCAAGACCGACCGTGCGTGGTCTATGACCACATCCTCTACGAGGTGACCCTATCAACTAGGCAGCGAAAGCCCCTAGGCGAAACACGGCGGATCTAGAGGAGAGAACCTCGATAAAAAATTTGAGCTGCCATGAAGACGGAGCATGTTGGCTGAGGACAGCGGGCAGACCTTCTGTGCCGACACCCATCTACAGGAGAAAACCAGGCATGCACGCATCAAACCCAACATGGCCATCAAAAAAATGAAAACAACGTTCGGGGATTTCATACCCAGGAACTCTCATGTCAAATATCATAAAGATCGGTCCAGTAGTTTAGTCTGAATCGATCTACACACACACACACACAGACACACACACACACGCACATACACCACGACCCTCGTCTCAATTCCCCCCTCTAGGTTAAAACATTTAGTCAAAACTTGACTAAATGTAAAAAAGGGGAGGAGGGGTATGTGTGGGTGGGTGGGGAGGTGGGGGGGGTCTTAAAGTCAAAAGGCAGATCGGGGGTCCTTTTTTGACTCACATGCGAAGCAAAAGTGAGTCTATGTACTCACCCGAGTCGTCCGTCCATCTGTCCGGACGTCCGTCCGGACGTCCGGAAAACTTTAACGTTGGATATTTCTTGGACACTATTCAGTCTATCAGTACCAAATTTGGCAAGATGGTGTATGATGACAAGGCCCCAAAAAACATACATAGCATCTTGACCTTGCTTCAAGGTCAAGGTCGCAGGGGCCATAAATGTTGCCTAAAAAACAGCTATTTTTCACATTTTTCCCATTTTCTCTGAAGTTTTTGAGATTCAATACCTCACCTATATATGATATATAGGGCAAAGTAAGCCCCATCTTTTGATACCAGTTTGGTTTACCTTGCTTCAAGGTCAAGGTCACAGGAGCTCTTCAAAGTTGGATTGTATACTTATTTTGAAGTGACCTTGACCCTGAAGTATGGAAGGTAACTGTTTCAAACTTAAAAATTTTGTGGGGCACATGTTATGCTTTCATCATGAGACACATTTGGTCACATATGATCAAGGTCAAGGTCACTTTGACCCTTATGAAATGTGACCAAAATAAGGTAGTGAACCACTAAAAGTGACCATATCTCATGGTAGAAAGAGCCAATAAGCACCATTGTACTTCCTATGTCTTGAATTAACAGCTTTGTGTTGCATGACCTTGGATGACCTTGACCTTGGGTCAAGGTCACATGTATTTTGGTAGGAAAAATGTGTAAAGCATGTGAGTCGTATGGGCTTTGCCCTTCTTGTTTTATATTTGTTTTATAGATCATTCATTCATGGTTATGTTGCTTTTAATGATACTTGTTGAGGAAGATAGTTTCAGAAATCATTATGCTTATGTTTATGGTCAAAGTGCAAGGCAAACATCTATGGCCAGCGAAAGTTTAATATTCTTGGGTTAAATCTGCAAAGGTAGGTCTTAAATATGGAGATCATCACTGAAAATCCACTGCATCTACAAGTACACTTATTTTCACTTGTCATCATGAAAATCCACTACATCTACAAGTACACTTATTTTCACTTGTCATCATTTTCACGAGTTTTCATTCACAAACACCTGGTAAATAAATCTCATGTTCCCCATGCAATAACTCGAAGTGGTGAATGGGTTTGAGCTTTCATGTGAAACGTGGATTGTCAAAGTAAAAGCCAATCAGGCTGATTGTTTGATGTGTGGAACCATCGTGGCTTTGGATTTGTGTTTCCGAGGACAACGATTGTAAGCATTCACTCTCAAAGACCCAATCAATGTTGATAATTACCGCGGCGACTCATGGTCAATTTGCAACTTATCTCTGTAATCGCAAAATCCACAACGAAAAGTCATAAACACTTAAAAGAAAGGAAATATGCTCAACACTTACTGAATTCACAGGTATGATTGCAGCTCTGTACATTTTCAGACTGGAAGAAAAGCGTCAACAAGCTACGTTTGACGTCACATGCAAGTTTGACGTGTTATCTCGTGCTACTGTGACGATGCTTTGTGGCCCGGAGTTGGATTCTAAAAATTCGTCTCCCTGTGGGTTATTGTGCATTTTGTTGCACAACCAAAATGATGACAAAAACGATGTTTGGTAGCTTGTTGTCAGACCAGCACTTTGTTGTTAGTCCTCGGGGAGCATATCGCCTTTTGTCTCATATTTATCAACCGTGGCCTTCGGCCTTGGTCGATAAAGATGAAACAAAAGACGATATGGTCCCCTTGGACCAACAAAAAAGCTGGTCTGTCAACAAGCCACCAAACATCTTATATTGTTCTAAAAAGCTGAAGTCAGACTTCATAGTTTGCATTCACTTCATTAAATTGCAACAATAGCCAATACTGGCTCCTGCAACGTACCAATACCAGATCCAGATCCAGAAACTAATACTACTTATTTGCCGTTCTTGAAGTCAAACAAAACATTTCATTTGCTGACCGCTTTAAATCTTTGAAAGTGGTCAGCAAATGAAATGTTTTGTTTGACTTCAAGACCTGCAAATAAGTAGTTTTCATTTCTGGATCTGGATCTGGTATTGGTACGTTGCAGGAGCCAGTATTGGCTATTGTCACAAATTAATTAAGTGAATGCAAACTATTATTTCTTGTTTCAGATGAACTAGACAGCTACATGTACCAGACGGTGGGTCACCAGGCCATAGAGCTGTACGCAGAGGCCATGGCTTTGCCGCTGTACCGTCACAATATCCAGGGAACGGCGTTGGACACTGACAGAGACTACCTGCCTCAGGAGGCCGATGAAGTGGAAGATCTCTATCAGCTGCTCAGTAAGATTCAGGTTAGTTTCTGGTTGTGATCAACAAAGGGAAGTAAGCGCTCTAAATGCATACGACATGTGTAAGGCCAAAAAAAAAAAAAGGTCTGTTTACGGTAACATAGGCTAAAAAAATAGGGTTGGTAGGTCGGGATTTTTTATTTTTTTATTTTTTGTTTCCAAAAAACCATATTTTTACGGGTTTTTTTTTCTTATTTTTTTCCCCAAATGCCAAAAAAAAAGTCTAGGGTCGCGCGAAAAAAATAGGGTCGGTCGGGTTACCGTAAACAGACTATTTTTTTTTTGGGGCCTAATAGAAAAAGTGAAAGTTATGCAGAACCCGTCTCCTGGCACAATAGCAAGCATTGAAAATGAACAAGCTACTTTCATCCTCTTGAAATGAAATTTGAGGATAAAAGTTGCTTGTTCATTTCAATGCTTGTTATTCTCTCAGGTGCCTATTTCCTTTTGTTATTAGATCTTTAAAAAGCGCTCTGCCTATTTTGTTTTGCTTAGTTTCTGGGTGATTTTTTTGTTTCTTCAGCACTTAACACTTCAGATCTCAATGCAATAGGAATCTCAAACTAGATTCAGTAAGATAATTATTGTGCTGTTTGCTTCACATAAGGTGTTAATATCTGTGCTTGTTCAGTCAGTCTTCAAAGCAGAATTTCTGCTTCGCCTTTAACATTAATGAAAGTTTAGATGGATGTGTATTATGTACATGTATCTGAATGATTAACTTCCATAATATTAATATACAGTTTGTGTCTAGAAAACAATGGAACCACTGGTGTGATTTTATATTGTGTGTGTTCTGCTTTCCTTTCATGCAGGGTGAGATGGAAATTGAGGCAGTGGCTGTTGGTGCAATATTATCAGATTATCAGCGAGTCAGAGTGGAGAGCGTGTGAGTATTAACCAGAAACACTTAAATTTAAGACTGTTCATTGTATGGATTGACTTGATATTTAAAGTACATGTACTGCATTATTTCAATGACAGTTTTGTACAATGATTAATGGGGTCACATGAATCAGATGGACATCTCCAAATTTTCTTCAGTATAGATTGCAGATTACATGTATCACCAATAAAAAGAGAATGTTTTAGAGGCATGTAGATTACATCTGAAGCTTATTTTGTGAATTCGTAACTATTATTGGCTGTAAAAAATAGCCTGCCTTTAGCCAGTGTATGTATTTTGATATATCCCATGACCTCCCTTCTTTGTCTCTGTAAATGTACTCTAGGTATATTTCTTGTATTTCCATTGTTCTCTTGTTACATCTATGATGTAACTATTGCACTCTTATAACACATAAAATAGAGGATAAATAAGGGTGCACGAAATACATCATAGCTGGCTCTACTTTCTGTCGTCCTTGACATTCCAAAATGCACATGTACCTATAGACCGGATGTGCAAGGGGTAACCACGCTTTTGAGAACTTGCGCGAGAGTCGTTCAGTGTTATAGCTGAGTTTTAGTCTCGACTTGCCGAGACTATCATCGTAGCGTCATAGATTTCATGACGTCTGTGGTCCATCGCGTCATATTAAGGGGACGTAATCTGTTGTTTCCTTCTATTCGCTGTTCTATTTCTCTCTTGTGATCAACATGACAAGCCATATGTGTTTGAGTGTGTGTGCTCGTGCTCTCAACTAAAACAAAAGTCAAACTAGCAATCGTTAAAAACCCAGTCCGTCCGACCAGCACTGCTATGTTCAGACTATGCTCATGTGAAGTTACAGCGTGCCCGGTACACACGCCCTTATCGGTACATCATCGACTACGAGTGTTCTCTGGACAAGCTGTTTAATGCATTTTGCGAGTATTTCTAGCTCTTCTGCGGTGCAGTAGGCCTTATAGACGATGAAGGTGTCCAAGATCTCAGGGGATGCGTGTGTAACCACTAGGTATTCAGTCAAATTCGTGTAAGAGGCTTTCAACTGACGGGGACAACCAAGCCACCATTATGCACCGACTTGACATAGATCAACAGACGTGCCTTTAGAATAAGGTATGTGCAGAGGTGCCTCATCTGAACAGACAACTAAAGCTTGATGTTTCCGTCACACTTTGTCTTTTAGATATTCATGGGATATACAGGTTACAACACTCGTGATTTTTTATATGGCTTGTATTTCAGTCAAGACCCAGCGGGAATATCAAAGGGACTCACTCGCCAGAGGCTCGTGAGTCCCTTGATATTCATCCGCTGGGTCTTGACTGAAATACAAGCCATATAAAAAACCACTCGTGTTGTAACCTGTATATATGTTATGGTTTGTAATGGTGTTCCAGATGCCTGCGCCTTGGCCTAACTCCACTTGCATATTTGTGGAGAAGAGAGCAAGCTCCCCTTTTACAGGAGATGGTGGACTGTGGAGTGGAGGCTATACTCATCAAGGTGGCTGCCATGGGTTGGTAGGCTTTGCTGATAGAGATTTTGACATTCTCCTATTTTGGTCTATTGAGTTTTCAGTAAGTTTTATATTTGACACAGTATTGCAGAGTTTTTTTTGGTATTGTTTTGGCTAATAATTTGGAAAAGGTTGCTGGTAAATTGAGGTTGATGAAGGAAAGACAGCTAGCTGATTTGGGCCCAGAATGTTGTAATTTCTGGTGAATTCTTTCTATTTTTATTTTTTTCTGACTTGCATGAATTTGCATGAAACCTTGAACAACATATCTGAGCCGTGGGTTGATTTTTGTCCATTCCATCTTTGCAATGAAGGGTTTGATTCCCTTGAAATAAATATTTAGACATGGAGAGATAGATACCCTAGATGCGACCCTGTATGTTGTATCTTGCTCATGATTTCTGCATAATTTCTTGATGTTTGTGTTTCACAGGTTTAGAACCAGAACGTCATCTGGGGCTTTCATTGCAACAGATACTTCCCTACATGTTAAAAATGGTGAGATCCTTGTGTTTTCACTTATTTTGTAAAGTTAGGGGGATGGCATATTGAACTTGATTTGCAAATGGTAGGTTTAGTATGTTTTGAATTTGGATGCTTTTGAAGTTCTTTGAAAATTGAAATGATTAGCAATTTCTTTTTCAAACTTGGCAGGGTACAGAAACAGTGCCCATAACCCGAGTTATTGTCTACACATTTAAAAAATAAAAAAGATCTGACCTTCCATTGAGGTAACTATTCTGCCATTTCATGATGAAGAGGGCTTGATTTCAATTAGTATTTGGCTTTTTGTTTATTGTAATCATTATGTTCTCTGTTGGCTGTTGCAGGAAAAACAATATGGACTAAACGTGTGTGGAGAAGGTGGAGAATATGAAACATTTACTTTGGACTGCCCCTTGTTTAAAAAAAAACTTGTGGTGTAAGTACAATGTACTCAAATTCCCAGTGAGAGCTATATATTAAAGTTTTGCAGTCTTTAATGCACAATTTCATGCAAGTAAACCTGGCTTTTATCAATTAAGAGAAGGTTCATGTCCATTCCCATTAGCATTTCTTAAAACTGTAAGACAGTTGTCTCCCTTACCCTTGTCTTGAGCATATTCAGCTTCTTTCATGATGTGTGATTTGCATATTCTACACAATATTTTTATTGCTGCTATTTCAGCTTTTCGTTCTTTTTTTCCTCAGTGGGGTCAGATTTTAATTCATTATGCTGTTGACCTTTTCTGGACATATGATTTTTTGTATACATTTTACTGTCATGTGTTGAAGACAAGTGTTTTTATTGGATTGAATTTGGTATGGTTTTAACAATGTAAAAGAAATGAAGCACTAGTCATCATGTGTAAGGTATAGAATCAAGAAAAATAAGATTTCCAAAAATAAATTATAGTTTCAGTTTTTGATTTCAGCCTTTGTAGGTGACTGAACATAATTAAACTACAAATAACAGAGCTTGTACAGTTGATTTTGCTGTCTGCAGGAATAACAAGGAGACTGTGATACACTCAGCAGATGCCTTTGCCCCAGTGGGATACATACACTTCAATGAGCTGCACTTAGAAGACAAGGTGACTTGAATTTTGTCCTATTTACTTCTTTTTCAAAATGTCTGCTTTCATGAATTTTACATCTCTAATATAATAAGCAGACTTATTGAGAACTGTTTCAGATTTTCATAGTCCAAATTCTCTTTGTTGTTTCTTATAGAGATGTTCTTGTTTTTGCGAGTGAAACAGACGTTGTGTGTTTTCAGGGAGATGACAGGCCAGTAGAGGAGATAATAAGAGAACTTCCCTTGACCTCTAGTCACACACTGATGGAAACCTTGAGGTCAGAGGTTAAGGACACTGACCTTGACATCACGTCTGTCCCTACACTACATATTCCTTTCATGCAAGCTATGACAGGTAGGTTATGAGCTACTGTTCATGCACACTTTCTGTTTTTGTGTGAACATTAATTTTGCAGTTTGCGTTTTAATTTTTTTTTTTTTTTAAGAGGTTTGAAGGCTTTCCTTCAAATTTGAAATGAGTTTAAAATGTTGAAAGGTATCATAAACAAAGTGCACATTTCCAAGAGTGTCATCTAATTACCTACTCTTTTCATGCGGATAGACGCAGAATCTCAGTTTATGCAGGAGGGACTTTTTTTGTTACATTTGTGCTTTTATATCTTCACCTAGTCTTTTTTATGCAGATAGATGCGGAATCTGAGTTTATGCAGGAGGGACTTTATTTGTTACATTTGCGTTTTTGAGTCACTTGAGAAAAAGTGACTCTATGTAATCGGTCAGTGTTAGTCTGTCCGGCCGGCCGGCCGGCCGGCCGTCCGTAGACACCACCTTAACGTTGGACTTTTCTCGGAAACTATCAAAGCGATCGGGCTCATATTTTGTTTAGTCGTGACCTCCAATGACCTCTACACTTTAACGATGGTTTCGTTGACCTTTGACCTTTTTCAAGGTCACAGGTCAGCGTCAAAGGAAAAATTAGACATTTTATATCTTTGACAAAGTTCATCGGATGTGATTGAAACTTTGTAGGATTATTCTTTACATCAAAGTATTTACATCTGTAGCCTTTTACGAACGTTATCAGAAAAACAAGGGAGATAACTAGCCTTTTCTGTTCGGCAACACACAACTTAACGTTGGGCTTTTCTCGGAAACTATAAAAGTGACCGGGCTCAAATTTTATGTGAACGTGACTCATTGTGTTGTGAATAGCAATTTCTTCCTGTCCATCTGATGCCTCATATAATATTCAGAACTGCGAAAGTGACTCGATCGAGCGTTTGTTCTTCTTGTTAAATATATTTGTTTGATTTGCATTTGGGACAGAGGAGAAACAGAATGTTCATAATTTCAGATCCAGTAGCTCCGTGTAGCAGAGCGAGAGGGAACTATTTCAGTGTGGGAGGAGTGGTGGCGGTCACACAGGGCGACTTGAACACGGCCACCAGTATAGCCATGGAGCAGTTCAAAGGTCAGTACAGTGGACCTCCCTTGTAAGACCACCAAACATCTGAACAAAATCAGGTCATAAAGGGGAGCGAGTCTTACAATGGACATACATATAGAATCAAAACACGAGACAGGTAGGTTGGTGGAACGTTTGTTATTGACAAAGCAATACATTCACAAATATTTCGACCCAACGGCCTTTTTAGTGAACAGACAAACAAATATTCACACAAAACTACTTATATACAATCAATCAATCAATATGAGGCTTATATTGCGCGTATTCCGTGGGTACAGTTCTAAGCGCAGGGTTTGTTTTAAAAAAAACAATTTTTTATGCAATTTATATCGCGCACATATTCAAGGCGCAGGGATTTATTTATGCCGTGTGAGATGGAATTTTTTTACACAATACATCACGCATTCACATCGGCCAGCAGATCGCAGCCATTTCGGCGCATATCCTACTTTTCACGGCCTATTATTCCAAGTCACACGGGTATTTTGGTGGACATTTTTATCTATGCCTATACAATTTTGCCAGGAAAGACCCTTTTGTCAATCGTGGGATCTTTAACGTGCACACCCCAATGTAGTGTACACGAAGGGACCTCGGTTTTTCGTCTCATCCGAAAGACTAGCACTTGAACCCACCACCTAGGTTAGGAAAGGGGGGAGAAAATTGCTAACGCCCTGACCCAGGGTCGAACTCGCAACCTCTCGCTTCCGAGCGCAAGTGCGTTACCACTCGGCCACCCAGTCCACAGATATATATACAGATACTATGAACAAAAAATTTAAGAAAACTGAGTCTTAAAAAGGGAGGTCTTTTAAGTTTTATAGGGAGGTTGTGGTGGTGGGGTTGGGTGGGTTCCGTTTGTGGTGGGCGGGGAGGGGAGGAAAGGAGTTAGGGATGGGTTTTTTGTTTGTTTGTTTGTTTGCTTAACGCCCAGCCGACCACGAAGGGCCATATCAGGGCGGTGCTGCTTTGACTTATAACGTGCGCCACACACAAGACAGAAGTCGCAGCACAGGCTTCATGTCTCACCCAGTCACATTATTCTGACACCGGACCAACCAGTCCTAGCA
Organism: Littorina saxatilis; assembly: GCF_037325665.1. Classification (NCBI taxonomy): domain Eukaryota; kingdom Metazoa; phylum Mollusca; class Gastropoda; order Littorinimorpha; family Littorinidae; genus Littorina; species Littorina saxatilis. The sequence goes on along the minus strand of NC_090261.1, from coordinate 56,227,679 downwards.
CTAACCCCATAATGCCAGACGCCAGGCGGAGCAGCCACTAGATTGCCAATTTTAAAGTCTTAGGTATGACCCGGCCGGGGTTCGAACCCACGACCTCCCGATCACAGGGCGGACGCCTTACCACTAGGCCAACCGTGCCGGTCGGGGATGGGGGGAGGGGTTGAGGTTCAATATTATGCTCATAGAGATATTGTGCACGAGTGGCCACTTTGATACTTTTGAGATGTCCTGAATATTTCAATATGGGGGGGGGGGGGTGGGGGGGGGGGTGGGGGGGGGGGGGGGGGGGGGTGGTTGAGTTCCTGGTTTTCGGGATGAAACAGAACTCACATGAACAAAATGAAAAATAAAGCGGCTTCATACACTGTCAGGCAAGATGAGCTAATCCTACCTACATTCAACCTTAGCTCTTTTTAAAAAAAATAATTTTAGGCTGAACTTTACGTGAGCCAATAGTGTAAGAAACATGTTGTTCAGGTTAGAAACATGAACGAAGGGGTATCTACAGCGTGTTTGATTTCATTTACCTACTATTACCCTGACCCAAGTATACCTGTCACGAAAGGCCACCTGCAATGTAGGGACGCTTTTGGCTGGTCCTCAACACAAATCTGATAGGTGTTGCGATGCTTTTTTTCATCTGTTTCAGGTTCAGTGGAGGCACTGGGCAGGAAAATGTCAGACTTGTTCTCCATGTGTGTGTATGTCAACAACATGTCAGATTTTGCTGCTGTCAATGCTGTGTACAAGACGTACTTTGGCATCAACCCCCCTGTTAGGTATGATTTTTCTAGATTCCAATCCTTTGCTATTTTATTCTACGAAAGAGGAATAAGACCTTAAATCTAAGTGTAATAAACTCCCACCATAACTCCCAAGAACTTGAGTAACAAACGGTATGCTAGTAGTTCCTCCCAAGTAAGGCCATTCCATTTAAAACCTCTCTTCAAATGAAGACTAGTTTTGTTGGTGTTAACACCTAGGATTTAATTTTTGTGGTTATGTTTTTCTCTCTCTCTAGAGTTTCGTTAGGACGGAGTACTCTGTGAAGTTTGTTCCTGGATAACAGATTTTTTTTTTTAGCTTGAAGAGAATCCACTCTGAGTGATTTAGAACTGGTTCTGACAGTTTGAGGGTATTTTGTTTTGTTTGCTCATTTTAACTTTCACCTGCTTTCTTTTTTTTAGGGAATCCAGGATAAACCATTCTCAGTGTGTCTCTGATATTTAACTGCGAAAATCACCATTGCAGAATCTGTGTAGGGGCAAGTCTGCCACAGAACGTTGTGTTCTGCATGGACTGTCAGGGCTGGGGAGAGGAAGGAGGGGAGGAGTGCAGCAGTGACAGACGCACCATGCACGTACAGGGAATCTCGCATTGGGCGCCCGCCAATATCGGTCCCTACAGCCAAGCCACTGTGGTCAGTATGCATGTGGTTTTTTCTTCTGGTAAATGTTTCTCATACATTTTCTGCTTTCCAATGCCACTCTTCTACTCTGGAGTTTAAAGACATTGCTGGTAAGGATTTAATTATTAGCATTGAGCTAGAATGGATATGGATGAGAAATCCATGGCTTGATGTAGTGGCTTGGTGTCTTAATAAATGTTTCTTGAGAGAAAACAAAAGTTCTCGACTGTGCTTGTTTCCTCTGTGAAGCAGCCTATTTGACAGTCTTCAAATGATTCTTTTTGAGGATGGAAAATGGCTTGTTCATTTCAATGCTTGTTATTCTCTCAGGTGCCAGGAGATAAGTTCCGCACAACTCTGTATGCATTTAGAGCGTTTACTTCCCTTTCTTTGTTTCTCTAATCTTCATCTTCATTGTGGTTTTGCAGTTGGCTGGGCAGGTGTTCATAGCAGGCCAGATCCCCTTGGTTCCTGGCACCATGCAGTTAGTGTCCGGCAGTGTGGCCACCCAGTGCCGCCTGTCGCTGAAACACACTCTCAGCGTGCTGCAAGCCATGTGTCCCGGCAGGTGTCTGAGAGACGTCCTCCTGTGTGTGTGCTATGTCACCCACCCCGACGTCATACCTGTTGCCAGGGGACAGTGGGAGACGATGTGTGCTGTGGAACAGGTGCTGGTTTGGCTGGTTTTGTTTGTGATGTGTGTGTGATGTGTGTGTGTGTGTGTGTGTGTGTGTGTGTGTGTGTGTGTATGTGTGTGTGTGTGTGTGTGTGTGTGTGCTATGTCTTCCACCCCGACGTCATACCTGTGGCCAGAGGACAGTGGGAGAAGATGTGTGCTGTGGAACAGGTGCTTGTTTCTGCTGGTTTTGTTAAGTGATGTGTGAGAGGTGTGAGATTGAAGGTTTTATAGAAATGAAAAACTGTATGAGTACAAGAGAAATTAATAAAAATGTATGTCTGTGAATTTGATTTTGTCTGGTTGGAACTGTGTGTGTTTGTGTTTTTCAAAGATTGGCAGAACGTTTGTTAGTCTTGTTTTATTGGGTAAACTGAGGAAATGAAGTGCTAATCATTTCCCTGGCTCTGAATATTCATACAAATTATTTTAGGCTGGTTACGTAGTACTTCTTTCATCTGATTGTGCAAGTCTGAAAACCTTTGTGTGTGTGTGTGCGTGCATGCGTGTGTGTGTGTGCGTGCGTGCGTGTTTGTGTGTGTGTGCGTGCGTGTGTGTGTGTGTGTGTGTGTGTGTGTGTGTGTGTGTGTGTGAAAAAGACAACTGATTTATCTTGGGCCTCGCTGTCATCAGCTGCATAACATCCACACCTGTTCATTTCTTCCAGGATGAAGTGTGTCTGTCAGAAGAAACATCACACAGACCCACAGTAGAGTACGTGGTGGTGCCCTCCCTTCCCAGGGCAGCCAGTGTGGAATGGCAGGTGTACTCCAAGTGTCAGCATGCAGCAGTTCAGGGTGAGTTTGTCATACAGTGGAACCCCCCCTTTTAAGACCTCAGAAAATTAGAGAAAATCAGGTCTTAAAAAGGAAGGAGTCTTGAATTGGAGGGTCTTTAAAAGGGGTTCCACTGTGTCGAACACTACTTTTCTCGGAAACACTTTTTTTTTTATCAGGCAAAATCATGTAAGTAAAAGAAACATGGACAGTAACTGGCAGAAAAGTAGCAAAGAAAGCATTACATGACTTTGACCGCTTGTTACTCAAACTCTCAAAGTTTGACGACTTGTTACTGCAAAAGAGCTTCATGACACCACTGATATGTTCTCTTTATTTTGAAATTAAAAACAACACCAATGATAAGTTTTTTCATCACTTTTCGTTTGATAATTATCACATACACTCACGTATTGCTGATAGATATCTAGTCATTCGAAAGATACGAAGGATTAGAACAACGTTGCAGTGCATAATTATATTGTCTGTTTTAACAGGATTGGAGTCAACGTGCAATGATGGAAAGTTCAGAGTTCACACAAGATGCCTACGATGTGTGGACACACCTGTGTGGTTCACCACTTCTACTCATGTGTGTGAGTACACATTGTAGAGATGTATTGTTTTGTATCAAAGGCAATAGATATTCCATGCTGTAATTATCAAGCTTTACAAAAGTGGTATTTAAGCCTTATAGATGTATGTAGACTGAGGAGAGGGATGAAAGCAGAAATTGCATTGTCTGATTATATGTTTTGGTGGCAACATGTTTCAGGAATGTTTAAGTTTAGCAAGTCAGCGCAATTTTCAATAACATATTGTAAGCATTAAATTATCTTTGGTAGATGTTTTCCGATGTAAGATACACTTATGTAAATATTTGTAGCATAACGCACCTGGCTCAAAAAGACAGAATGAATGAAAATCCTTGTGTACATGCAGCTTTTGTATAGTAGTGTTTCTTTTTACACCCCCGGTATAGGGGTGTGTATAGGTTTCGGTCGATGTGTTTGTTTGTTTGTGTGTTTGTGTGTTTGTGTTCGCATATAGATCTCAAGAATGAACGGACCAATCGTCACCAAACTTGGTGAACAGGTTCTATACATTCCTGAGACGGTCCTTACAAAAATTGGGACCAGTCAAACACACGGTTAGGGAGTTATTGGTGGATTAAAATTATACAAGGACTTATAGAGGGACATCTTAATGGTCAAAGGGAAATAACCATTCTCACTCAGTCACTGCCACCAACTGAGAAGGTTATTTCCCTTTGACGGGGGTGTTTTTCCTACCTCGGAGGAATTTCTTGTTCACTTTAAATTTCGTATTCGTATAATTTGGCTGTTTTGTTACTTCAAATTCATATTGCCGGTATTTAATATTGTTTTCAGATTTGCAAGACAAGTGCGGCAAAGAACTGGACGCAGATGCTGCTGCTGCCGCCTGCCTGAAGTGCTACACTAAGATGTTGGGCCAGCTAAACAAGGGCTGGGGTGATGTCCCTTTACTGCGTATCTTCTACCCTGCTCAGCTCTGCTCGTACACTGTGCTCTCTGAAGGTGAGTTTGAGAAATGGGATGCTGTGTTACAAAGAAATAGAGAATGGGATGTTTCTGTCCTGGCCCCTCAAAGACCAGAGTTTATCAATATGAGGCTTATATCGCGCGTATTCCGTGGGTACAGTTCTAAGCGCAGGGATTTATTTATTTTTATTTTTTTTATTTTATGCAATTTATATCGCGCACATATTCAAGGCGCAGGGATTTATTTATGCCGTGTGAGATGGAATTTTTTTTACACAATACATCACGCATTCACATCGGCCAGCAGATCGCAGCCATTTCGGCGCATATCCTACTTTTCACGGCCTATTATTCCAAGTCACACGGGTATTTTGGTGGACATTTTTATCTATGCCTAAACAATTTTGCCAGGAAAGACCCTTTTGTCAATCGTGGGATCTTTAACGTGCACACCCCAATGTAGTGTACACGAAGGGACCTCGGTTTTTCGTCTCATCCGAAAGACTAGCACTTGAACCCACCACCTAGGTTAGGAAAGGGGGGAGAAAATTGCTAACGCCCTGACCCAGGGTCGAACTCGCAACCTCTCGCTTCCAAGCGCAAGTGCGTTACCACTCGGCCACCCAGTTTAGTGTCACATGGGGGGTCAGGATGCTGTCATTATCAATGATTATGAAGTTTGAGCCCAGGAATGAGTACAGTGGAACCCCCCTTTAAAGACCTAAAAAAAAAATCCAACTAAACTAGGTCTTAAAAGGGCAGAGGTCTTAAATTGTTTTGTTTTTTTACTGTATCAAGTCGCTGATAATACTGATGTGCAGACTTGTGGGATTTTGTTAAAAAAAAGTTTGTTTTTGACACACGTTATACTTATAAATAGTAAATAATGAAGTTACTGTTTGCACATGCAAGCGTTCCCATGTTTGGGCACACTCTACTGATCAACTAAATTGTACTGTATTGTTATTCATCTTTTTTCAATATCTAATTACTGTTGACCATTGAATGTGATGGTGTGTTTCAGCATGGAGGCGAGGTCTTGGTGCAATGTCAGACAGCACGGTCACATTCTCGCTGGTCCCAGTGGTGCAGCTTGCTGATGACACACTCGTCATGTTGCTGTGTCACTGACAGTGGTGCAGCTTGCTGATGACACACTCGTCATGTTGCTGTGTCACTGACAGTGGTGCAGCTTGCTGATGACACACTCGTCATGTTGCTGTGTCACTGACAGTGGTGCAGCTTGCTGATGACACACTCATCATGTTGTTGTGTCACCGACAGTGGTGCAGCTTGCTGATGACACACTCGTCATGTTGCTGTGTCACTGACAGTGGTGCAGCTTGCTGATGACACACTTGTCATGTTGCTGTGTCACTGACAGTGGTGCAGCTTGCTGATGACACACTCGTCATGTTGCTGTGTCACTGACAGTGGTGCAGCTTGCTGATGACACACTCGTCATGTTGCTGTGTCACTGACAGTGGTGCAGCTTGCTGATGACACACTCGTCATGTTGCTGTGTCACTGACAGCGTGATGCTCTGTTTTTAGTGAGATTCGATCCTCCATTCATGCTGGAGCAGCTTCTCCCGCATTAGACTGGCTGTTGGTCACAGCCATTGACCCAGGGTTACCACAAAACTGGTCACTCCGCCAGATGTTGGAAGTCATCTGCCAATTAGGTGGAGCAGCTGACATAGACTGTACCAGACAGAAAAGAAAATGGTGCGGACCCAAGAGAGTGTCATATGGTGAACGAAGAGTGACCTCGGGAAAGGGAATGGAGGCAGCTCAACGAAGCTTTACGTGCCACCATAAGGCATGGAGAGAATAAGAGAATGACTGATATGTCATCAAGCATCACCATGTTCAAAATGGGGAACCTTCGTTAGAGCCAACTATACTCCACCGAGACAGGAATAGAATGAGGGAGTGACTGACGTTCAGTGTGTTTAGTTTACAACATGAGTGTTTTATTTATGTGGCTTGTACATGTATGTTATTCAGTCAAGACCCAGCGGATGCATATCATCGGGATACATGAGCCTGTATATCCCATGCGAGCACCAATGACAACGTGTAACACAGCTAATAGCACTGTTGCTGTCTGTGGTGTGTTAAACAGGTGAGCCAGCGAGGACTGATCGTTGTCGCTTTACTCGAAACGTGAACATGCTGCCGTATCACCATCACTGTTCCATTGTGTTGCTACATGTCAAATTCGTTATGGAGTTTGATTTGGACAGCTAATCTTGAGAACATCTGGGTTGAACATGAGAGGTTTGAGGTAGATAGATGTTCCGTTTTGATACTTTGTTTAACCTTTCTTTAATAATAATGATAATATGGGAGATTTATAGAGCGCTTAACGTTCTCTAAGCGCTTTACAATGAATTGGTGAGAGGTCAAGGCAGGTGAAGTAGCCCGCACGTTGAACATCTCTCATGCTGGGTATTTTCGTGTTTCTATAACCCACCGAACTCTGACATGGATTACAGGATCTTTCTGTGTGCACTTAAGGCAGGTCAAATGGAGACAGGGATATTACTCTTCATACACAAAGGGAAGCCACTGAGTTGTGTCGCCATTTTTTCCTGGCAGGCTGGGAATTCGAACACATCGAACAGGGAACGCAGAAGAAGAAGAAGAAGAAGAACACGTCGAACATTCGAATGACGTAAATAGAACAAACGTCACATTTTTCAGGCAGCGGAAGTGTGGTGACGCGGCCCAGAACAAATGACGTCAGAAAATGACGACACCGCCAGAAATAAAAACAATGCGACACGCCTACCAACCACGAGGTCAAAAACACGTGGGTATCTAATGAAATCGGTACAAAGCCGTTCTCTTTGCCGGTGACATCGTAATAATCACCAAAGCTAACATTGAAGCTCCGGTAGCAGGTAAGAGAGTGTCTCCCAACCCGTGATGCTCACAGCGTGATTGCATCAGAATACCACATGTTAAAACCGGTGTTTGAACTAGAATAACAGCCAGTAGTATTAAGAACAAGTGTCTTGTGTATGCAGCCCTCTTTCTACTGTACGCTGGCAGCAGATAATACAACAAGGAACTTAGTCGATAAATATCGACAGGGGGCGGACAAATGGTTTACATGTGAAATGTGTGTATATGGGTGTGGTTCTGAAACAAACAAACCATGTGAACCCCCCCATCCCACCGCTCGCGGGCTGAACGACTGACGTCACATGTCGCTTCGGTCTTTTCCTGAGAAGAACACCGCGTGTACATAATACACAATTCGATCGCGTAGCACTGCCAATGCACATTTTCGCAACGAAAACCGTGCTACTGTTTCTTGTGTGTTAAATCTGAAAGCAATATAAGTGAACGAACAATTGAAAACTGATATCACGTTACTAAACTCCCAAAAGTAATAAATTACTTCTGACTGCGGTACACAATACGGCAGTCACCTCTGCGAATGCTGTCGAAGAATCTAACCGAAAGTAAACATTCTGGGAATGTACGCGCATCGGCCTTGACGCAAGTTCAATACTTAGCCAATGAGCGCGCCGCGGCGAAGTTGGCCGCTGTAAGTCTCGCAGCGCTGGCTGGCTGAGCGAGTTGCGTGTCCATCCTTTTTTGGTCCAAGCCGCACCGTAGACCAGATTAGTAGGTGCTTGATTTTGGTATTTTGATTTTACATAACATTAAACCTTTCTTGGGGTTCATGGTCATGGCAACAGCCATAATAATATTATATCATGTATAATATTACATTTCAGCATATTTGAATTACATGTCATCATACCAAACTGTCATACATTTTTATTCCTACATCATTCTGATTGATCACAACCAAACCTACTATCAGTGGACACATCCAAATGTAAGCGCCTGTTCTTGACAACTTTTAATCGATCTAAAAATAGCAACTTGCTGGGCCCTCTGCCGCCAACAGACACTGTTTGGCCTGTAGGTAAAATGTACAATGTATTTTCTGATTTGTGCACAAAAGCTTTATTTCTTTTTTCTTTTTTTTAACATAACAATGTTTAATGTCACTGTATGTTTAAAAGACCATGGTCATATTTGTAAAAAAAATGTTAAATTAGAAAATAAATAACATTTTGGTTCATGATTTTTCCTACACCTGTGCTAAAAATAAGAAATAAAAATGTCGGGTATATAAGTCTCTCAAATACAGCTAGGTATGAATGGCTCGGTTTGAGTTTGTTGCAGTTGACCCTGCACAATGCGACATATCATGTTTTTGTTGAACAATTTTGACGTCACCCCTCCCATAGGGTGACGTATTTCACAACTTCCTGTGTTACACAAACTCTGTGATGACCAATTTTGACGTCACCCCTCCCATAGGGTGACGGATTTCACAACTTTCTACAGATGAACAATGTTGCCTTCACCCCTCCCATAGGGTGACGGATGTCACAACTTCCTGTGTACACAAACTGATGACGTATTTCACAACAAAATGGCGCTGCCCATGGTCAACCTCTAAACTATCCGTATAGAATGGGGGCGTCCTCGCCCCCATAATAATTGAAGTCCTTCGAGGCATAAGGGGCCCATAAGGCGAAAAATTGCTTTAATTCCACCCTCAAAAAGTCCCAGCCTTCAAACCGTAACAAATAACAGTACGCACTATTAAGCAAAATTATAAACCAAGCCTTGATTATTAATTTTTATTATTACACTTGTATCAAACAAGTGACCTCCACCTTTTGATTGGCATTTTTATTACATTTGAATCGGACTTGTGGCCTTTCAAAGTTGCGGTGACCTTTGACTTTCAACAGAGGTCATATGTAACAGTGGTTTTTAAAAACATAATTTAGTTGGCTCATATATCTGAGACAAATGATCGGACAACAGCCCTTTACATTATCGTGACACATATTTTTCTGAGGCACACTGGACAGTAATAGTGCAAAGGGTGGGGTTAATCAAGGGAGTGAACCCCCCCTAAAAACACTACCAACCTGTCGGTTTTTTTGTTTTTTTTTAATGCCGTTTTGATCGTTCTTGCGTTTACAACCCATCTCATCAAATCGTAATTTATTTCCAGGCTACCAGCAATAAAATACCTCAACATGAGGAACAAATTTAAAATAAACATTTTCGTTTACCAGTGCACTTCGTTACCTGCCCATTGCTGCTTTGGATGATATTTTTTAAATGACTATTCCTATGCAGATGTTTGTGTAATTGGCCGTTTTCAAAACATACCCATTTTTCGATTTTTCGGTCCAAAATTCAAAACGGGCACTGTCTTCCGAGACTCATAGCTCCGAAACGAACCCACTACCCTATATTTTTTTTATGCTGAATGCATAGCAGACAGATCGAACTTAAAAAATAACCAACTTTTGGGACTAGCAGGTCTGCACATAAGTTGACCTGGGAGATCGGAAAAATCTCCACTTTTAACCCACCAGGCGGCAGCGACCAGGATTCGAGCACACAACCTTCCCGATTAGGAGGCCGACGTCTTACCACCACGCCACTGCGCCCGTCTTCTTCAGGTGAAGGTATTGCTGGCAGTGCAAGAAAATGGAGAAGGAAAATCAAACTTCCCTCTTACTACTGTTGGATGTTTTCACTTTTTTGAAGGGCTATGGCTTATAAATTTAAAAACCCCACTTAAATATTAACTCCTAAGTGTGTGTGTGTGTTTTAGAGAGTGAGAGAGATTAATAGTAATACACTACAGTATGTGTTGATATGTAGATCACAACTTCCTTTGTTATTCTTGCATTTAAATTATTTTGTTAAGAAGACTATCGACTTGTAGAAGAATACACATGTTCACTCCAAGCTTGTGTGTGTGTGTGTGTGTGTGCATGAGAGAAGAGAGAGAGAGAGTGAGTTTTCCTTACTCAGTGGATCACCACTCACACAGTACTTTCAACAAACGGACCAGAACACACGTTGAAGATTTAAAATTTTATTTGGTTGGTTTTATGTACAAATATATACAAGAAAAGCCAAAGGCCATGAATTTGTACAAGATTTGTCAACTTTTTCTTACTTATGTGTATAATGCAGTAATAACTGTGCAAAATTCTATTGTAACATTAGACCAAACCAAAGAAATTGCAACATATGTTTTATTCTACACATTACCCAATACCAACAATATCTTTTTACATACGTCCCTTCCCATTTGATTGTAACAATCATTTTGAGTACATAAACACATGGCATTTACAACAACCAGGAAACGAATGGGGGAAAAAAACAAAACAAAATAACAACCTTTTGCGTGACCAAGTAAAATCGTGCTTCAATGCACAAAAATTGTGTGATTCTAAAGGGAAATATTGCACAATAATTCTGAACACAAAGCAAATAAAAAGCCAACATTATGGCTTGGCAGATTTACGAGCTGAATTTATTGCAAGTGAAAAGTTAAAGAAGCAAAATGGCAAAAATGATGAATTAGGGAAATGATTAATTTCTATTATCAACAAGCTGTATTAAAAAAAAAAAATTATAATAAAAAAAGTCAATCCTTCAGCTTCAGTAAGACTGCATAATATATTGATTTGCCGTTGACTGTAAAACACTTTACTGAGAGTGAGACCAATTTTTACCGATTTTCGAATAAAGGATCAATCAATTTTGTAATGCTACAGTCTGTATCCTAAGGTACCAAAAAAAGCATGTCTTTAAATAACAGTACGCATGTTTTTTCTGCGATTCTTTCTTTCTTTCTTTATTTGGTGTTTAACGTCGTTTTCAACCGTTCAAGGTTATATCGCGACGGAGGGAAGGGGGGTGATGGAATAGAGCCACTTGTCAATTATTTCTTGTTCACAAAAGCACAAGGGTAAAAGGAGAAACAGAATCTTTTCTTTCTTTATTTGGTGTTTAACGTCGTTTTCAACCACGAAGGTTATATCGCGACGGGGAAAGGGGAGAGATGGGATAGAGCCACTTGTTAATTGTTTCTTGTTCACAAAAGCACTAATCAAAAATTTGCTCCAGGGGCTTGCAACGTAGTACAATATATTACCTTACTGGGATAATGCAAGTTTCCAGTACAAAGGACTTAACATTTCTTACATACTGCTTGACTAAAATCTTCACAAACATTGACTATATTCTATACAAAAAACACTTAACAAGGGTAAAAGGAGAAACAGAATCCGTTAGTCGCCTCTTACGACATGCTGGGGAGCATCGGCTAAATTCTTTCTCGTCCCAACCAATATGGGACTCCCCCTAACCCGCGGAGGGCTTTTTCTGTGATCATTGCACACGTTGAAACGTACAGACTAGTGGTTTAAGAATATTTCCACTGAATTTCAGTTATTATTCAAGTATTCCATGCATGTATTCTACTCACTGTGCAGAATATACTGTTTAGAATGCAACATATACATACACGAGTTGATGGTGATATGCTCATAAATCCTCTCTCCTATTTGGAAAAAAACTGTTCAACTGTATCATGGAACTTCAAAATCATGTAAACAAGTTGATAACAAAATAAAAACATCCAACAGCTTTCACCTCGACCAATGCACAACATCCCTCTGAACACTTATTGTGAAACTTATGAAAGGCAGAAGGGTATACGCAACATACATAAAAGTGAAAATGCAGTTGAGCTAATGCGCTTGCGTTCTTATAAATCAATATGAAACAGACCAAAACTAATTCAGCTACTGTACTAACAACATGTATTGACAGAAAAGAAAAATTAGCAGGGCTTGTACACAATATAAACTTTACAAAAAACAGAACTGATTAAAATTCTGGTATCTGCTTGGAGTATTATTATGTGCTAAACATACAAACATAACACGAATACACAAGCTAGCTAACTTACTGATATTAACACTTATAACAATCTTCTACTGCAGTAACCTTGTAATAATACTTTCTTTCTTTCTTTCTTTATTTGGTGTTTAACGTCGTTTTCAACCACGAAGGTTATATCGCGACGGGGAAAGGGGGGAGATGGGATAGAGCCACTTGTCAATTGTTTCTTGTTCACAAAAGCACTTATCAAAAATTTGCTCCAGGGGCTTGCAACGTAGTACAATATATTACCTTACTGGGAGAATGCGAGTTTCCAGTACAAAGGACTTAACATTTCTTACATACTGCTTGACTAAAATCTGTACAAAAATTGACCATATTCTATACAAGAAACACTTAACAAGGGTAAAAGGAGAAACAGAATCCGTTAGTCGCCTCTTACGACATGCTGGGGAGCATGGGGTAAATTCTTCCCCTTAACCCGCGGCTGGTTTGTAATAACACACTAATCTTCTTCCCAAATATGTGAAAGTGCCAGTAGAAGTAGAAAGTCCCTCAGCTCTTTTACAAAACCGAAACTGTTTGAACACAATGTGATCTAAATAGACTAGGTACAGGATTAGCTCCCCTTGTTCATTTTCCACTCTCAAGAATGGAAGAGAGAGACATACAGGTAAAACAAATTAGCAAAAACTTTCTTGAGTATGTGGCAATTTACTGGCTAATACCATCTCTAACACACTTGCTGTACAGTGACCCCCCCCCCCCCCACCACCTTTAAGACCTCCACAAATCTGAGAAAATCAAGTCTCTTAAAAAGGAGGAAGTCTTAAATTGAAGGTAAATTAACAGGTTGTGAACAGAAAGTCTGAGAAAGCTAGGTCTTACAGGGGAGGCAGTCTTAAATCTGGTGGTGGTGGGGGGGGGGTCTTAAAAGGGGCTAGCACTGTACAAATCAACCAGGAGGTAAGGGTGTGCAGTGGGGAGAGAACTGGAAGACACAAAGAGATGGAAATCAGTGAGGAAAATGTTCTCACATTCAATGTGAAATATCACTTGAAGTTGAAAGACAATGAAAACATTTCCGAGTAGTTTTCTAGACTTCATAGATTCTCAGTGTCAGTCTGAACTTCCCAAACTCTCTCCACAATTTGTCTCGACTGCAATATTTTTAATGTTTATTACCCCTCCCTGACAAAAAACGCTTTACTTTATGCGATATCACTAGTCTTGGATTTCTGGGTTGAGTGAAACTCTTTGTGAACCCCAACATGCCCTAAAAATCAGGGAACAATCTTTACCAGCCTTGACAGCTGCCTGTCGTGTCAAAACCATTCCACTTTTTTCTCGCAACTAAAGTAAAACCTAGGTTACTTTAATAGCAATGTGAATTTATATTTTTTTAAAATAAATTTTAAAAAAATGCACAAATTTCCTCATCGACACACTGTACTATTTCACTGAGTATTTTGAACCATATGCATACAAGTTGGTCAGACCCCCACAATGTTTCTTTCTTTATTTGTGACCCTCCACCACAGAATGAGTCGCATGTCACCTTTGCATGATTTTCATATTTTTACATTTTCCTAAAGAGTTTTGTATGCTCTATGGCTATGCAGTGGTAAAACCCGTTTTAGAAAAGAGCGACAATTGTTTGAGTTATAAGCCTGTGACTAAGGTGACCCTCACACTGTTACCAGACACTCCCCGGACTTAGGGTGATGGGATAGAGAGCCACTTGTCAATTGTTTCTTGTTCACAAAAGCACTAATGAAAAATTTGCTCCAGGGGCTTGCAACGTAGTACAATATATTACCTTACTGGGAGAATGCAAGTTTCCAGTACAAAGGACTTAACATTTCTTACATACTGCTTGACTAAAATCTTTACAAACATTGACTATATTCTATACAAGAAACACTTAACAAGGGTAAAAGGAGAAACAGAATCCGTTGGTCGCCTCTTACGACATGCTGGGGAGCATCTCCCAGCATCGGGTAAATTCTTTCTCGTCCCAACCAATATGGGACTACCCCTAACCCATGGGGGGTGTTTGTTGAACAGTTGTTACAGAAAGCAGTTACAAAAAGTAACCAATGCAACAGGTTGTGTGACGAAAACAACTGAACTAATGGTAAGATCTACACCCAAGGTATGACAGAGAAAGAAAGAGATAAAAAAGAAATACTGTACATGTATTTACAATATTTACATTTTGTAAACACAATAATGATCCAAATAATGAGCAGTCATATGGTACAAAAGATGTTTGGTTTAAAGCTGCATTGAAAAGTGAGATGAAATTCAATTGTCCGTTTCTCTTCAATATGGCTTTTTTGTCAATGGAAGCCCTCAGTCAGTTTGATTCAATTAACAAAATTCTTCCCAGTAATGAATATATTCATCAGGCACTCTACTTTCACTGAAAAGGGGACAATGCTTGATTTAATTAATAACAAAGCACAAACAACTTTTTACTCTCACGCTTACATCACATTAGTGCAACAACATAAAAAGACCTGGAACTACTCATTTTTTAATTATTATGTTGTGTGTTCAGTGGTGAGGTTACGTGATGTTGCCCAGAATACCTTACACGGTTAGAAATGGAGAAAAAAAACAGTACTTCATGCCTGGAGGGGAATAATTTCACATGTACACACAGTGGTACACGTACCAATGAGACCCCTTACAATTGCATAACAGGACACCTCCCAAAGATACAACACCTGCTGTTCTTTTATTCATTATCTTCACTCAAATATACCTGTCATGACAGGCCGCCTGCAATGTAGGGACACTTTGGCTGGTCCCAAGGGTGTCCTTTCATCACAGGTACCTCTGTATTTTTAATTATTTTAACCAGTCTGAGAAGGTAACATAATAAAAACATGGCCGAAGCCTTGTTGACCCCACAGTTCACAATAGGCACAAATTACGCTCACATAATTTCATGATCTTTGGATTCCGTTTCTTTAAAGTTTATCCACGAATTTTCCAGAGTCCAGCAATCGTTCTCACACTAACTAGTTACAATGGAATGTCTCAAGGACATGGCAGAGGCAGAGTGCAGACCTGTATTTTATTAAAAAAACAAAAACAAAACAAAAACCTTCGTTTGTGCGTAAATCCCAAAGATTTGCCCAGGCTGTCACATGGGCTAAGCATCCGTCTTCTTGGACACATATCACAAATCAACAGCCTGGCAGTAAAGAAATCCCCCCCCTCCCCCCCTTCTCAGGAATTAAGAAAATATAAATACTAGAACGAGTACAATGTACAATGTCTTACTAGTTAAATGTTGTGGCTAATGACCATAACCAATTGCTTGACGAGTATTTTCCCAAAATATGTACAAAAACAAAATGTACAGGATTGCAGATTTCTGTCTCAACAAAACATTTGGTAAAACACATGTATACAATCACCTTATAAAATACTTTTGCCCGCCAGAAGAGATCAAAGGTGAAACTGGAAAGGACCTAATAACACAAAATCATCATAAAGTTGAACAATTTGCGTGTTTTTAACATATAATTTCTGATAATTAAAATTTAAGCATTTTTCTATCCTTGCTACAACAGAGGAACCTGACATGACAATACCCATGAAATACAAAGCCACACATATTCATAATCATAACCAACTTCATAGTTTCTTTCCAACAAAAACTCTATCCCTAATTTTCTCAATGATACAAACTTACAAAATAATGCAGGACATATGACTTAATAGGAATTAGGGTTAACCCTCATGTGCCACAAACCTACTTTTGCACACAAAAAAACAAACATGTCCGGCTAGTTTCAATTTCAATCAGCAAAATATACTGTATAATAGAAAGTTGTCTCCCTTTACTTTAGATGATGTTCTGGTGTGTGCGTGTTTACACCCAAACATTAATGTTGGCTCATGTGGGACCAGCTGCTTTCTCTTTTTGATTTCCCTGCACAATATCAATTTCCTCCCTTACAGTTTCTCCCTCAAAAATCTAAAAAGTAACAAAGTATAAACGAGTTCACACATTTTTAAATGTTCAAATAAGACAGAAATTTGTAAATAACGCCAACAACGTGTCTGCATCTTTTATGAATGCCATTGACTTAAAAAACATCAAAGTAACTCAGAAAACAACAAAGTGATACACTCAATCATTTAATCATACTCATAATTCATTGACCTTTTATAAATTAGAAAAGACAATCGGAAGACACAGTAGCAAGACTGAGAAGGCATGTATACAGTTAATCAAATATTCAGTAGGGACAAAACAAGTTCTCCCAGACATTGCACTGTCAAGAACACGCAATTATTAATTAATTATCAGTTTACCCTTGCGTTGCCATAATTGTAAAGACAACGTCACTGCAGAGTTCAGAGTACTTAAAAAAAATAACATGAATAATAAAATGCTGCCTCAAGATCAACTAACACATGAGCAAATGGATCATGAATATTAACATATAACATCAACCATGTAACTTGTAAGACTTAAAAAAAAAAAAAAAAAAAAAGTTGTCCTTAGTTTCAACCTTGCCCTAAAGCCATACACATCAAGTTTAAGGCTAACATTAGTATCAACTGGTTTCTTCAAGATTGCTTTATGAATAATTCATTGTCAAGGTGGACATTTTCCCCACAAAACATCTAGTGATCTACACTATACATATATGTCCATCTCACCACAGTATTTCTCAAGTGGGTAAAAATGTCACATAATGTTGAACCTTAAATTAGGCCAGCTGCAATTATTAAGAACACCACCATGATTTTGTAGTCTTTCGGCAAAAACACCATATTTTTGTTAACGAAGTTAATAACTTCAGTACTTTTGATCTCCTATGTCCTAAGGCAAGCTAGCTGCAACCTAACAACAATATAATTTCAGCTCTATAAATTATAATGCTTTTGCACACTCAAACTTTTTTTCTCTCTCTCTTCTGCCAAGTGCAGTAATGCAGGTCCAGTCTTATTCAAACTGAGACCAGAAATTACGCGGCATCAATTCATCATCAAACTGAAGTTGAAGTTTGAACATAATGATGAATGCAAAGTAAGATTTCCTGGCTCATAGCATTCCTCTCTATCTTCCTACTCTCTGTTCAACTGACAAGCACCATTCGCACACGCAAGTGGCATTACATTCACTGATGGGCACATACTAGAACTTCTTCTTCTTCTGCGTTCGTGGGCTGAAACTCCCACATACACTCGTGTTTTTTGAACGAGTGGAATTTTACGTGTATGACGGTTTTTTACCCCGCCATTTAGGCAGCCATACGCCGTTTTCGGAGGAAGCATGCTGGGTATTTTCGTGTTTCTATAACCCACCGAACTCTGACATGGATTACTGGATCTTTTTCGTGCGCACTTGGTCTTTAACTTGCGTGTACACACGGGGGTGTTCGGACACCGAGGAAAGTCTGCACACAAAGCTGACTCTGAGAAATAAATCTCTCGCCGAACGTGGGGACGAACTCACGCTGACAGCGGCCAACTGGATACAAATCCAGCGCGTTACCGACTGAGCTACATCCCCGCCCATGGGCACATACAATATATATCCTGTTAATGCAATACTGCATCTAATTTTTTCTCTAGAGTTGCATATTCACAAGCAAGCAACAAATCCTTTTTTTAATTTTATATTTGGCAACAAGAAACTGTGGGGAACGCTTTTTTTTTTTATCAGAATATAAAGTTTTGTCCCCCTCTTTCAACTTGTTCAAAATCTAAACAGCGATTCTAAGGCCAAAAAAAAAAATAGGTGTGGTTACGGTAACATAGCCAAAAAAAATAGGGTAGGTAGGTAGGCAATCACTTTTTTTTTTTAAACTTTTTTTTCTAATGTGTACAAATTAAACCTACTTGACAGGGAAATAAGTGTGCGACTCAGGTGCTTTCGCTTTCATTGCGTTTTTTGCACTCGTTTTTTTTGTTTTTTTTGTTTTTGTTGACAAATGTAATAAAAAGTTATAGGATCGGCCCCTAAAAATAGGGTAGGTCGGGTTACCGTAACCACACCTATTTTTTTTTTAGGCCTAAGTGAACTAAACAATCATAACAAAACAATGCTTTATTCTAGAGACATCCAAGCACCATTGATGAAAATATGACACTGACGGCAACACAGCAGTAGTTGTAGACAAAACTGTACAAACACAATGACAAACACACCAGTTACCCAAAATTCCACTCTCATGGCAGGTGCAAGTGTTACTGTTAAGCTCTGACCCCACAACTCAAATTGATCTTTTTTCAGCATTAAATGCCTGCAGCTATTAAATTCTTTTTTTATTCTTCATCCGTTTTGGCGGCCACAATCGTCTTGTCGATTTATTTGCCTCTGCATAACGTTTGCTGCTTTTGTCTCTACATTCTTACTGTCTCGCTACATTCTAATTCTAGCCTATCTACTAATATGAAGCTTTACAATTATCATAATTCAATATACATTACTCAAGCTCAGTGAAAAAAGATCCGCTGGTAAATGTCCACTGGTAACCTTAAATTACTTTCCATGTGTACATAAAGAAAATGTAAAACAGTTCATATTATGATTACTATTAGTGATTCTGTTGCTTTGCGGCAGATTGTTTACCGAGTATCTCTTCTTCTTGCTACAAAGATTGTGATCAAAACTTGTTAAACAACACAAACAAAGCACTGGTGAAAAAAACGCTACCGTACATGTATACATCTTATTCTTATCATCCCACCATACATCTCATAAGTGTTTCGTTTTTTGAAACGTTCAGTTCTATCTCTAAACCCTGCCGCTCTCTGGAAATCAGGTAAACAAGCTATGCTGTGCTACTCGCTCCAGTTCCACACAGCCTGTTCAAGCTTTTCTGCCCCAGGCTTGGGAATAGAACCAAGGCTATGAAATTAATGGGCCAGTCATTCAATGGTATAAATGCTGAGGCAGCAATAGGTTTCGTACAACCACTAGTCACTCTTTCGTATCTTCTGAATTACAAGTCGTGAACTGACTTAAACAAGTGTGACTGTGAGTGGTTTAATAACTCTGTGATAGGTTTACCAAGAATAACAGAAGTTAATCGTAATAATACTTACTATAAAGACAACAAATGACCCAGAGAGTCAGTAAAAACGTTAGAACATATCTGACAAACATACAAAGTTCCCACGGCTAACATGCTCTAAGGCCATGTTTTGCCCCAAGGCCGTCATAAAAATCCTCATGGAACAGAATATCACACAATACAAATACAATGTTGTCTCATTTCTGATGTCGTTCTGGTAGAAGTACCATTTTCTGATCCATCCGTGTCAAATAAACCCAAGATGAATGCACGACAAACCAAGTTGACTTTGGAAAGATATCAGCACAACATTTGGAAGACTAAATGAAAGCAAAGTGTCCACTTTTCCAACCAACTCTTACACTTAGGAGTACAGGTCTCTGTATGTATAAAGCACCTTAAGTATAATCCTGGGTGTCTTATGTTCTCCACCCCAAAACACACACACAGCCATAGGGCTTCTTTCCACTGCCTCTTTTTTCTCTTTCCATTTCCATCAATTACACGGAAACACCATGATTATCACTGAGAGAGAAGTCTGCACTGAACGAAGGATGCCATAATTATGTGTATCCTCTTTACACATCCCTCTTTACACATCCGTAATAGTGGTAGTCAAAATCTCACTGTGGCATAAACAGCATCGTCAATTCTTCACGGAACAGTTTGTTCTTAGAACGCTGAGTGGACACACAACACCCAGCCACAGAGTTGCATCCCACAGTCAGCACGGTTAAAAGGAAGATAATCCTGTGTACAGATGTTATCAAGTAATCACTTTTAGAAGGAAGAGCTCAATTTTTTGCCGCGAGTCCACACCCCAGGAGCTGCAGCTGCGGCTGCTGCAGAGGCCGCTGCTTCTGCTGCGGCTTTCCCTCGCCTTGTCATGATGATGGACGCTTTTTTAGCCAACGGAGATGCCGACAGTGACGACACCGACCCAGCAGACGAAGGTCTCGTCGGGGTTGACGATGGTGTCGATGAAACTGTAGTTTTTGACGATGATGATGCAGATGTGGTTGCTGAAGATTTGGATGAAGGTACAGGAGACGACTTGGATAAAGACTCTGTGAGGGATGATTTCAATGACGCTGATGGGGCAGACTTGGACAAAGACTGTGCAGTTGCAGACGATTTTGATGATGAAGATGACTTGGATGAAGACAATGACACACCAGCAGAAGGCTTGGATGCAGATGATGACGCACCAGCAGAAGACTTGGATGACGATGAGGAAGCAGCTGCACCAGATTTCGATGACAGTGTCGAGGTCTTTGACGATGATTTCGATGAAGGTGTTCGTGATGAGGATTTGGAAGATGTACGTGAAGACGAACCCGACGATTGTGACGAAGAAAGAGAAGACAAGCTCTTGGAGGCAACAGAAGATGCTGAAGCTTTGGCTGCAGAAGACTGGCCCTTAGACGATGACGGAGAAGAAGACGACGACTTTGTCAGCCTGGAAGACGAGGAAGCAGCGGCTTTACCCGACGCTGAAGAGTGAGACTTTCGAGGGGAGCGTCTCTCCTCCTCCTCCCCGCCACTGAAACCCGACACGCCAGCCAGACTTAGCAGCAGCTTGGCGCCTTCCTGCTTTTCCTCCTCATCCTTGTCCTTATCCTCCTTCCTCTTCAGGTCGATCTTGAGGCGTTTTCGCTGTATGGCGGGCGGCAGATCGCCGTCCACTTCATCCCCGTCCGAACCACAATCCCAATCAGAGGGATAGTCTGAGGGCTCGGAGATGCCGTCGTCATCTTCGTCGCCAAAGTCGTATTCGTTGTCGATGGAGGACGTTCCTGACTCTGCGTCTTCCTCGCGGATTTTGACGGAGGAGTAGATGTGGTCTTCGTTGGGGTGGGCTGTCACGATGATGGGGCCTTGGCGCTTGAACATGCTGCAAAAGAAACAGAAAAGGTAATTAAGCCTTTAAAAATAAAGTCCAAGAATCTCAAAGGCAGTTTGAAAACATCCTGCATGATGCACACTACAGTGGTACCTGTCATGTGGGGCCCCTCCGATGAGAGGACACCTCCCTTAAAAGGACACATCCTGGGGTCCCTCGGTCTATTATCTCTACCAAAATATACCTGTCATGACAGGCCACCTGCAATGTAGGGACACGTTTAGCTGGTCCCAAGGGTGTCCTTTCATAGCAGGTACCACTGTACAATTGTGCATGTTGTGCCTGTTTCGCAATAAAAATGTAGTTACCATCTCGTCCATCCTTTTATCTGTTTTAGACTGCTCGTAACTGTTAATCCACTTTAACCTTTTAACTACCATACCGCCCGATACCGCCCGTCTTCCGCCATTGCCGCTATTCCCATACCGCCCGATACCGCCCCTCGCCGGTGTAGCGTCTGTTTCGGTTGTTTGCGGTTGTTGTGCGCGAGCAGTAGTAATAAGACGGTTGCAAATGCATTCTGGGATTGTCTCACTTCCGCCAAGTTGTGTTTGCAAGTGCTTTCGACTTCAGTGCGAGTTTCAATCGATCTTTTTTCACGGGATTTTTTTTGTGCGTGTCTCCGACATGGATTCCGAGGACAGCGATCCAGAGTTCACTGCTCTGCTGGATAATCTCATCGAAAATCGACATGAATTGGAAGATTCTGGCTCCGACATCAGCGTTAGTTCACTATCCAATAACATACCAACATTTTATATCAATCCGACTACTAGAAGCTGAGTAATAATAATTTAACCAAACATACTCGTTTTTGACTGTCTTTGCTCAAAATAAATTGGGAGCTGAGGGATTCTACAGTAAAAAAAAATTGGTAGTTAAAAGGTTAAACTCAGGTACATCAGGCAAATTCATTTACTCTCCTAATTCGTGGGAAAGTGTTAGAAAGTGCCAAAGAAGGTTTGGGGCCCAAGCCGAGGGTCAAGTGGGTGGACATCTCAAACGAATCTTAATTTCAACCAATGCGACAAGTTTCTACTCAATAGACCAATTCCGGAAATAACTTTGTCAAGTTTTTAATGGGCAGCAAAGGGTTGCCTTTCCTTGGAAAAAAGAAGGCTAACTAAAGCACATGACAAAATAGGCTATTCATTATTGAGTTGCGTGTCCTACACGTGCTTGCTGATAATATGTAGCAACACGCCGCTCGCTAGTGATTCGCAAACAAAGTCACGCGGGTTTGTTTGCCCTCTTTTTCTTCCCAAGCAAAAGTCATTTCCGAATTTCGTCTATTGGTCATTTTCTCGTGCATACCACCCTAGACACCAGAAAAAGAAGAAGAAAATAATGTTATGCAAGTACTCACCCATTGTACCGTCGTTTCAGCAAGGCTTGGGCGCTGTTGGGGCCGCTGAGATCAGAACCATCTGAAGACAGACCAGAGGAATCTGTTCACAAAGACGGAAACCCCCTTTCAGCATGCTTCCTTTCGTTTCCTGTCTACCCTTAATTCTGCAACTATACTCTTCCCTCCAAGATCATTTCAATTTTAGTTTGAGTAACAATCATGAAGTAAAAGCATAACACTGTTAAAAACTTCAATACAATATATATTCTCAACACTGTGACCATACTTGTTATTCACTAGCAATACAATATTCTCTACACTGTGGCCTTTTCTGTGTTTTGACAACAAGTAGGTCAGTCACTGTCAACAAATGCCTGTTCCTACAATTTGTTGATGTAAGTGAGACTGCATCACAATGGAAAGGTATCTAAAAATGTCCACCAGTTCACACCTTCTTGCCTTAACTTCATTCCTTACACATCCCTCGCTTTCATTTAAAAAAAATCCCAAGTGAAAAACAAATCACCAGATCTACTCACTCTTACTGGCGAAGCCTTTCATTGCAACCAGTGTGTTGGCTACATCCTGCATCTCCCGATCTGCACACAAACAAAGATAAAATCAGAATCCCTGTCCAGGGCAGAAGGGGAGTTGGGGTACATGGGAACTCTCCTCTTAAAACTTTGAACAAATCAAATCTTAAAAAGGAGGGAGTCTTAAAATGGGGGTACATTTACAAAGGTTATGAAAACAAAATGTGAAAAAACAAGGTCGTAACTGCGAGGAAGTCTTAAATTTGGGGGTCTTACAAGAGAGTATCCACCGTAATGTACATCATAGACCATTTATCCTGGACCGCCAACTAGCTCTCTCTCCGCTCTTTCTCTCTATTACGAGGTAGCGGCCCCTCGCATTTAGGAACGAAGAGAGGTACAGAAAAGCGTGCTATCCTTCTCAGCGCAACTACTACCCCGCTCTTCTTGGCCTTTCAGAAATCAGGGGGATGTCATATCCGGTGTCGATTGTAAACATAGACGAAGTTGCCGAGGTAAGTTCTGAAAATGCTAAAATAAACTCAGCTAAAGTGCATATGGAACATGTTTTTCGATGAGTTTTGTTAAGTTTAGTTTGGAGTTTTGGAAAATCCAGTTCATTGTCACCTCCCATTGTCACAAATAACTGGAGCGTGCTTTCTTTTCACTGTCTTTCAAACCGGACGCTAAGCGCCCCTGTGAAAGTCGAGCGTCGTAACCTCGAAGGGTCACGTGACAAGTTGGCGGTCCAGGCTATTTGGTCTATGTGTACATCCACTGTAATGTACACAAACAACTGCTTGTAACGGTACACTTACACCAGCAGCATACATCTTTGTGTCAAATTCAGCTCACAGCAGAAAAATATGTTTTGTCACCAAACTTCTTTTTCTTTTTCATATCTATCATTTCAGTACCAAGTATAAGTCATTGCTGCCTCTTGATATCTATCAACAACTTTTTGGTTAGAAACTAACATAAGTCTAAGAGAGACCTATACATTCCACAGGCAAGGGACAACATTTGGCTGAGAACAGCCCCCAATAAATCAGGTAAAAGGCCTGCTGGCTTAATTGAGGGTTAGTGTTGGGAAGAACTGTAACTGGGAGAGAGGCAGGGAAGGGAACGAAGAACCTAACATTTAGCTCACAGAAACTCCTAATCAATACCCGAGGTGCTAGAAGCTGAGAGGGTTGGGGGATAGGGGTGGGGGTGTGGGTGGGGCTACCCCCCCCCCCCCCCCCCAACACTTGTCATTCTGTCACCGGGGGGCCAGGACATCACTGCTCTTTGAAAGCCGACACTTGAAGAGTTGCAGTGTCAACAGGAGTAAAGTGCATCAATGACCAGGGGCAATACAGGCTCTGGCTCAATACATTAGCTGACCATGCCGATGGGAAGTTTCCTCTGATGTGGGCCCTGAGAGGATGTTTTCCAAAGTATGCATAGCCTGGTGGGTAGGAGATGGGGTGGAGGTGGGGACAGTAGGGGAGAGAGAGAGAGAGAGAGAGAGAGAGAGAGAGAGAGAGAGAGAGAGAGAGAGAGAGAGAGAGAGAGAGAGAGAGAGAGAGAGAGATTGGGGACCTGAACCCTCACACTCTTTAAATCCTGGAGGTTCCTTTGACCTCTGTCACCTGAGGTCACCTACATGATAAAGAGAGAGAATACTGGGGAGTAATTTAATCTCCTACCAATAACAGACCCCCCCCCCCCTCTTTAAGTGATTTACCATATAGGGTGAGAGTAGAATCATAGCATCAGGATGTTTTGGACTAAGCTCAGGTGGTGGGGCGAGGCCGTAGCAGTTCTTCTCATTCAAAATCCCATCTTCACTAATCAACTTTGTTTGTTTTTTTATGGGGGGGGGGGGGGAGTGGGGTTTAACCCGTCACAAGCCAAGTTCTCTTTCAAGTTAAAAGGAAACAGTTAAATACAAAACATACACACAACCATACTGCTGGCCTATTTACCACCTGCAAAACAATAGACATCCCACCACCCACCTGCCCGACCTTTACATCCAAATGTCACTGGCCCCTAACACTAGTTACAGTGTCAGTGTCACCCACTGTGACTGTCAGCAAAATGAAGCCTTTCAGTCAGGCCAAGGGGGTTCTTCACACAACTAGGGCATCACCATTCAAAACCCAATTTGCCAGCTCAAAGGGTAAGGCAGCAGGAGTTGAGAAAAAAGGCCAATACTTGCTACACTGCTTTTCCTTCCATGTAGGTTTTTGGTTTTGTTTTGTATGTCAGTTATAATACTGCATGCTTCCTCCACTGCAATTTTGGGTGTTCTTTTTTTTTTTTTACAATTTCTCCACAGTAGTTTTTGCCATGGGTGCGTTTTGTATGTAGCAGCTGCACGTTTCTTTGTGACTTGTTCTCGGCTGAAATACTGTTATTTTGCTCAACCTCCCTCAGTCCTTACCCCACCCCAACCTCTCCCTCATCGCCACAACCGACCCCCGACCCCCTCCCCCTCTCTCTCTCTCTCTCACACAAAAAGAAAGCTAATGCCTTTTCAAAGTGTCAAAGCCTACCACTACACTCAAGTGAATGAACAGTAAACTGGAAACCCGATCCCAGACGATTAAATTAGATTATTTACATCACACACACACAGCCACAGAGACATTGTACAAAGAGCGGCAGCTTCTCATAACAGTTGCCAACCACGCCAGGCCACGCGACATAGCCGTCGCCATGGCAGCGCGACAACATGGCAGCCCGTTGCCCTGGGAACAGGTACACAAATGTTTCCACACCCAGCTACAATCCCTGGTCTACACGATAAAAAAAGGATGCATGTGTTTTGGGGCCACGCCTAGACAAAGATACCGTCTGCTTTGGTTCGATATAAATGCCATACAGAGATTGCAGGGGCAAGTCTCCATCAATAAATTTCCAGTTTGTTGCGGTTTACCTAAACCTGAACCACACAGCCAGGAGCAGGCATTTGGGAGGGGTGAATTAGTTGCACTGATAGGGGGATTACGCTGCTAGTGTTTGTTGAAGCATAACCCTCTATTCTCAACCACATTAATCCATCAGCAAACTGACTGATCAACTTCATCAGCCCACCATGAAGTGGGCCAGAAGCAAACCAGTCAGAAAAAAGTCAGATAGACGCCTAGAAAGAAAGAAAGAAAGAAAGAAAGACAGACAGACAGACAGACGCGCTCATGACAAGGCTTACCAAAGTATTCACAACCAGTCTGGGCCAGCCTCCGACTCAAGAATGGGAACAAGTCTGAAAGAAAAAAAATCCACAAAAATGAATACAAAATACATCTAGTGATGAAAAAGTGGTAAATCCCTCCAGAAAAGTAAATGCACGGACACAGACAAGACAACTACTTTCAGAAAATCATTCACATCATAATGCCAATACTTTTTAAAGACTAAATCAATAACTGGCTTTCTATGTGAATAATTAAATACATAAAACCCGTTGGGGCTGGGGCTGGTGGATGAGTGTGGGATGGGGCTTGGGGATTTGTTCAGAAGTAAGAAAGAAAAATAAGGACAAATGAAGTCTAGTCACACTGCTGAATTACTTACGAGGCGACACAGTGTTGGGCACTGCTCGTTGAGTCAGCGGCATTGGTCTGAACCCACTGAAACATAACAAAAACAAAGACCCCTGTTAAACTACATCACAATCAATAAGGCAGCTGACATTTTTCCAGACATAAGACAATTATGTTGGGTATTTCCAGCCACAAATGACAATGCACACAAGAAAATGTCAATCAAACATGCGAGAAGACAGGCACCAAGTCAGGAGTGTGTAAGGTAGGTAACCCTGCGCTGTAAGCATCTCTCAACTGCAAGCCAAGCTAAGTAGAAAGGGGAAGGGGGGAAGGAGGGTAGGGGAATTCAGGAGTCTGTCAGATTCTGAAAACCACACAGCCCCGCAGCACCATAACCACTAAAAAGGAATGACAAACAAAAAAATGTTGGGTCTAACTTCACAAAGGAAAGAAGAATTAAAGAACAAACAATTAAAGTGTTCTCCGAATTGTGTTTACCACTTTCAGGTGGAAACCTTCAACTCCTTTTTTCATTGTCCTTCCTACTACTACTCTCACATACATCTTGTCTGTTGAATACACCCCACCCTCTTTCTCTCCCTCTTTTTCACACATTCTCTCTCTTTCCGCCAAAATGTGAGGTACCAAGCATCCTTGTGGTAAGGAAAATGTCAAGTCAAAAAAGCTCTCAAACGTGCACTTCAACTCTGATCTCTTATCAAACTGGCTTAAATTTTGACTTCATTTCAGATCTTGCTACTACTCCATAAAAAACTTCTTAACTTCTTTAAAAAAAAAATTAAAAAAATCATAGTATGCCTGTGTATTCTAGAGCGCATAACAATACTGCCCACTCAAGATTCATATGGCTTTCCCTCACTCACATAAATGTAAGGAGTGGACCTCAAAATCCTCATTAAAATCCAATCCAAAATCGTGAAAAAAGAACTCCCACAAATTTGCACTGCTCAAAGTTTACAACATGGTGGTTTGCGTTGCTACCTAACACAAGACACACACATTGCGTTACACTCGCACAGCACACCATGGGACCGCCTATGTGGCCGTTGTCATGGCAGCCATCCCGTCATGCCTCGCGCTGACCCCAATTTTCGGCAACAGCTGTCTTATCTGTGTAACTGCATAGCGCGTGAAATATACACACTAGTTGGTGTAGACAGTTGTGTGTGTGTGTGTGCTGTGGTGGGTTTCAGTGTCAGCCTTTCTGAGCTGCTGACACCAACGAGTCACACTAGCTTGTTGGAGACGGTTTGCGGAAACTAAATACGAGACCCTCAGTTACACTCGTCGAGTTACACTGTTACCCACTCATACAGCTTCCTCAGCTAGGGCCATGAGACAATGTGATTGCCTCTTCTTGGCATTACGATCTTATCTCTTGATGAGGGCACAATGGGGAAGTGGAGAGCAATTCAAAGGGTGGGGGTGGGGGGGTAACTGGGAGATGGGGAGGGAACCTGCAATGTCTGAATTGAAAAAGTCCTGCTCTTATGACACTCTCAAATTAACAAACTTGCAAGTATGTTGTATGTTTAAAGCTATAGTTTCGCTTCGTTCAGTAAGTATCAGAGCACCTTGTCCGCAGGAGTGAGGTGTCCGGATGTTCAATGACTTCAAACGATTTTTTTTCCAGAAGTGTCACTCTGATAAGCTGGTTCTATTGTACCATACATAGCCTAGTTAAACTGCCTCTACATTGATGGATTAAAGTCATGGACAACATATTGTTGTAAAAACAATCTTTCAAAGGGTATTGAAACTTACATAACTTACAATAATGTGTGCATGATGTATTTACTGACGCTTGTGAAGTTCCCCTCCATCTCACCTCTTATCGGTATGGAAAACTCCTAAACCCCACAAGAAAGCTACCAATCGGCTACCAGTAAGTTCGTCACACGGTAGATTCGTCACGGGTGACGAAATTACCGGCAGGGTGGGCGGCTGTTTATGCTTAGAGCTTATGCTTTCAGATGTTTGATTTGTGGGAGAGATTCAAGATTCACATTTTTAGAGAGAGAGAGAGAGTGAGAGAGAGAGTGAGAGAGAGAAAGAGAGAGAGAGAGAAAGAGACTGAGAGAGAGGGAGAAAGAGAGAGAGAGGGAGAGAGAGAGAGGGAGAGAGACAGAGAGAGAGACTGACACTGACAGAGAGACAGAGAGAGAGAGGGAGAGAGAGTTCTCAACTGAGCAGTTTTCACTGACACGAGCGTTGTTATTTTAAAACGCGAGATCTACTCATTGAGCAGTTCTCAACAGCCTGTAGTCTGAGAGAGGGAGCGAGAGAGAAAGAAAGAGAGAAAGAAAGAGAGAGAGAGAAAGAAAGAGAGAGCGAGCGAGACTGAGACTGAGAATAAACAATAGAGAGAGAGAGGGAGAGAGAGAGAGAGAGAGAGAGAGAGAGAGAGAGAGAGAGAGAGAGAGAGAGAGAGAGAGAGAGAGAGAGAGGGGGGGGGGGGGAGGTTCAAGGTTGTATTACCATTACATAACAGCCGCACTCGGACTACTGTGGCGAAGTTACCGGGACCGGTGACGAATCTACTGTGTGACGAACTTACTGGTAGCCTACCAATCTACCCCTCCTTCATGTTTATCTATTTACTGGTACTTTCATTCAATCAGAGACATAAAAGTCATTCCAGCGGAGACATAAAAGTTAAGTTAGAACTGTCAAAAGTCAAGGACAAAATAACTGTGTCAGTGATGCAAGCATGGGCGGGAGTAAAAATAACCCTCCCAACGCCAAGGGCAGGGCACACACACAAGGCTGTGCCTGTTTGTACATGTATGTTTTCCCTTTCCCCCTCACTCTAGCTGCTGCGTCTGCAAAAAGGACAAGTATGCTGACTGTGTCAACGCTAACACAACAACCCAAAAGGACACACACACTAAACCCGACCTGACCGAAATCCGAAACCCACTGTGGCTGGCTGTCTCTATGTGCATGTCACGGCAGAAAAGAGGACATTCAAGACAATGACTAGACCATAGAGACGGGTGAGAAGAGAGAAAGAGGGGGGGGGGGGGGGGGGGGGGGTCCTGTTGATAACAGGGGTGGAGGCTGAATTACATTCATAAAAGGAGAATGGTGAAAAACAGCAAAAAAAAGTGACACGGAAAAGAAAAGCAAAACCCCGCAAGTACAGTATAACGAGAATGGGACAGGCCAGCCTGCAACTTTTGTAAACTGCAAAACTGGCATTTCGCCCCTTTTCAGAATAAGATAACTGCAAAACTGGAAAAGGACTGACTGGTGGGGCATTATTTCTATGGTGCGCCAAATTGATATTACTATCGTTAACTGTTATATAGGGTTTTGAAACTATCGTTAACTGTTATACAGAGTTTTGAAACTATCGTTAACTGTTATGTAGAGTTTCGAAACTATCGTTATCTGTTAGATAGAGTTTCAGAAACTCTATATAACAGCTAACGATAGTTTTATCAAAAGCGCGTCGGTATCGTTCCCAAATGGGAAAACCCTGAAACTGCCATTGCCGTTATCCACGTGTGCGGTTTGAAGACGGTAGGCCTACTGAATATTCGCGGAAAAGACCATGACAGACGCACTACACAAAACAGTGGGTTTTTTTTTCTCAAAACAAACACAAAACAACGTGACATCCCCCACGACGCATTTTCGAAAACACTGCATTCTTTCGCATCGTGTTTTGGGTACTGGACGGGTCAACCTGACACTGACCGTTGCCCACTGCATGCATGCCAGCCGCCGTACAAACTGACTCGCACCACAGCGCGGTAGCTAGAACGGGTCAAGCTGACACTGACCAACATTTGTGAAAACAGGAAGCGTGCTAGCTCAGTGTAACGAAAATTTGATTACTTGATTAAACGAAGCAGCGAAATGATGGACTTATCAGACGACAGTTAGTTAAAATAATATGATCTACTAAATGTAGTAATTTAGTGCAAATTCGCTCGAACGAAACGTTCAGCAGCCATTTTGCCGGCATCGAAACATCCGACCACGCCATCGCTATTTTTAGAAACTCTATATAACAGTTAACGATAGTAATATCACTTGCGCGCACCATGCCGCCGTTTTGCGAAACCCTCGTTATCTGTTATTCATAGTTTTAGCAATAGCGCGCACAAACGCGCTATTGATATAACTCTAAATAACAGTTAACGATAGTTTCGAAACTCTATTTAACAGATAACGATAGTTTCGAAACTCTATATAACAGTTAACGATAGTTTCAAAACCCTTTATAACTGTTAACGATAGTAATATCAATTTGGCGCACCATATATTTCCTATACAAGAACTGGGTGGCCGAGTGGTAACGCACTTGCGCTCGGAAGCGAGTTCGACCCTGGGTCAGGGCGTTAGCAATTTTCTCCCCCCTTTCCTAACCTAGGTGGTGGGTTCAAGTGCTAGTCTTTCGGATGAGAAGAAAAACCGAGGTCCCTTCGTGTACACTACATTGGGGTGTGCACATTAAAGATCCCACGATTGACGAAAGGGTCTTTCCTGGCAAAATTGTATAGGCATAGATAAAAAAATGTCCACCAATTTACCCGTGTGACTTGGAATAATAGGCCGTGAAAAGTAGGATATGCGCCGAAATGGCTGCGATCTGCTGGTCGATGTGAATGCGTGATGTATTGTGTACAAAATTCCATCTCACACGGCATAAATAGATCCCTGCGCCTTGAGTCCGAGTCTGGAGATACGCGCGCGATATAAGACTTCATATAACAATAACAATATATGCTAACAAAAGAACCTTCCCCATTGGTGCCTCGTCTTATGTAAGATCTTCTTGTGCGAAAAGAACACTGAAGACAACACTGTTCCACTTGCTACACTTGGAAAAGACATAATGGAGAACTCGGCAGGCTCAACATAGGCCTATAATCTGCCACCCCTTCCAAACAGGCACACTTTGGAGACTGTTCAGAGAAAAAGACCCAAGCTTGCCCTGAGACCTTGTACATGGTTATCAACAGCGTCATCTAAGCAGCCAATGTAAGATAACTGTCGTCAATGATTTTAAATATACGATTTTATCATCATCAAAGCAGTGTTGTTCCAAGACTTGGAGGGCAAGAGGTCAGTTGGACCTGGATTAAAACTATAAGTATAGGTCCAGAAACCCGGGTTTTGTCCGGTGAAAGCTGATGGACAGAAGACCTACTACATGTCAAGACGGTCGACAGGCCATTATAGCATGTTCATTGAGAAGAGCCACCAACCTTGCGGGCAGCCCCTGCAAATGGTTCTTGACAGCTTCATCGAAGCAGCCAACGTAGGACATTGTCAATAAACAGCAACCAACGTAAGACTAATATCGTTAATAAACAATGTCACCATCATCAACAAATCATCATCATCATCATCATCATCATCAAAGCAGCCACATGCATAGCATGTTGATTAAGAAGCTCAAGAGGCACCCACCCTGCAAATGGTTCTTAACAGCTTCATCGAAGCAGCCAACGTAGGACAAATATCGTCAATAAACAGCAACCAACGTAAGAGCGAGACTAATAAAATATCGTTAATAAACAATGTCACCATCATCATCATCAACAAATCATCATCATCATCATCAAAGCGGCCACATGCATTGCATGGTCACTGAGAAGATCAAGAGGCACCCACCCTGCGGGCAGGCCTTGCACGTGGTGGATTTGCTGCTGGGCCTGCATGGTGGACATCATCTGCAGCTGGTGGTAGGGGTGGTACGGCGTCTTGCGCAGCGCCTGCAGCAGGTTGGGGCGGTAGTCCGGGTCTATGCACCATAATGATCCCTTGCCGATACTCTGAAATGGGACGGAGGATGATTAAAAGAGTGCATAAAACATGGACACAGTCTAGAAGAGTCACGTACAATTCGTAAAAAAACGTCTAAGCAGGAGTGTGTGTGTGTTTGGGGGGTGGTTGACAGGTGAGTGTGTGGTTGAGGAGAGAGAGAGAGAGAGAGAGAGAGAGAGAGAGAGAGAGAGAGAGAGAGAGAGAGAGAGAGAGAGAGAGAGAGAGAGAGAGAGAGAGAGAGAGCATTCAATAACACTAGACTTTACTGTTCCAAACGATCAGCCGTCAACCATCCCCTGAAAGTGAAACAATTGCTCCAGCTCCCATGGCAAAAACACAGAGAATTGAGTTCAATGCAGACCCACAACAAATACAAACTCCAACCAGATCTTTCTAGATCTATACAGAACAAGAAGAGCAAACGCTCGATCGAGTCACTTTCGCAGTTCTGAATATTATATGAGGCATCAGATGGACAGGAAGAAATTGCTATTCACAACACAATGAGTCACGTTCACATAAAATTTGAGCCCGGTCACTTTTATAGTTTCCGAGAAAAGCCCAACGTTAAGTTGTGTGTTGCCGAACAGAAAAGGCTAGTTATCTCCCTTGTTTTTCTGATAACGTTCGTAAAAGGCTACAGATGTAAATACTTTGATGTAAAGAATAATCCTACAAAGTTTCAATCACATCCGATGAACTTTGTCAAAGATATAAAATGTCTAATTTTTCCTTTGACGCTGACCTTCAAAAAGGTCAAAGGTCAACAAAACCATCGTTAAAGTGTAGAGGTCATTGGAGGTCACGACTAAACAAAATATGAGCCCGATCGCTTTGATAGTTTCCGAGAAAAGTCCAACGTTAAGGTGGTGTCTACGGACGGCCGGCCGGATGGCCGGCCGGCCGGACAGACTAACACTGACCGATTACATAAAGTCATTTTTTCTCAAGTGACTCAAAAATGACTGTTCCGCTGAAGCGTTCATAGCCCTAAAATCTTGAAAGCCTTATGAATAATTATGATCCTACAACAATAAGTGTGGAGTGGGGCCAAGGAATCTCTGCTGAAGGGGTTGGGAGACTGGACTAAAGGGGGTGGGGGAGCCTAAAAAATGGCGGCTTAAAATAGTTTTGCAAAGAGAGGTTAAAGCTGAGGCGTAGATAGTCTAATTATACTTCTAGCCGAGGGTGAAGTTCAAGGCAATCAATTTCAGGAAATGAGCTGGTGGTACAGTTCCCCTGGATACCCATCTAAATCAACTTCCTGTGTGGAGGAGCAAGGTGCATTGCCATTGGCACACACTCCCACATTTTCTGGTCCAAATCCTTCCATTTTATTTGTTTAAAAACCGGAAGGATCTCTTGGGAAAGAAACAACCAAAGCTTTACAATCATACTCATAGTCATAGGCTTGGATAAATAATGCCCTTGTACTCTGCATTGAATAATTCAATTGATATGAGTTAGCGTTGTTTTGCTTGTTGTCCATTTCAGGTCCTTCCACCCAGAAACTAATAAAACAGAAAATGGAATGTGTGGACGCAGATTGGGGGGGGGGGGGGGGGGGGGGAGGAGAGCTCTAGTGGACATAACGGCCAAGATGTCCTCCTTTCTTCCTCAGTGTTACGACCACAGAGCTCTTAGAAGGTAGTGATTTTCACCTCCTCTCATCAAATTAGGAAACCTCTCTCCCCATTAAAAGACAGACAGACAGGGCCGATCTGTTGCCGCAGCTTTTCTATTCAAACTGTGAGGGGAAGTGTTTATCGTCGCCGCGAGAGTGCAGTGTCCCCCCCTTCAGTATACAGACACTGGACCCGTCTTCAAGCCCCGGAATCAATGGCTCCCCAACAGAGCTAAACGCCACCCAAACACCGCTCGCCCTCCCCCTCCAGCCTTTTCTTGCCACTTGCTCCTCCAAAAGACTGGGTGAGGGCCCTGTGATGGGGGATGGGGGATGCAACTCTGTGGCCGGGGCCCATGGCAGCAGCTGAGGCAAACGGTTCCCATAGCAACTAACAAGGTGGCGTCTCTCACATCTGCTGTGAGAGTAGACAGCGGAAAAAAGGACCCAGGCGCTTTACTGGCGGCTGTGCAGACTTGTGCTTTTTAGAAGATTTCATTCTACCCACCCACCCCTTCTCCTTTGATTTATTGCTCCCAAAATAACCAATGTTTTTGTGTGCTTTGTGTTCGAACAGGCCTTTTTTTTGTATGAAATTCCACCCCCTGCTGCAGATTCATTTCAACAATATTTTGCTCGTGACTTTTATAGCCGTATTAATAACAAAATCCAATTCAGAACATTGATTTCAGCCTTGTCCTTCCGCAGCGCGAGATTTGATTTGCAAATATGCCAAAT
The DNA here is from genome assembly GCF_037325665.1 of Littorina saxatilis. Classification (NCBI taxonomy): domain Eukaryota; kingdom Metazoa; phylum Mollusca; class Gastropoda; order Littorinimorpha; family Littorinidae; genus Littorina; species Littorina saxatilis. The sequence continues at coordinate 56,193,003 of NC_090261.1, read as the reverse complement.
ATCAACACTCCCCAAAGCACCCATCCCCCAATGTTTCTCAGCAGCTTGAGGGACACACTACACTTGTGCAGAAACAACGATGGGATGGCATCCCGAAGGATTGGAGATAAACAATGTCATAATTACTTCCAAGTTCTTCTTGATGGAAAAGAGTACTAAGGACTTCAAATCATGCAAGATGACCCCCTCCTCCCCCTCATATTAAAAAATAAATCAACAAACGACAGCCACCAACCGACATGAAAATGTATTGTCTAATCGTGTATTATTATCTCACTCATCTCCGAAAATAACACATGCGGTAACATTTCAAGGTCCGTGTTACACTTACAGCTGTAAAACAACAGACAAGCCAAGCCCTCAGTGATGACATGAACCCCGACAAAACACTGGGTCAACTCTATCCCTACAAAATGTCAAGGAGTTGGAAGACTATTCTCTGCCTCAGAACACCTGCCGAGCCTAGAGCCATGGGTCAGTGATACTGATAGTGAGCCCTCAGGGAATGGCATATATATCAGTTCTGAAATGCTTGAACCTCAAGTGAACAAGTCATATCATAATAATATCCACTTAACAGTTAACTGCTTGGAATAGATCTCTTTAAAACATGTTTCAGCGGGTAGTAGGAACAGATATAACAATGGAAACGTGAGACCTAGAGTGGGGAAGAGACAATCGTGTTTTTCCTTGTCTTCCATGGCCTGCACCCAATGAATTATTGCAGATATGACTTGCTAGCATTCTTGACGCACTCAAGTGCTCCAGGCAAGATTTAGCTTGACACCACTGAAGGCAGATGCAACAGGTCTAGGTATGAAGCCATAGTTGTGTAAGGATGAGTTTTGACAAGACATTAAAACAGATTTGAACAGGAAAGTATAGCCACCAACTCCAACCCTAGGTTATGTAGCAAAAGGTTATCTGATACTGATACTGATAGCATTTACCTGTTTTGACTCGGTGTTGATGAATGAAAAAACAAACAAGTAAGACTATCTCCTTACCACCCTCCCCAATAAAAAAAACCAAGTACAATCTTTTTACATTTAGTCAAGTTTTGACTAAATGTTTTAACGTAGAGGGGGGAATCGAGACGAGGGCCGTGGTGTATGTGCGTGCATGCGTGTGTGTGTGTGTGTGTGTGTGTGTGTAGAGCGATTCAGACTAAACTACTGGACCGATCTTTATGAAATTTGACATGAGAGTTCCTGGGTATGAAATCCCCGAACATTTTTTTCATTTTTTTGATAAATGTCTTTGATGACGTCATATCCGGCTTTTCGTGAAAGTTGAGGCGGCACTGTCACGCCCTCATTTTTCAACCAAATTGGTTGAAATTTTGGTCAAGTATTATAGGCCAAAAAAATTTTTTGTCTGTTTCTGGTAACATGGCTAAAAAAAATAGGGTCGGTAGGTCGGGATTTTTTTATTTTTATTTTTAATTTTTATTTTTTTACCCCAAATGTAGACCAATAAAACTAACTTTAAAAATCGCGCAAAGAGACTGGATTCACTATACATAGAGACAAGACACTCAACACATTTACAAATCGTCAGCGGACTTTCGTTTTCACACGTTTTTGTTGTTCATTTTCTCACCCTGTCCTTTACCACCCAAAAAAAAAAAAAAAAAAAAAATTTGAGTTTGGAAAAAAAAAGTTTAGGGTCGGCGCCGAAATTTAGGGTCGGTTGGGTGACCAGAAACAGACAATTTTTTTTTTTTTGGGCCTTATAAAGGTCCTATACATTCGATTAACTCATTGTCTCCCAGGTACAGATATATATCCGTACCCACTCATATGGCTCTATGATATTTGACCAGGTACGGATATATCCGCTCAGACTGTTAGCTTCAGTCGCTTCCTGTAAGGCCAAAAAAAAAAAATTGTCTGTTTAGGGTAACATGACCAAAAAAAGTAGGGTCGGTAGGTAGGTAGGTTTTTTTTGTTTTGTTTTTTTGTGTGTGTGTGTGTGTGTGTAAATGCTATGTTGGCTGAACATTCACTTCTTATATTTGATGAATACATGTTTCAAAACTAACGTATAAATAAAACAGAGAGAAAGGGAGAGAAAGAAACGCCAAATGTCTCTTTTTAGCATTTTTACCTCTTTTTTTTTTCTTTTTTTTTTGAAATCAAAAAAAAGTTTTTGGGTCGGCGCCAAATCGATAGGGTCGGTCGGGTTACCCTAAACAGACAATTTTTTTTTTTTGGCCTAACGTCCATCTAACGCCTGCATTCCAGCGTGTTGATACAGTTACTACACAGTTACTACAATTCTGAGTGACCTGCTGCAACACAGCTGGTCTCGGCTAAAAAAAACTTGGTCAACATAGCCTAGGTGGGGTAGAAAGTGTTAAAATCTAATGACAGAAAAAGACATCAACCCATTCACAGTAAGAGAAAAGATACTCACCGTTCCCTTGTCCTTCTCCACCTTCTTGAAGCACTTGTTGAGCGACAGGTTGTGCCTCACAGAGTTCTTCCAACCTGTGGGCGCGTTCTGGAAGTAGGGGAAATGCGTCAGAATCCAATTGTAAATATCCTTCACTGGAAGCTTCTTCTCCGGACACTCCTCGACCGCCATGAAAATCAGGCAGCTGAAGGAGTAGGGGGGTTTGGAGTTCACGTGTTTCTGGGGGTTGTAGGGAACATGGGGCGGGTGAGTCTGAGGCACAAAATTCCCCCCTCCCCCAGCATCTCCATTCTTGTGACCGTCGGCATTTTCCTTCTGGTCTTCGACCAACTTCACATCCTCCTCCCCGGCGTTCATGTTCTTGAGGAGGTCGGAGTCCTGAAGCCAGGCAAGCGAGGTGAGTTCATCGTCCTCGATCTCGCCCTTCTCCAGGCGGATCTCCCCGAAGCAGCTGGAGCTGAGCCTGTCCTGGGTCACCACCAGGTCTTCATCGTCGGAGTCCATGGGCATGGTGTCGCACGAGTGAAGGATGCGCGACAGGGCGCTGCCTGGGAAGCTCTGACTCAGGCTGGTGAAAAGGCGCTGGCGCATGGAAGCGTCGCTCTCCCCGTTGAGGAAGCCATTGCTGAAGCTGGCCAGGGAACAACTGCTGTTGCTGTCGTCAGCAGGCTCGAGCTTGAAGTCCTGGTGGCTGAGGCGGTGGAGAATGGTACCGTCCACGGTGTCTTGGCAGTCGCTGTCCTCCGCTTCCTGCTTGACGTCCTCAGGGGGGATCAGCATCTCATCCTGGGAGGACTCGTCCGTCTCCACTGCAGAGTCACTGGCACCATTCAGGGGAAACTTCAGAATGTTCACAGCAGAAAGCCCTGACCCATGAAGCGACAAACTGTCCCTTGCAGAGCTTAGCAAAGAGTCATGGCACAAAGGAGGTCTGGAACTGGGCCCGAGGGAGTAGGTGACACTGCCGCTGTTTGGTGACACGGTCAAGCCATTCACAGGTAAGACACTATCAGAAGAGGCTGCGGCACTGTCTCTGCTGGGGCTGACACAGTCTGTGGCGCTGGCCGGAGAGCTAGCGTCGGTAATGCTGGTGGTGGAAGCAGTGGAGGTGATGGTGGTGGTGGAGTCGGTGGTTGAGGTGGAGGCAGTGCTGGACGGTTCATCCCCCGCCTCGTCCTTCAGCTCAACGTCCCCGGACGTGCCCAGGGCTGTGCTCTCGTTGACATGCATGGTGGACCTGTGCTGTGGTGATCCTGAAACACACAACATAGCAGTCTGTCAGTGGAAGTTAAAAAACAACATAGCCGTCTGTCAGTGGAAGTTAACACACAACATAGCCGTCTCTCAGTGGAAGTTAACACACAACGTAGCAGTCTGTCGGTGATAGTTCACACACAACATAGCAGTCTGTCTGTAGAAGTTAACACACAACATAGCAGTCTGTCCGTGGAAGTTAACACACAACATAGCAGTCTTTCAGAGGAAGTCAACAACCATTTGCAGCACGCAGTAAGAACGCTCACTGAAATGCATACATACATGTACAATTGTATTCCCTAAAGGAGACACAAGGTACTGATTTCCCCCCATTTTCCTCTTCTTTTCTTTCCTAAGTCAAAAACCACATTGCAAACCAGCAAAAAATGGGACTCGACCAGACCAGCATACAATACAGCAAAAACAAACATAAATAGCAAACTATGCACAGATGTAAGAGTAAGACATCCAATTGTTAGGGACTAGCTAAATGTGTGTAACATGCATGTCTTTTGCCTGCCACTAAACGGGGAGAGAGAGAGAGAGAGAGAGAGAGAGAGAGAGAGAGAGAGAGAGAGAGAGAGAGAGAGGGAGAGAGGGAGGGAGAGAGAGAGAGAGAGAGAGAGAGAGAGAGAGAGAGAGAGAGAGAGAGAGAGAGAGAGAGAGAGAGAGCGAGCTGTTTGGACAACCTTTGCTGGGGGAAATTGCAGGCAGAGTGTACAAGTCTAATCTATAACAAAAGCCACTTGCACAAACTGGCTGAGAACCCTCCTACTTGAGAACAAGGGTGTGCCAGCTGCTTACCTCTCACACACTGCATCTTATCTATTATCTGCCTACCCCCTATTGCTCCTGAAGTGTCCGGATACCGCTGAGGGGTCTCCAGCGATTAGGGACAGTGTCCTTCAAAAAGGTGTGCACAGGTAATGCAATCTTTCTCCCCTAACTGTTACACCTAACACTTGCTGTCTGTATACGGTAATACCACTGATGTTAGTCAGGAGTGAAATGGAAACAATGAAAGAGCGGTTCTCTCCTAATCAAAACTGACTAAATACTAATTTCACTGCCATGACCGTGGCCTTAGTTTAGAGAGAAAATTGTCCTTGTTTGCTTCTAGGAGTAGGACAGCTCACTGCTTAGTAACATTTGCATTGATTGAACACAATGTGAAGATAAACTGTAAGTGTAAACTAAAACGGATTCTTCCAGTTCCAGATTTAACCTGACCTATTTGTTCATATCCATTTCACCACTAACTTGACTAAGCAGGCCCTTTCTAATGCTATAGATGGCACAAAACCTTCATTGAACCATGAACGACTAGTTTACACTACAGAAAACTTCTTCCAATTATACAACCTTGGCTAGTAATCTTATTGAACGTAAAAGCATACACCAGGTTTGTGTGAAATGTTCAAAGGTCATCTGCCCTTTGAGAAACATGTACACGTAAAATGATGTTGAACATGAAAGCACTCCTCATTTGACCTGTAGGTCAGAACATTCCTTCAATACCCACACTCCACTCAATGAGTGAATCCTTGTTGCCAATGTTGGTGATTGTTCAAACAATAAAGACTTGTCCCTTTAGTAAAACAGAGAAATACTCTCTGTGAATGTACTTCAGTCAGAGAGGTACAGGCATGTTTATCTTTCCATGTGGGTTCTGCTTACAGAACCAGACACCATCCTATCTGGTCACAAAAAAGGGTATCTTAGTCTAGTAAGAGAAGAGGCCACAGCTTCGCTAGAATGCACCAGTCTTTGTGCTTTAATTTCTATCTAGACAAAGCACTTGGCTGCGTCTTTGCTTACTCAGTACTTTGGAAAAAGAGAGAGAGGGGGAGGGAGAGAGAGAGAGGAGGGAGGGAGAGAGAGAAAGAGGGAGGGAGAGAGAGAGCTTACTCAGTACTTTAGAAAAGAAAAAGAGAGGGGGAGGGAAAGAAAGAGAGAGAGAGAGAGAGAGAGAGAGAGAGAGAGAGAGAGAGAGAAGCTGTCAGGAATGATGGTGGCGATAGAATGTTATTCTGCCCTATACATAAGTCCAGCTCTTGACCAAAATAATAACACCCCCCCTTTCTGTATGAAAGTGTCTGTGCGAGCGAGCGAGCGAGCGAGCGAGAGAGAGAGAGAAAGACACGATTCCTAGTAGATCTACACTACACAGTGTATGCTACATAAAGGCATAGCAATTTGCATCTGGGTCAGTTAAACTTTGAAGAGGATAATGGTCAGTTGGCAATCACTCCACAGAGGCCAGTGTCTTACCGCACAAAGCCACCCCTCCCCCCTTCACATACCACCAGCAGAGTAATGACCCTAAGTAAAGAAAGCTGCGAGACTGAAAGTGAAAGCTAGCAAGCTAGCGCGAGGCACGCTTCTCCATCTGAGTAAACACGTACACGAGACTCTACTGTCTTTTGCCTACTTAGCCGTCCATGAAACGTACCTCTGACGCGGTAAACTGTACACACACTGACACAGGCAAAGTTCTGCCACAAAAAATTGAGGCAACACAAAATGACCTGTAGATGTGTGTCACAAAGCCTCAATAGACTTTGTCCTCGTTTATATATCTATAACATAGTATGAAAAGTACTTGTAACCCAGAGATAAGCGGGCTAAAGCGACTTATCCCTGTCCCTATCAGCACTAGTGTGTTATGACATGAAGTGACAAACACATTCCACAGGCCTGACAATGGAGACATATATAATATATAGTATTAGTAACCTAATTGATAAAGTTTCATCTCTACATTTCACACACTTCAGCAGGCCGAACAACCCCAGGAAGTCAAACAGTTTCAGATAATCAGCTCAAGTTATAGGATGAGTGATGAGAGAAACTTCTCACAGTAGTAAAACTATCGCATTCCACACGCCTGCCAGCAGGGCATCGTCAAGCTGCATCCTAGATACTTGCAGTGCACACGCTTCAACATTCCTACAGACTCAACAACTCCAGCAAGACGAAAGTTTGAGATAATCAGCTTAGGATGAGTAAAGAGATAACTGAGGGCAGCTTTCTCGGCACTGAGAGGGGGAAACTTCCCCGGCTTTGCAATTCTCCATACCTGTTGCTTCAAGCAGACTCGGACAGCACAGAGGCGCTACAGCGATGCAGCGGTTGATGACGATCACAAGCAAGCCGGTTTAGTGTCGTTACACCGGCTGGCCGTGTCCAAACGCGAATCCACACAACGAGAATCCAAACTTCTGTCTCCGTCACACACGGATCACTCCATAATCCAGATCCTTCAAAACTTTGTCACCGATAACGTGGAGAGGAAAAAGGGTAGCTCGCCACAACTTCACTCAAGTCGACGAGCACAGCAGAGTGGATAGGCGAGAGATGAGGAAAAAGTTGGAGAGTTTATCGAGAGAGAGGGATGTAGTGTGGTGTCAGCCCCGGTGGCTGGCTGGGCTGTGTGGCTGACTGACAGAGGGAGAAAGAAAAGGCGAGCTGACACCACGGGATACGCTGACACGCACAGTACACGCAACGAAACTCAAAACCACACACACACACACCTCTCTCCCTTCCTTTTTCTCTCTACTTTTCTCTTTCGATGGACTCGGAGCGAGATGGTGAAGCGTTCACAGTGGGGGTTGCTGTTGCGGAAAATTCATGTGACACGTTGGCTCACGTAACCTCCATCCCCCCCCCGCCCGGCAAAACACATTACACAGAAAGACTACTGAACTGCTTTGCCTTACAAACAAACTTACTCACTGCTCAGTCACATCGCTGCCTCCATACAAACTTCTCCACATTAATTTCATCTCGCTAAAACGAACCTGAATAAAACGCCGAGCAAAGGAAGTTTGTTTGTTTGTTTAACGCCCAGCCGACCACGAAGGGCCATATCAGGGCGTTGCTGTTTTGAAATATAACGTGCTCCACACACAAGACAGAAGTCGCAGCACGGGCTTCATGTCTCACCCAGTCACATTATTCTGACACCGGACCAACCAGTCCTAGCACTAACCCCCATAATGCCAGACGCCAGGCGGAGCAGCCACTAGATTGCCAATTTCAAAGTCTTAGGTATGACCCGGCCGGGGTTCGAACCCACGTCGGACCTCCCGATCACGGGGCGGACGCTTACCACTAGGCCAACCGTGCCGGTAGCAAAGGAAGTTATTACCAGCTGAATAAAAAGGCGTTCAGCCCCTTCGGGCTTCACTGACGAAATCGGTCGCAAGATATCTTTCCGCAAATATGTTTACATGGGAAATTACGGAAAGGACTAAGAGGTATCAACATCCATCCCCTCATTAATCGACCAATGATCAATCAATCAAACAAACAAATTGAACACCCAATTTTTTTCTTGAGTGTACAACCTCGCCCTGCCATAAAGTCTCCGGGCCACACACAAGAATCTGTTTTAAAGATGGTAACTTAATAAGACACGATCTCCCTGGAAAAGCCCTATGTAAATACCATATGCATGTATTCTCCTCATTTACACATAATAATAATAATAATAATAATAATAATACAAGGTAGCTGCGGCGACAGAGACAGGAGAAAGAAAGCGAAGGAGAAGAAGAAAATCGAAGTCGGGAAAACAGGCCCCTCAAGCAAACGGTAAAGGGGGGGGGGGGGGGGTATATATTCTCCTCATTTACAAATAATAATAATAATAATAATAATAATACAAGACAGCTGCAGCGACAGAGAGAGACAAGAGAAAGAAAGCGAAGACCGAAGGAGGAGAAGAAGAAAATCGAAGTCGGGAAAAGCCGAAGGCCCCTCAAGCAAACGGTAAAGAAAAGGGGGGACTATTTTCACGCCTTCTCCCCAAATCAATATATGGGCGACGTGGAGTAACCACGGGAGGAAAGACAACAAGGAAGGCCTGTCATATCAGCGGTAATCACTCCCATTCCACAATAGCGCCTGACTGATCCCATTTCCCATCCCTTGCTCTCCATTACTGCACTGGCAACCGGCAGATTACGGGCTCGTTCACTTTCTCATGCAATGTGATCTGACCGGCGGACAGCGAAAGTCTACAACTGCACGTAGTTGGCCTCATTTGACCGGGCAGAGATTTTCACACTTAGATGTGAAAATCGTTTCACGTTTGTCCGTTTTATCATTTACACGGAGTAATTGATCTTGCTCCTCAGCGCTAAACATTCAGTTATCGGTACGCCTGTCTGTCTGTCTACATATCACAAAGCCAATTCCTACGTGTCCACGGCAATATTCAAATGTAAGCTCCGTGCGAGGTTCACCGTCAAGTTACATTAATCTGAAAACTGATATTTACTTTTCTTTCAGTATGTAACAGTACTTCTAACTCTGGAGCATGCCCGTGTCTATCTTCACAGAGATTTGAAGTAAACATTCAAAAATCACTTGGTATACGTCAGGGGAGACCGAATGTGATGCGAAAAATCCCCGTACAAAATGAATTTTTCGACACATCCACTCCATTTGTCCCAGGATAAGCCATTAGGACCCGTGACTGGGGACGTAAAGCCCCATTAGTCAGTGAGTTAGTTACACAATGAGACAGCCTTTTTACTTCGCGAAGTCTTTTTTTTATTACTGAAAACTCAGTGCTAAAGCTTTGTGCGGCCAGCTTCGCGAAGCATACTTCGCGTAGTCGACTTCGCCCAAATTAATGACAGGCGTCACACTCACGACAATAGCAACCCGCGACAAAACAATTTTTTAACATGTGGTTTCAATGACAGACTACGAACTAATACCCACCCCCTTCCACGTAGACGAAGCAGACCTAAAGTACCCCCCCCCCCCCCCCATTCTACGCCCCCCCACCCATTCCTAGCCCTCACATGCATGCCAAGTAGCTGACTTAAGTGCCAGCGTTTCAATCCATCCTTCCCTCTACCCTTCTCTCTATCCGTTCCTTTCTGAAAGCGGGGCCCGCGTGGCATCACGTCGCTATGGCGACCCTGCATCGGAGGCCGTTCCCAAGACAACGGGGCAAGCAAATCGCTGCTGAAATTCACTTTTCTATCTCTCTTCTACTCTGGCCGCTCGTCTGGGTTTGGTGGTGTGGTGGATGGTGGTGCCCTGTCCTATTGTGTGCTATGAGTTATTCCGTGTGTGTGCGCGCGTGTGGACTTGTACGAGAGAGAGAGGGAGAGAGTGTGTGGACTTTTTTGATGTTGCTTGTCACGCCTCCACAACTACCCCAACCCCCCCCCCCCCCCCCAAGAATCCCCGCTCCTCGCAACATCCCTTTCTATTTCATTCATCAGACAACAAACAAACAAAACTTTACTTCTGCCGAAGACAAAAGAAATATTCGGCACACACATCGGGTCACTGGAATCTACTCTCTGCTGTTTGGTGCTCCCCATTCCTCGTTCCTCTTCCTGGTCTTTTCCTCCTTCCAATACAAAGCCAAAGAGTTCATTCAATTCCAGACTTCCAACACCTTGAAGACAGCTTAATCAAAGAAAGAAGATGGAACCTGTCAGTTGGATCTTGGGCGGCGATCCTTTGATTTGATGGAAAGAGGGAGGAAAATGGCAGAGGAAAACGTGCAGCAATTGCTGAGCTTTGATGCTTGTCACGCATGGAACACCAGTAACTACTGGAATTATTTTTGCACAAGCCTGACGATGACGTCTTGCGAACGCTTCCGTTTAGTAACGTTACCATAGTGTGTCTGAGAATCCAAATCGATTTTACCGCCGCGAAAACTAAACAGTTAATAAGATAAAGCGTGTCATGACAATAGAATCAGACAAATCAAATAGTAAAATGTACGCGCGTATGTGTAAGTGAGCGCTTGCCCGGGCGGGATGAGAGTAAGGGTGTGGGTGTGTGTGTGTGGGGGGGGGGGGGAGAGTTGGCAAGAGAGAGAGAGAGTTGGCAAGCGCGTGAGATGTTACATAACATAACAATTGGAGATCAATCACCGGGCAAGGCAAATGTTTTAGTTGTTTAGCTACACCGACAAAGATTGAGAAGGAATGCAAGAAGAAGAAAGAAATTACGAAAAAAATCAAGAAAGACAGTTGCAAGTGGTTTTTCAAACAAAGCAGGACTGAACAGAACGAAGGAGCGAGAAAGAGAGAGTGCTCCAAAGAAAGCTAGCACAAAGAAGCAACAATCATACCCACCATGTTATTCAATAGTCTGCCAACGCATGCTCTGGATTGCTAAACACTTTTGTTTGGAAATACTGATTTAACTATATCTTTGAACACGAAAATATTTTCTGTTGTACAAGATTACGTTATGTCAACTGATCGATTCAGCTGATATTATATTAACAGTAACAGCAATAGATGTAGCAAAGCATTTTCTCTCTCTCTCTCTCTCTCTCTCTCTCTCTCTCTCTCTCTCTCTCTCTCTCTCTCTCTCTCTCTATTTGTATAAAATATTATGACATATTTTGAAAGAAAAGGGTTGAAGTTATCACTTGTTCGCCATGTCTTGTTATCAGAATGTGTATTGATTATCAATTTTAGAACGTGTCCATAAGCAGTCTGCTTGTTAAACGTTCTTAATGTTGTTACTGAATATAACGTGTATACAAGAAATTAATAAAAACACGCTTAAACCAATCATACCCACCGCTGAGCAACATCAAACACACAAAACGACCACTTTTTGACTTCACTCCAACACCTCCTTACAAAGGGGCAGCCCTGCTCGCCGCTCGCTCTCCCTTTCGCAGTAGTAAAACGCGAACAGAAGCTACACAGCTGCCGCCACCCTATCTCCCTCGGCCCCGCCCCCCTAACACCCTTCCCGCCCCACCGACAGGGACGTTCCCATAGCAACTGTACACATTAAGGCCAGCCAAGACTTCCTGTGTCAGGCAAAACAGACCCTCTTTTTCCCCCGACACACCGACGGAGTACAATCATTTTGGGGGGCTGGTCGGGTCAGAGGCCAGACTTCGCCGGTCGGGTCTACTACAGATTTCTGCAAGTTGCAATACAACCTGCGAGACAGTTCTTGGAAAAGCACTGCTTGACAAATTTGACACGCACACTCGAGGTTGAAAGGTTTTACTCAAACTTCGTAAGCTAACTTGCCACGCCCAGTTCTAAGCTGTGAAAGATATCGGCTGAGTGAGGCGCGTAGAGAGAGAGCAAAATTAACCGATACTATCATTACTACTAATCGTTCAATCCTATTGATCAATCGAAGATGTTTTACTAGTCACACAATAATTCTACATTGACTAACAATACAGTTATAGTCATACGACATGGGAATCAGCACCATAAATGATAATGTTACCAATCGAATGAGCACTAAAAGCCTACCTAACGAAATCGAGCCGACCATTAGTATTACACAGCTACACATACATTGCCACCACCACAGTGATCTATACAAATAGCCACACAGAACGGCAAAACCTTACAAAAGCCAATCCCACCAACCAATCACGCATACATAACAAGCACTGCATCACAATTAAAACCACAGCATGTCTGGAGTAGGGGTGTGACGACTGAACACACCCCCCCCCCTCCCCTGCAACCGTTGCAAACAGACGAGAGAGGCGATTATTGATGCGGACGATGTGCAAGCAAGCAACCTCCCTCCCCACCGATCCTTCTCCCTGTCTGCCATTTCAATGGTGGGTCGTTAAAATATTGGCGAGTTAGCAGATGTAACATGGCCGAGAAAAGGCCTGTTTGAATGGACGGCATGTCCTCTGCCCTTCTGTCGACGCCTGCAGAGCGTAAAACCAGGGAGGGAGGAAAATGTTCTGAACCAGTACCAGCCGCTGCACCATTGTTCCACCGGAGGGGACCCTAACGCTGTTCCGGGGACAACGTAAAAATAAATACCTACTGAAAGCCCTTCACATAGAAAGGCAGGGCCCACAAAGATCGGGTTGAAGCCTAATTCATTGCTCTCCTGAACGGGCGGGGATGTAGCTCAGTCGGTAGCGCGCTGTATTTGTATCCAGTTGGCCGCTGTCAGCGTGAGTTCGTCCCCACGTTCGGCGAGAGATTTATTTCTCAGAGTCAACTTTGTGTGCAGACTCTCCTCGGTGTCCGAACACCCCCGTGTGTACACGCAAGCACAAGACCAAGTGCGCACGAAAAAGATACTGTAATCCATGTCAGAGTTCGGTGGGTTATAAAAACACGAAAATACCCAGCATGCTTCCTCCGAAAACGGCGTACGGCTGCCTCAATGGCGGGGTAAAAAACGGTCATACACGTACAATTCCACTCGTGCAAAAAACACGAGTGTACGTGGGAGTTTCAGCCCACGAACGCAGAAGAAGAAGAAGAAGAAGCTCTGCTGAACATCACGCTTACACTCGGGTTTTGCCTAATTCATTGCCCTGATGAATATCACGCTTTCGAGAGTTACACTGTAACACCCGTGACATTTCGACCTCACGCGATTCGCTGTTTCCCACAATGGCAGTTGTTAATAAGAAGATCAAGTATGGGGAAAGCATTGTAGGGACAGGAGGTCTGACAGGACTGTCCCTTCGTCTGAAAACATTCTGTATTAAATAAATCCTGTAAGCGGGACAGAGCAGTATACATATAACTTCTGACCTAATTCGTTTACTTAGTCTGTGAATTTGTTCCATGTCTGCATTTGATAAAAACATGAACAAACTTTTTTTTTTTTCCTCGGGGGGCATTTCGACTTTTGTTCCATATTTATTGAAACAAAAGACGATATTCTCCCCCTCGGACCGACAAATAAGCTGGTCTGTCAGGAAAAGTTAAGGGGCTTATTGTCCGTCAGGTCTAAATTGCCTATATTGGACATGACTTGGTTTATACGATAGTTTAAAAAGAATTCGGGAGCTGGTTAAAAACGGGAGGATGACGGGAGTGGGGGTGATAAGATATTTTAAAAAGATCTGTTAAGATTGGATAAAATCGAGTACTTTGTATCACCTTAGTATAAGTGGGGTCCACATACGTGTCTGTCAACAACCTATCAAACATCTTATAATGTTCTCGGGGGGTGGAGGTGGGTTGTACAGCCAATGTTTGTTTATTTGTTGCTTAACGTCCAGCCGACTACGCAGAGCCATATCAGGACGAGGAAGGGGGGGATGAAGGGGGCCACTTGTCAAGCGATTCCTGTTTACAAATGCACTAACCCATTACTTGTGTCCCAGCAGGCTTTAGTAAAACTAAATTAATACCTACTGGAAGATTACCAGTTTCCAGTATGTTAAAATAGGCTTAACCTATCTACTGCTGGACTTACATCAGAACACTAACAGATTAAACTATACATGAATCGCGAGACAAGCGGCAAGAGAAGAGATTTTTGGAAAAAATACAGGTGAATGAGCAAGAAGGCAGAAAAAAGAAAAGAATTCATGAAGAAAAAGAGAGCATGACAGGAAAGAGGAACCAAAAATCTACCTAACAGCAAACTAGAAAGCTCCTGCGGTTCCAAAAACAGGAGGGGCCTTTAATTTCATAACCGCAGTGCCCCACTGCGGGAGTACAGCCAATGTGGGATGCGAGTTGACATATATCCTACCTAAGTTAAAGTAACATCATTGCGGGATGGGTGTGGGGGGTGGGTTGTGCAGCCAATGTGGGATGCGAGTTGACATATATCCTACCTAAGTTAAAGTAACATCATTGCGGGATGGGTGTGGGGGGTGGGTTGTGCAGCCAATGTGGGATGCGAGTTGACATATATCCTACCTAAGTTAAAGTAACATCATTGCGGGATGGGTGTGGGGGGTGGGTGTGGGTTGTACAGCCAATGTGGGATGCGAGTTGACATATCCTACCTAAGTAACATCATTGCGGGATGGGTGTGGGGGGTGGGTTGTACAGCCAATGTGGGATGCGAGTTGACATATCCTACCTAAGGAACGTTGACATATCCTACCTAAGTAACGTTGACATATCCTACTTAAGTAACATCATTGCGGGATGGGTGTGGGCGGGGGGGGGGGGGGGGGGGCATAGTACGGTCAATGGGGGAAGCAAGCAAGTTGCCATTTCCTGCCTGACGAGACTGAACAGATAAGCCCGTGGTGCACGCAACTGCCAGGGTAACGGCCAAAGATATCGAGATGATTACTCCGTGTGGTCATTTCCCGGTTGACATTACGGACCTGTCGCCGCTGGCATCCCCTGTCCCCCTTAAGTTTTATCACCGTCCGATCATGTAACTGACCATGGGTGATTGGAGGTAGTGACCGATCCGTGGTGTACCGTCATGTTTGCTGGTGTCTTCATCAAACTGTCTGGTTATGTAACGGTCTATCTGTGGTTAGAGTTTGTCGTATAGTGAGTGACCATGCTGGCATGCAGTGCGTATAGTGTGTCCATTTGCTGAGGTCAGCTTCAAACTGTCTACGTGCGTGTGGTTAAAGACCAAACACTTGGATTGTTACTTTTACACGTGAGGGTAGTGTCATGGTCAAGTTCTCCTTCTCTCTCTCGTTCTAAGAGAGTGACAGTTAGCCACGCTTGTGTACGGTACACGGTTATATAATGCTGGTGAAAGAGCTTTTGGTATGGCCTTGGATGAGTATCTTCTTTCACCTGCATTATATAACCGTGTACGGCCGTACACAAGCGTGGCTAACTGTCACTCTCTTAGTGCTGGTGATATTCTGGCCACAATCCACTCATCCTTCAGCGTGCACCCGCATAATTTAACGTCATCTGCATGGTCTTTAGAACGGCTGTCATCATGACCAAGGTACCCGCAGCAACCACCAGCAAAGACAATTATTACCGGTCCGTGCGCACTGTCTTTCGCAGTCATCATTGTCAAGCCTCTTGGGATTATTAGAATTAGTCGTAGTGCGGAGAAATGACCGAAACGGGTCAATGTACCATGGGGGGGGGGGGGGGGGGGGAGAGAGAGAGGTGGGGGAGAGAGAGAGAGAAGCTGTCAGGAATCATGGTGGGGATAGAATCTTTTTCTGTCCTCTTGGAAATATTAGAATTAGTCGTAGTGCGGAGAAATGACCGAAACGGGTCAATGTACCAAGGGGGGGGGGGGGGGGAGAGAGAGAAAGAAAGAGAAAGAGAGAGAGAGAGAGAGAGAGAGAGAGAGAGAGAGAGAGAGAGAGAGAGAGAGAGAGAGAGAGAGAGAGAGAGAGAGAGAGAGGCTGTCAGGAATCATGCTGACGATAGAATCTTTTTCTGTCCTCTTGGAAATATTATAATTAGTCGTAGTGCGGAGAAATGACCGACACGGGTCAATGTACCAAGGGGCGGGGGGGGGGGGGGAGAGAGAGAGAGAGAGAGAGAGAGAGAGAGAGAGAGAGAGAGAGAGAGAGAGAGAGAGAGAGAGAGAGAGAGAGAGAGAGAGAGAGAGAGGCTGGCGATAGAATCTTTTTCTGTCCTCTTGGAAATATAAGAATAAGAATACTTTATTATCTCATAGAGAAATTCAGGGGTGGTACATAACAATAATACAAACAAGACATTGATTTTACATAAAACATATAGCACTATATAACATGGACATCTTTAGAGCACTGCGCTTACATATTCTCGCACACCTACGCGTATAACGAACTATGGCTAAACATCATTGCAAAATATCATAACATACAATATATCGCAGGAAATATACGGTTGTACATAAAACCAATGCGGTTGTACATAAAAACAAACATTACTACTGATTTCACTGGCAGAAGAGGGGCTGAGTCGGGTATGTGGATGTGTTTACATGTTGCTAAGGGTGATGGATTTGGGGATGCAGCTGTTTTGCAGCCTGAGTGTCCTAGTTTTGTGCGTGCGAAGTCTACGGCCAGAGGGAAGGAGTTCATAGAGGTGGGCTAGGACATGGGACCTATCTGAAGCTATCCGCCTACTCTTTCTCACCACACGCTTTTCATACAGGGACTCCACACTTGCTTGCTGCCTGCCAATCACCTTGCTACTGACATTCACCATTCGCACTAAGACATTCCTGTTCTTCACACTCAGACCTCCATACCAGGACACAAAACCAAAAGTGATGACAGACTCGATGAAAGAGCGGTAGAAAGTTTGAAGGATAGAAGAGTTCACATTCAACTTCCTAAGTTTCTGAAGGCAGTAGATGCGTGACTGACATTTTTTGTGTATGAGGGTGGTGTTTGCATTGAAGGACAGCTTATCATCGATAACTGTGCCAAGATACTTATATTCAGTCACACGCTCAACAGTCACACCATCAATCATCAGGTCAGGGACAGGGGCAGGGTTTCTTCTAAAGTCTATCAGAAGTTCTTTGGTCTTTGTCACATTTAGGTCTAAAAAGTTGTCTTTACACCAGGCGTTGAAACGTTCTACTTCTGCAAAGTAAGTTGCGTCACTATTGGAGAGATCTTCTAGCGCTGTATCATCTGAATATTTGATAAGAAGGGTGGAGTCAGTGCCACTGCAGTCGTTAGTGTAGAGTGTGAACAACACAGGGGAGATAACTGTACCCTGTGGAGAGCCTATGGAGGTGGACCTAAGGGAAGAGAGAGCTGTCTGAAAGCGGACTGACTGGGTTCTGTTAACGAGAAAGTTGATAATCCACAGGATAAGCCTTGGAGTCACGCTGTAGAGGAGAAGTTTCCGGGCCATGAGGCAGGGTTGGATAGTGTTGAAGGCAGAAGAGAAGTCTATGAAAAGAATGCGTACAAAAGAGCCAGGTTTTTCTAAGTGTGTGTATGCGTTGTGTAAGAGTGTGAGTGTGGCGTCATCTGTGCATCTGTTCTGCTTGTATGCAAACTGGAAGGGATCCTGATGGGGCTTGACCTGATGGAGCAGTCTAAAGAGGACAATGCGTTCAAAGCACTTCATAACAATAGAGGTGAGAGCTACAGGGCGATAGTCATTCAGGGTTTTGGGCTTGTTGTTCTTGGGGACAGGGCAGATCGTAGAGTTTTTCCAGAGTCTAGGCACAGTGCAATCTTTCAGAGACCAACTAAACAAACGGCTAAAAACGACGGACAACTGACAGGCACATGATCTCAAAACACGTCC
Organism: Littorina saxatilis; assembly: GCF_037325665.1. NCBI lineage: Eukaryota > Metazoa > Mollusca > Gastropoda > Littorinimorpha > Littorinidae > Littorina > Littorina saxatilis. The sequence continues at coordinate 56,175,382 of NC_090261.1, read as the reverse complement.
ACCGATGTTATCAGGACCAACTGCTTTCTTTACATTCAACTTGCTGAAAACCTTCTCAACAGTCTTGCCTTGAATTTCAAAGTCCTCCTCATCACCTGCCATATCTACCTTAAGCTGGGAAGTCACGCTGTGTAAATCATCCTTCAAATCATCTTTCTCGAATCTACAATAGAACTCGTTTAATTTCTCAGAAAATTCAACCTGTTCTTTCATCGGCATGCCATCGCTACTGGATTTTGATTTGGCCTGTCCTGACAAAGTTTTAAGTCCTTTCCATGCGTCTGCTAAGCTACCTGATTCAAACTGTGACTCTACTTTCTCTTTGTACTGTCTCTTCGCTTCCAAAATTTCGCTTCCAATATTAGAATTAGTCGTAGTGCGGAGAAATGACCGAAACGGGTCAATGTACCAAGGGGGGGGGGGGGGGGGGGGGGGGAGGGGGGCGGTGCAACTGAATTTCACGCACTTTTGAATTTCACGCTATGAATTTCTCGCATTTCTTAACACATGAATTTCACGCAGGTTTCCAGTTAAAATCTCTCTTTACTTGTCATTTGAATTTCACGCACACGCATGCACGTATCCCCCCTGCATCGGTGTGTTCGTGAGTGAGTCCCGTGTATAGACGCGTGAATACAAATCACAATTCAGCAAGACACGAATACATGGAAAATCCGTGGGAGTTTATACGTCACGACGGTTCGCTCACAACTCACAAATCACAAATCACAAGTCAGTTCAACTACACGGCTCATTTCGCCATGGCACAGCAAGAGACGAGCATCATGATAACAACAACCAACAGGGGAAATCCGGCAATTCTCAGCCGTGGGAGTTTATACGTCATATTCTTACATGTATGTATTTTATTCTGATTTACAATTAAACTGTGATTATTTGAATTATTTTTCCTCTCCTTGATGTGTGTGCATGTGTGTGTGTGTGTATATGTATGTGTGTGTGTGTGTGTGTGTGTGTGTGTGTGTGTGTGTGTGTGTGAGTGTGTGAAGAGGTACATGTGTATATTTGTTTTACTGTAAAAAATTGCTTGAGTATGTGAAAGAATTGAAGACATGTGTCAGAACGATTCTTCATTCACCTCTTGAAGAATTTACCATCTCATCTAATAGAAAACATAAATGTTTCAACTCATTTCAAGGTGAATTGAGACTCATCATCGGTCACGAGCAACTCTATCTCATATACACACACCCCAACGCATACACTACATGCGTGATTTTCAAAAGCTCACATGCGTGAATTTCAAAAGCTCACATGCGTGAAATTCAAACCACCAAATGCGGGAAAATTAAATGCGGGAAGACGAAAACATTTTTCAAATGCGTGAAATTCAAATGCACCCGGGGGGGGAGAGAAAGAGAAAGAGAGAGAGAGAGAGAGAGAGAGAGAGAGAGAGAGAGAGAGAGAGAGAGAGAGAGAGAGAGAGAGAGAGAGAGAGAGAGAGGCTGTCAGGAATCATGCTGGCGATAGAATCTTTTTCTGTCCTCTTGGAAATATTAGAATTAGTCGTAGTGCGGAGAAATGACCGAAACGGGGCAATGTGCCAGGGAGGAGGGGGGGGGGGGGAGAGAGAGAGAGAGAGAGAGAGAGAGAGAGAGAGAGAGAGAGAAGCTGTCAGGAATGATGGTGGCGATAGAATCTTATTCTGTCCTATACATTAGTCCAGCTCTTGACCAAAATAATACCCCCCCCCCTTCTGTATAAAAGCGTGTCTGTGCGTGTGAGAGAGAGAGAGAGAGAGAGAGAGAGAGAGAGTGCGTGTGTGAGAGAGAGAAAGAGAGAGAAAGAGAGAGAAAGAGGAAGCTGTCAGGAATGATGGTGGCGATAGAATTTTATTCGGGGGGGGGGGGGGGGGGAGGTACGATAAGTCCAGCTCAAAATAATACCCACCCACCCTTTTCTGTATAAAAGTGTGGCTGTGCGTGTACGAGAGAGAGAGAGAGAGAGAGAGAGAGAGAGAGAGAGAGCGAGAGAGAGGCGCAGACGCGGAACGGACGGAAGGGCGGTCAGACACGGCCCAGCAGAGAGATCGTGAGATAGGGAAATGAAATGGGGAGGAGACGGACGGGAACACAGCACAACAAAATTGGACAGCGCAACGGGAGCATCGATCTATTGCGGCTTATCTCCCAGCATATCCGTACTCGCTCACGTCCTGACACCGCTTGACAGGCCAGTGTTAAACAAAGACGTTAAAATAATACGACAGGCGAAACAAGCGCCACGCAGGCGAGAGTCGGGAGGACTATTTCTCAAAATCGATGCAGACACATCAGCCGGAAAAATCGGCGGGATGAAAACTCATATCGCACAGGCGACGTGATAGCGGTGCCAATATTGAGCATCACGCCGGTAATAAATGAATGGCTCGCAAGCCAAAAAGACAGGAAAGAGGACAAGGAAAAACAGTGTTAATCTCGGGTTTGGCGTTTTGTCATGCAATCGCTCATCGGAGCGTATTACAATTGTTTTGCCGTCTCTTCTAGGGCACCAGCCATTTCCAAGGGAAAGGGCAATGTTTTCCAGTTCTAAGGGGACAACAATGTTATTAGCATAGTTGACCCTCGTCTTTCTGTTCGCTTAAAGAATGACAAGCAAGCACAAAAAGACAGGAAAGAGGAAAAGGAAAAACGTTTTGGGGAGGATCTCATATATATTAATTCATATACCGAACATGTCAGTACGAATAAAATACTTGTATAAGGTTCCTGCTACGTGGTCACAATAAGCAACAGCCATCCGTTCCAGGCCAACTTCATCTAGGACAAGCTGTCTTCCGCTCAGTTGATATCTCACCAAACACATCTTCGCCACAAAAACTATTAGGCCAAAAAAAAATAGGTGTGGTTACGGTAACATAGCCAAAAAAATAGGGTAGGAAGGTAGGCAATCACTTTTTTTGTGTGTACTGTACAAATTAAACCTACTTGTGTGACTCGAGCGCTTTTGCTTTCATTGCGTTTTCTGCACTCGTTTTTTGTTTTGTTTTTGACAAATGTAATAAAAAGTTATAGGGTCGGCCCCTAAAAATAGGGTAGGTCGGGTTACCGTAACCACACCTATTTTTTTTTTAAGGCCTTATAGCAAAATCTGCATGTCAGCAGTCATCCCCCCCCCCCCCCATAAAAAACAAAACAAACACAATATCAAACACAACCTTGTCAAACAAATGCTGAAAATACCTACCTGTGAAGAAACAAACACGCCATCGTAAACATCCATTGTCGCCATTGCAACAACCAAATAGTGATGACCAAAGTGCACTGAACACGTTCTCGACGAAGAAATGTTTTCTAGAAAACTATTTATCAACTATTTCCCTAGATAGGTTGGTGTCACCATAACTACTCAAATGCACTGAATAAGTTGTCATGAAGCAATCAAAGTTGTTGTTCTATTGTCTTTGTGTTTTTGTTTGTTTCACTACCTTTTATTTAATCCCTGAAGTAGAAGCTGGTGTTACACCATGATAAGTCAATAAGTTGCCCTCCACCAAACAATAAGGTCGACCACTGATTCCACACATGAACGCTGGATTCACCATGACCAGTCAAATGCACAACATACGTTGTCCTCGGCGATGCGTACTTTGTTCGATCACGTGTTCTTGACAATATTTGCGTGACCATCGATTGCAGACAAATCTTGTTTGGCCACGAATTCCAGACAACGTTAGTTTTATCACCAAGTCCACACAAAGTTTGTTTGACCGGTAATTCCAGACCAAGAAGCCGGTGTCACACAATGACTAAGTCAAATATACTCAGTAAGTTTTTCCTTTTGGAAAACAACGATCACGAAGCCCTGACCTACAAGCTGGATTCATACCATGACTAAGTAAAGTTTACACAATAGTTCGTCTTCAGTCAAACAAAAGTTTGTTCGATCACTAGTCGCCTTCACTGCTTCAGCCAAACAAAAGTTTGTTCGATCACTAATTGCAGACCTACAAAAGCTGATGACAGTGTCCCCATGATTAGTCAGGCCACATGTGTATGGTGAGCGTGGCACGTGATGCTCTCAACGGGCCCTGCCTGTCTCTGTCTCGCCTCGTGTGTCTCCACGCTTAGCCACCCATCCCGGCCACGGGACCACGCATGGCCTGCAGTAGACCGCATCAAACACCCCACGTCGTCCTGGCGACAAGGATGCTACATTCTGTCTATGTGGGGTGCACGAGGGAGGAGATTGTAGTGGAAGAAGAAACTGTGGAGGGGGTGGAGGGGCAGATGAGGCAGGTGAAAAAAGAAATAAACCTGTCTCTGCTCGTCCCACGAGAACCAGAGTAATGTGGTGTGGACGAAAGAGGAGGAAGAGATTGAAGTGAAAGAAGAAAATGGGGGAGGGGGGCAGAGGAGAGGGAGGAGGCAGGTGAGAAAAAACTGTCTCTGCTCGTCCTACGAGGACAAATGTAAATTCGGCCTCCCCACAATCACCTCTCCCAATCAATGCAGGCGACTGCTTAAGTAGCAGCATTCTCTCATCGTCAATAATGAATGAGCTTTGTTTGTTCCCATGGATTTTGCAGGAGAGACAACGGCGGGGCGCAATCAAGTGTTTTTAAGCCCCGTATCCCCCATAGGCCCTACAATATCATCGCGATGCACGCCACCCAGGCCCCCCCCCCCCCCCCCCCAACATAAAATAAAACGCACTTAATGTCTACAAATGGCTTCATCTCAAACAGCGACGACGACTGTCTAGTTTTAACGCAGAGTGTCATAATGGACACTCCAACGGCTGAAAGGGATGGAGACAAAAAGGTCCTTCGATTTACCATGCAATATAGACCCGGTCGAGCCTTTTAGCGAACATTTTTATGTTTCTCACTTCGATACTTTCTGATCAAATTCCCAACGTATTCCCTGTGGAAAATTCCAAACAGGCCCGAGTCTGTCGTCGCGCTGATGGCAATGCAGATTTTCATTTTCTTTCATCCTCTCCTTTTATAGCTTACTGCATCCGTGTAAGGGTGGTTACTGAGTGCACGGGATAAGAAACAAACAAAAGCTGTCCGCCTATTATTCCTTTCATTTCATTTTGTCAAAGCGCAAACGTAGTCCTGCATCAACCTTGGAATGCAAATGATGCGTTGTTACACCCCCGGTATAGGGGTGTGTATAGGTTTCGCTCGATGTGTTTGTTTGGGTGTTTGTTTGTGTGTTTCTGTTCGCATATAGATCTCAAGAATGAACGGACTGATCGTCACCAAACTTGGTGAACAGGTTCTATACATTCCTGAGACGGTCCTTACAAAAATTGGGACCAGTCAAACACACGGTTAGGGAGTTATTGGTGGATTAAAATTATACAAGGACTTATACAGGGACATCTTCATGGTCAAAGGGAAATAACCATTCTCACTCAGTCACTGCCACCAACTGAGAAGGTTATTTCCCTTTGACGGGGGTGTTTTTCCTACCTCCTAGGAATTTCTTGTTGAATAAGAGTTGAAACGATGCTGCCACTGTTTCAGCATTTAACACTAGCCACTGGTGTCTGAAGTGGCCGCCATTGCGGTTTGGTAGAAAATTAGGAACTCGCCAATAACTATCACAAATTATGAATATTATATGTTCAATCAACTAAAAGGTATCAAGGCTCAATCAACTGAAAAGTATCACTCTCCTGAGACAACTAATCCATAGCAAGCTTCGTTGCGTGCGTAACAACATTGTATCATGCTTTACACAAAAATTGTGACATTTAAGAAAAACCTAAAGCAACACATAAACCTCGTTAAAGTCTCAAAACACGAACAACATTCAATAGCAGAACTTGGTGAAATCAATGGGAGCGTCATGGTCCGCAAACCGCAAGACAAAAAGCTGCCTTGCAAGTGTTGGAGTGATTAGAACTATCGACAGCCCTCCGTTCCTTGTTAGCTTTTTTTATTTATTATTTTTTACCCGATTCCATTGGGGAAATCAACAAAACCAACAGACCATGGCAATTAAGAAAGCTTTGATTTGAACTGATGCTCGCGGGACAGGGCTAGATGTCAAGAGGACAAGGAATGTGGGTTAGCAGCAAACCGACCACGAGGAAAACATCCATACAAGGTATTATTCTCAGGGGAAAGGCCAGATGCCCAAAATAGAACCGGTCACCAAGACAGAGGACGCAGTATTCTTATCAATATTTGGACATGTATCCAAGGTCTCCAATGCCTCAATAGTTTCCTTTCAAACTAGACAGAAAAAAGTGTGCCAGGAAAAAAGAGAAGCATTATGACAAAGCGCTCAAGCTTCCATTGACGTATCCCGGCAATTCTATGAATACTGTATTGAGGCCTGAACAATTCCTGGAACATCCGAAATCTACAAGAACGTAGAACCGGATATTTCTTGAAATAAAACAATAATAATCATAAATAAATAAGGAGTTTCTGTGACCCATGCTTTAGCTGATGGTTTATATGAATGCAGAGCCGCCAGTGAATTCGAATTTTGAGTATTGAAACAAAGTGATGAAAGTGAGGGCAAAACCGCCGAGATGATAATTTTGCATCGGTTAAGGTGTTCTCACAGTCACAACTTAGCAGTCTGACAATGAGACAATATAATTATCCTTGGCATTAGCTTCCTTGCTTTGAGGTTCCCCAGTTACCTTCAATTCCCCTGCTCAGAGTGAACCAAATCCTTTAATCCTGCAATAATTCGCTATGGCAAGTGAACAGGACGAGGGACGGATCATGAAAAAAGGGGTACCCCCCTCCCCCCTCAAATTCGATGGAAAGTAGCCGAAGGCCAGCACAGCAATATCTGAGACTTAAAAAAACCACCTTTTATTATTACGTGTGCGCCTACATAATTCCAGGAGATGATGGAAAGGTTACAATACACGAATGTGATTTAGTACTCATAACATCGCCATTCCCGTTTACGTCCATGTGTGATCGATCCCCCGATTCACCCTTTGTCTCCAGTTCTTTTTCAGTACTCAACAAAACACATGAACAGACCAGATATCAGCTTGTCAGGGACTTTTTATCACGTGAAGGCTACGTAAAATTGATTTTGCTGACTGACACTGACTGTCGACATTTCAATATAAACTGAACAAAAAAAGTACCTTTGCTTAAGAAAGCAGTGTGGGTATGTGTCCAGTGGAAGGATGCTCTTACTTCAAGCAAAAAGCCTGACCCACGAATCTATGAGTATGACTGACGGGCGCAGTGGCAAGACGTCGGCCTCCTTATCGGAAGGTCGTGTGTTCGAATCCCGGTCCCCGTCGTGTGTACACGCAAGCACAAGACCAAGTGCGCACGGAAAAGATCTTGTAATCCATGTCAGAGTTCGGTGGGTAATAGAAACACGAAAATACCCGGCCAGCATGCTTCCCCCGAAATATAGAGTGCTGTCCCTTCTGCGCCGAGCGGCTGCATTTCAAGGCTCTCATATTTCGTACTGTGCGCCTTGAGGTGAGATATGTGCGCGATATAAATTCTCGTATAATATAAGCATAACAAGACGGTTGATAGGATTACATGTACATGAAAAGAATGCATCTTTGAGGCCAGACTGCCAATCATCACATCGATGATTGTCTCAGCTCGCTCACCGCAACTTCGACATATATTCAGCTCACCAACGGCAACTTCGATATATTCATGAGCAGCAAGCCGCAACCCACCACGCGAATAAAAGATGCGTTTAGACGACGAGAGAGGTATTTTAATCTCGCGTGAAGAATTGATTGGCCGTGAAGAGAGAGCGAGGCAGGGTCGCCTCCCTGTAAACCCTCCCCATGCATGTATGTCAATGGCAGGGTTACAACAATCAGAGGACCACCTGTTGCAAATGACAGCGTGAGGGAGAAAAGCTCTGGGTCCCGTGGGACGGTCTCCTCTCCTGCGCTTTTCTCCGGGTTCGACCCCACGCCATCAGTTTGCAACACTGGCTTATAGTCCGTTCCCATGGAAACGTGAAAGCACGCGGCACGCACACAGGACGCGACAGCCTGTGTACGTGGAGACTTGTTTTATTGTCTCCTTGTCTCTCTCTACCCCCCCCCCCCCCTTACTTAAAAAAAAAAACTTTTGCAAAACGACTGGCATTTTCTTACTGAAGAGGAAACATTGGCCTGTGCTAATCTTCACACAAACAGTAACATTAGCATGTTATTGATCGGTGGTCGCAGACGACACGATACGAGCCCAAAACTTAAGAGGTAACGTTAACTTGTCAAACACTACTGATTGTCAAAACCATGCAAATAATTATCCTCATAAAGTGTCACAACACTCGTTGAATCAGAAAAAAAGGCAAGCTGAGAAGGAAAAAAAGGCACTGCTCGAACAGTAATGCAAACTCTGAACAACCATGTCCTGAGTCATACAAGTAATCCCATGTTGCTTGTTGGAAAAACAAGTCTTAATGCCTCATATCCATGTCCCCAAGCAACCCTACAGACATGAGAATACAAGATTGTTTGGACGTAATCCCTAGAAATTTGTTTTTTTCTTGATAAACAAAAATTGATGTAATGCCTCAGTTCCGCAATTTTGTCGCAAACCCTACGAATGCGAAGCTATTAAAAGAACATGCATGTTGTGTAAATTAAAATATCAATAATTGTTTGTTTGTATGTTCGGTCATGGGCTGAAACTCCCACGGCTTTTACCCCGCCATTTAGGCAGCCATACGCCGCTTTCGGAGGAAGCATGCTGGGTATTTTCGTGTTTCTATAACCCACCGAACTCTGACATGGATTACAGGATCTTTTTTTGTGCGCACTTGGTCTTGTGCTTGCGTGTACACACGGGGGGGGTGTTCGGACACCGAGGAGAGTCTGCACACAAAGTTGACTCTAGAAATAAATCTCTCGCCGAACGTGGGGACGAACTCACGCTGACAGCGGCCAACTGGATACAAATCCAGCGCGCTGAGTTACATCCCCGCCAAATCCAGCGCACTGAGTTACATCCCCGCCAAAATATCAATAATGAATCAATAAACATTATGAAATAAACTGCCAACACTATAAGCTCATAATGCTTCACACATTGGATTTGAAAACGTCCGTGGATATAGAATCAAAAAAACAAGAAAGGTAATACCTTACAGTCACAGATATTTCGACCCAGCGTTTTTTAAAGTGCACAGACAAACAAATATTAATTAAACAAAAAAAAGACTTAGCTCGCAAAGATGCAGCCGCTTGGGGAGAAGACGCAAGCAAGGCAAACCATGGATACAATCAAATTAGTGTAAAGAAGTCATTTAATGCACCTGCTACACTTGTGGCCTTTGTCATAATCAAAACAAGACACCCACAGCTTAGCTACATGAAAATACAGTACTAGTGAGGGTAATAATGATGACAAAAAGAACATCCCAGAATCCCAACAAAATCCCAACAGTGCCCTTCTTTAATATTTCAGAAGTCCGACAAAACACACATGCACAAAGGATGACGTGAAAAACTCACCACTCATGATGAGAACAACGAGGATACACTACAACCCCCAAAACGACAGTCTAATAGGCCACAGAAACTCCAATCCTCATTGCCTCGATCGCCTTTCTTCCACAAAACACCTTCTAACTTCCAAGTCCAACGCCAAACCCAGTCGGAGAAAGCCAGTAAAAGTTTCGCGGGAAGGAAGAGAGAGACTCAGAAAGCACTCTTTAGAGAGACTGCTGCCATTTATCTATTGGCCGTTTCCATGTCTACCCATGCCTCGGTCCGGTTACCAGGCAACTAATTCCCCCGTTTTTGATCAGAGCCAGCACCCCCCCCCCCCCCCCCCCCCATCCTCCTCCTGCTGCCAGCGCGGGCTGCTCGGGCCCTGTGACGTGTGGAATTGGGCATTATCAGGCGCGTGTGGTACAGATGCCAGGATTTCGGGAGCAGATTTTCTAGCCTGTGTTTATTATTCCTCTGCGCCCACTGGTGTCTTGCACAACATGAACGACATAAAACTTAGAACATCCTGCATTTCATGACTATGCCAACGAGTCAACCTCCCATGTCTGCGTTTTTCTTCTTTCTTGAAACAACTGAGTGGCAAACATTTCTTGATTAGAAATTGATATTGCCGACATTAGCATGTGACAACATAAACTAGAACTCACAGCAGTTATCGATAAGGGTAACAGCTGGCAATGACAACATGCGGCTAATTCTAAATGTACTGCATTGCCACAATCTGCCCACCGAACCGTGTCTGCATTGAGCATTATGCATATATATATATAGGAGTACATGCAGTTCAAAGGAATGCATAATGAAGACCATGGTAAGAGCAATTACACTCTCCAGGAAAATGTTCATCCACCAAAATCAGCCATTGGAGAAAATGCCAGTCATACAGACAAATCTCGCTCCCTTCGTTGAAAATGTCTAACCGAATTTCGACACCCCCCCCCCCCCCCCTAAGATGACATGCGACTCATTCCGTGGTGGAGGGTCACAAAGAGTCTGTAGAAGCCGCAACCTGACCGCCACTCAACCTAATTGGCCACTGCTAATGACTTGGCCACCCCCTCTCCCCTTACCCACATGCCTGTCTACAGAACAACACGACCGGCATGCTAATCAGTCTTGTCCCACCAGCTTCTTACTAGCAGTTACAGCACACCACTGGGCACTGCTGCTAACCCGGCACCCTTCAAATGTCAGTGGGAACTTGAACAGTAATAAATGTACTGTAGGGTTTGAATCTCATGCCAGGACGTTTTGCTAGGTGACTGACTCTAGAGCCACCTTTCACGTTCTAATCCGTCAGACTTATTTTCAGATTGACGGATTTTAGTCAATTGACGGGCTAGTTTCACCCATGCATTTAGCTATTCTCATGAAAATGTTAGTGATTATGTAATTATATGAAAAAACACAACTCTTTTGATCGAGGCACAAAATGCATGACACTACATCCACTTCTGAGATCCACAATGCAATCACCACAAACAAAACGACAAATTTAGCAACCCCAGCTGTGTTGCTATATAACATTATTTCTGATTCTTTGTTCTTATGGCGGAGTCACACCAAGATGACGCACGGCCAGCGCACGGAAAATATCGCAAAAAATTGCAATTTTTGCCAGTGCGTTGTCGTTCGCTGGGTGTGCGTCAATATGCGTTACTCGTTCGTCGAGCGCCCTAGACCAACACTACGCATTCGTTGTCATTCGCTGTGTGCGTTGGGATTTTTTGAGCATGCACAAAAATGTGCTTCTACAAAACTGCGGTCACACAACGACGCACTGATCATTATTTTCCATTTTTGATTCATTTTCAGTATTGCGTTGTCTTGGTGTGACTGCGCCATTAGCAAACAAAAATGGCAAACAAATACACCACAAAAATATAATGTTTGCAAACACATAACATGTGTCGTGTCGTTATGCGTCTCACATGTATAACATGTGTCCGGTACAAAAAAAAGGCATTACTTTTATGACTTACTGAAAAAGAAAAAAACAAGTCGCGTAAGGCAAAATTACTACATTTAGTCAAGCTGTCGAACTGTATATTTTTCACCAAGACAGTACAGCTTCGTCAATCCCCGCTAGAAGGAAATCGCTCACCTCCCACGTGCAAAACGCAGTGATATGCACACGCCAGAATAGCGCGGTAGCGTATTGTGCTAAGCAGGAAAGTGCGCTTTTCTGTATTTGTGTTAACTTTCTGAGCTTGTTTTGAATACAACCTATCATATCTATATGTTTTTGGAATCAGGAAACGATACAGAATAAGATGAAATCATTTTTGGATCGATTTCTTAAATTTTAATCGTAAGACTAATTAATCTATTTTCGTTAATTGTGATCACATTTTAAGAGTAAACATGACATATGTATATATTTTTAGATTCAGAATATGATGAAGAATACGATGCAATCAATTTTAAATCTGTTTGCGAAAAATCGATTTTAATGACAACTTTAATGAGCAAACTCATTAATTAATTTGTAAGCCTCCAAGCTGAAATGCAATACCAAAGTCCGGGCGTCGTAAAAGATTACTTGACAAAAATGTCAACCAATTTGGTTTAAAAATGAGAGCATGACAGTGCTGCCTCAACTTTCACGAAAAGCCGGATATGACGTCAGCAAAGCTATTTATCAAAAAAATGAAAAAAACGTCTGGGGATATCATACCCAGGAACTCCCATGTAAAATTTCATGAAGATCGGTCTAGTAGTTTTCTCTAAATCGCTCTACACACACACACACAAAACATTTAGTCAAAACTTGACTAAATGTCAAAAAGAAACAAGTCGCGTAAGGCGAAAATACAACATTTAGTCAAGCTGTCAAACTCACAGAATGAAACTGAACGCAATGCAATTTTTCAGCAAGACCGTATACTCGTAGCATCGTCAGTCCACCGCTCTTGGCAAAGGCAGTGAAATTGACAAGAAGAGCGGGGTAGTAGTTGCGCTGAGAAGGATAGCACGCTTTTCTGTACCTCTCTTCGTTTTAACTTTCTGAGCGTGTTTTTAATCCAAACATATCATATCTATATGTTTTTGGAATCAGGAACCGACAAGGAATAAGATGAATGTGTTTTTAAATTGATTTCGAAAATTTAATTTTGATCATAATTTTTATATTTTTAATTTTCAGAGCTTGTTTTTAATCCAAACATAACATATCTATATGTTTTTGGAATCAGAAAATGATGAAGAATAAGATGAAAGTAAATTTATATCGTTTTATAATTATTTTTTTTTACAATTTTCAGATTTTTAATGACCAAAGTCATTAATTAATTTTTAAGCCACCAAGCTGAAATGCAATATCGAAGTCCGGCCTTCGTCGAAGATTGCTTGGCCAAAATTTCAATCAATTTGATTAAAAAATGAGGGTGTGACAGTGCGGCCTCAACTTTTACAAAAAGCCGGATATGACGTCATCAAAGGTATTTATCGAAAAAAAGAAAAAAACGTCCGGGGATATCATTCCCAGGAACTCTCATGTAAAATTTCATAAAGATCGGTCCAGTAGTTTGGTCTGAATCGCTCTACACACACACACACAGACAGACACACACACATACACCACGACCCTTGTCTCGATTCCCCCTCTATGTTAAAACATTTAGTCAAAACTTGACTAAATGTAAAACAGGTTGGCCCACCGTCTCCTATAGAACATGTACATTGCTGTTGTGAAAATTTAAATGCGCATTGATAGTGCACACTGGAATTCAAGCCTTTTCAGTCACACCCCAATCATCCCATCACAAAGAAACATAAATATGAATTCTACAAAGCCGAGACAACTGTACACTTAAGTCTTTACTCTCAAATATTAAATACTATGCAGGGTGTATCAGAATGAAAACAGGACTTGTGGCATCTCTGAGTGACTAACTCCAGTCAAACATGGACAAAAATGTCCTAAAGTTATTACGAAACAAATAATTTACGTGTCCAAGTCTCTAGCGCATGTATCAGATGTCTGTGTAATTAGACAGAGCATGTATCAGTTGATTACAGCAAATAAGGCCCCCCCCCCAAAAAAATAGTCTGTTTACGGTAACCCGACCGACCCTATTTTTTTCGCGCGACCCTAGACTTTTTTTGGGCATTTGGGAGAGAAAAAAAAATCTTGTTTTTTTTGGCAAAATAACGTAAAAATATGTTTTTTTGTGAAAAAAAAAAAATCCCTACCTACCAACCCTATTTTTTTGGCCTATGTTACCGTAAACAGACCTATTTTTTTTTTGTGCCTAATAAAGACGCTACACTCACGTAACTCAATAACTGACACGTACACGGCACAGGCTGACAGTAGTACAACTCTAATTAACAAACAAACAAGAAGAAAACACGCAGCAGAGGAGAAAAAAAAAAGTTGAACACGTAATGCAAAAAAAACAAAAAACATTACTGGAGAACACAGTTGAGTAAAAGTCAAAACTTACTGTGAGCAGAGGTGATGTCAGGTGTGAACAACAAAGTGTTCATGGAAAACTGGAGGACCCCCAACACACACAGTGAGCAGTAAGGTGCAGGTATCAAGTGAACTCTGGAGTCTGGTACTGCAACAGGACAAACAGTTATAACAGATTAGTATGTCATAGAGCAAGAGTAATTATATGGTTGACAGAAGCCATGTCCCACCCCCGTGTCACCACAATGGCACGTAAAAGACCTAGGTCATTCTTCCATAAGTGCAGGTGGCTGAATTGAGGTCTAACGAATGACGTCTCAATCAATCAATCAATATGAGGCTTATATCGCGCGTATTCCGTGGGTACAGTTCTAAGCGCAGGGATTTTTTTTAAAAAATGTTTACGTAATTTATATCGCGCACATATTCAAGGCGCAGGGATTTATTTATGCCGTGTGAGATGGAATTTTTTTTACACAATACATCACGCATTCACATCGGCCAGCAGATCGCAGCCATTTCGGCGCATATCCTACTTTTCACGGCCTATTATTCTAAGTCACACGGGTATTTTGGTGGACATTTTTATCTATGCCTATACAATTTTGCCAGGAAAGACCCTTTTGTCAATCGTGGGATCTTTAACGTGCACACCCCAATGTAGTGTACACGAAGGGACCTCGGTTTTTCGTCTCATCCGAAAGACTAGCACTTGAACCCACCACCTAGGTTAGGAAAGGGGGGAGAAAATTGCTAACGCCCTGACCCAGGGTCGAACTCGCAACCTCTCGCAAGTGCGTTACCACTCGGCCACCCAGTCCAATCTCACAACGTGTGTGGTCGTCCATGGCGGTCAAGAAAGCCGCCGCGATCATTGCGCAGACGACACGTCTAGACCGCCAATATTTTTTGTGCGCATCACGTGCTTCACATAAATCGGCCGGAAACGAAGCAATTGGGAAACCTGGATACACCTAAACACACAGACACCTGGGTAGCGCGACTGAATAAAGTAATGAAAAAAAATCAAAACTTTGAAGTTTACTCCAAACTGTAGGTAACTGTGTATCACAACCACACCTGCGGACATACCTTAAACTAAAGGCATGAATACATCCGACATCATTCCACTCCACTCATACAACCCAATTGACCATATTCGGAAATAACTGTTGGGTTAGTATGGGTAGTGAAGGAGTGATTACTCTTGGTTTTACCCAGTCAAACTTAGGAATGTGAGATTATAGGCCAGTGAATGAGACACTAGCAAGAGGTGTGTCTGAAACAAGTCGTCGAGAGCTTGCCCCCAAACAGTAACAGTTACAGCAAGAGTATTCACTCTTTCACGAAGTTTCAGTTTCACAAACACAACCCATACAAAGTTACTTTTGGAATTCGTCTATTAATACCGAGGCAAGCAAAGCATACACAAAAATACTTCTGAAAACGTGTCAATGCAGTAGCAGTAGGATTCCAAAATACTGTGTAATCCAAACAATAGGATTAGGATCCAAAGTTACAATTATAAAATTATAATATATATATATTATATATCCAGATAAAACATAATTCTGAGAAATAGTGATAAACAAGACAAAACAGGAATAAGACAATGAAGAGATAAAAGAGACAGAAAATCAAGTCAAAAAACCCCAAATGAATCCGGTTAGCTCTACATTGGCAGCCGTTGCCATAGCAACCACTGATTTCAACTGTCATGAAGCTGCTGTTGAGAAGATGCATTTAAAAGAGAATCATGGTATTAAACAAATGACAAACAAGACACATGATTAATCAGCATAAAGAAGTTTTTAACTTTCTTGACATGTCTGTGTTCAAGTCGAACAAAGGCATTGACGTGGATGCTGAGAACTAAAAATAAAATGTAAATGATACTAAATGTTTCTTTACTGACATATGGTGCAAGGGTGTCGAAGAGACAACGGCACACAAGTACAGAAACAAAGAAAACCACAGGTTGATGAAAGGCTTTTGCCATTACCTGTTCCCGGAGATAAAAATCGGAAAAGCATTAATGGAAAGTACTGCTGTCTTCACATAATCGCACTCTCTTCCTCATGATATATTTGGCAAAACGCCATATTGAACCACGTGTTCAAAGATGTAAACAATTTCCTGATTCGCGACAATCGGCCAGTCATGGCAGCTGACAGACAGTGTCGCCACTTTCTGCTGAATTGGAGAAAACCAGGAAACGTTAAATGATGTCTTAAAAGGAATACCGATGATGTGGTGGCTGTGAAGGGGGCAGTAACACCGCCATTTACCGAGGAAGTACGACGCACTTTTCCCGCGAACAGAGAAATATTTATCGACGACTAAGAATTACATGTTTGACGTACACAATTACAACATACACCATCGACAAGATTATTGTTTTCTTGTAAGACCTGCCAGTCATCGACAAACTACCATATTTGAGGTCATTACAAAAACGAGAAGCAATCTCACCCCCAGTGATGCTGGCGTTCGCCAAGTGATGCACGATGCTTTTTCAACGGAAGTGGATCTTCACGTGACCACGCCACTGAGAAAGACAAGACAAACGGCTGTTCTAACCTCTGATGTGCGCCCTCGGCAAATGTGTAAAAATGTCCCTTTTAGAGAAAAATTGACAGGAAAACATTCCGCTGTAGGGAATCAAATAGTTTGAAATATTTTTGTGATATTTTCAGAGTGTTGTATGTCTATTAAGTGTAGCTGTACTTTGATCAGCTCGTAAATTAAAGAATGTGGTTGTGGTCGGCACAAGGGATTCAACTTCAAACTATGTACTTGCTGAGCATCAGTGTCAGTCTCTGATTTTACGTTCTGGGAGAACGTAAACAATAACGTAAAATGCGTGTGTGTGTGGCCGGGCGAAGGTGGAGAAAGAAAGAGAGAAATAATAACTACTAAGAAATAAATGTAAAAAATAAACACAACCACCAGCAGCAGGGAAATGTTTCATATTTTCTCAGTCTTTGTCACGTTATCTGTTTACTAGAGAAGTGGCGTTATTTCAGTTTCATGTCTACTTGAAGACATACTCAGTTGAAGTACTGTTTTTATGGAGATCGTACTATTTATGTGAACATCGCTTTAGAAGGAAATTTGCAAATTCATCACAAATTCAGTTTTCTGATGCATGGCGTCAGTAAATATAAGTTGTTGCCGCCGCCCTTGGCCGCGATGCCGCACAGATTGCACCAAGTTCAAGTCTCACGGGTCCTCCTCTTCTTCGTCTCAGTTGTAATCGAGTAAGTTAATTATTTTCCCCCACATTATGTGATGCATGTGATTGAAATGCGTTTAAGTTTCCAACAACCACCGGCACATTTCAAGTCAGTGTCTCAGTCGTGGAAAAGCTACCCGCCGCGGGGTGCTCTACAAGGAGAAGTCAACCTTCATTGCGACATTGGTGCTTTCACGTTTTTTTGTGTGTATTTTTCTGACAAGCCAACTGCTTTGCAAAAAAATCAAACCTAAAAATCAGTTCTTAGTTTACAGCCTGCTAGTTAAGAATTTGACTGAATCATTGAAAACACAGAACATCTACTGTGACTCACTGCAATGCTGAAAACACAGATTTAGTCCAACAAGACGTGAAAAGGATGCCGAGACGAAAAACCGAGGTCCCCGGGCTTCATGTACGTACACTACACTGGGGTGTGCACGTTAAAGATCCCACGATTGACAAAAGGTTTTTTCCTGGCAAAATTGTATAGGCATAGATAAAAATGTCCACCAAAATACCCGTGTGACTTGGAATATTAGGCCGTGAAAAGTAGGATATGCGCCGAAATGGCTGCGATCTGCTGGCCGATGTGAATGCGTGATGTATTGTGTAAAAAAATTCCATCTCACACGGCATAAACAAATCCCTGCGCCTTGAATATGTGCGCGATATAAATTGCATAAAAAAAATATTTAAAAAAAATCCCTGCGCTTAGAACTGTACCCACGGAATACGCGCGATATAAGCCTCATATTGATTGATTGATAAGAAAAAAGAATAATAATATTAGAAAAAAAATGATAATCCTTTAAATGTGTAAAAAGTATAGAAATGGGGTTGTGGGTTTGGGGATGAACCCACACTTTATTGTTAGATAATCAATAGAGCCTAGTTAGATAATCAATAGTGCCTAGTTAGATAATCAATAGTGCAGGCTGTGTTTGAAGACACCGCCATAAGCCGTAGGCTTGTTGTTGTCTTCACCCTATGTCGATGTACATTTCCTGAACATGTAAATATGAATAAACATCGGTTTAAACCAATAGTGCCTACTAGTGCTATCGAGCATCGACATACTTACTGCAAAAATGATTAGGATTAGAGCACCGTGCAAACTATTAAGGCCTCATCGGTGGTGTCGTGGTAGCACCTGGTTTGTCAGTTTTTAGCCATGACAAGGGCCTTATCGTTGTATTATTGTATCATGTTTGATTTAATAAAACATTGTTTAAACTAAGTGGGTGGTGTTTATGTACTGACTAGGTTCTAAGGGACACCGTGTCGATTTAACATCATCGAGTGTGACCCTGTTTTCGAGATGGGTTGATGACTGAGTGAACGATGTACGTATTTTCAGTGTGTGTTTTTATTTCGGGTGGGGGTGGGGGGGGGGGGGTGAAGGTTGGTTCAGTCATAGCTCAGCCTAATCGTGTGATGCCAAGGCTGGCGGGTTGGTTGGCTTCTTGCTATATTTCGTTTGTTTTTGTGTGCCTTTCATCTTTGCCCCTGTACCCTGATTTGCCCCTTTTCTGTGATTGTGCTTCTGTTTACCTCCCGGCAATCCGTCTTCACAACCCGCCGTATCGAAAATCATAGTGTGTATGTGTGTGTGTGTGTGTGTGTGTGTGTGTGTGTTTGTGTGTATATATATATATATATATATATATGTGTGTATGTGTGTGTGTGTGTATGTGTGTGTGTTTACGTGCGAGCGTGCGTGCGTGCACACCAATTCAAACACAGCAGCCTCCATACGTAGACTTCGTAGCTCAAGGGAAACAACCAAGTGTTGGTGCTTCTTCTCACTGGTGTGGTCTTTATGTTAACATGAGAACATTATTTGATCACTGACAGGTCTACAAGATGTACATTTCAAAAACTCACGACAAAATGTTTGAAATGCATTAGGAAACGGAGATAAACAATGTACATTTTTATCAGTTTTATTTTGAACAGCGTAGTAGAGCAAGGGCAGAAACTTTTACAATGTATCGACAAAATTGTGACAGAGCGTATGGAGTTGCATCCCTTATATCAGCATGCTGCCGCGATGGCCGGCGATGCGTGCTTCACTGCAGCCGCTCATAACTAACTCCCTTTGGCAGGAAGACAATTCTTTTTCTTCGTTTGATTGTTTGCTGTTGTTTTGTATGCATTTCTTTCTGTGTATTTCTTTCTATATGAACAAGACAAACTTACACACATATAATCTGCACTCATAAGAGCTAAACTACTTATTAAATCCGAAATAGGCACATATTCTTAATATTTGTTAACGTCATTAGGAGACTAACATTGTATAATTAAACCAGGGATTCTCGAAAAACGTCATTAGGAGACTAACATTGTATAATTAAACCAGGGATTCTCGAAAACGCACTTACGTGTCACACACACACACACACACACACACACTGACACGCGCTCGCGCGCACGCTCTCTCTCTCTCACACACACACACACACACACACACACAACTGCCAGCTCATTCCCTTAGTTTAATCGAACAACTGGCACGATATAATTATATATGCACTCAGTGACATCATTTTTGTAAGCCCTCAGAATAACTTAGTGCGTTTTGTTACGGACTATTCACAAACCACGGAAATTAAGGTATAAGAATCTATTTGCACGGATGAACAACACCACTAATTGACCTCAGCAGATTGGCAATTTACACACTTTAATTAACAACACATTTAATTAACTAATTAACCGGGTGTATCAATGCGTTTCCGTCTTGTATTGTCCGTTCACTTTTCAGCCATCTGTTGTCAACATATATAGTTTTGGTGCAAGTATGTGTCAGACCTTGTTGTGTGTATTTACAGATCAAAAGGATAGGAAATGACTCTCGTGAGTTTTAATTATCATCAAATCATAGTTATGAGCGGTTCAGCTGTGACTACAAACCAGCGAAATGTTTGATGATGGGTCCGCAAGGAGAGGAGGAGCGGTTCCTTGTAATGATGTGTTTATTTAAACATGTGCAATGAAAAACGTACTCAGTGACACTGTCGGAAAATGCAATAATTACTGGCTAAAACCATTAACAGGTACTCATAGCACAGCATGTTTAACATTTTTTTGTCTACCCGCCCAGATATGTACACTAACAATTAACTTCATGTGCCACATTGGGCTTGAAAACACACACGAGTTGGACGACCGAGTTAAAAAGCACATGTAATTATATAACTCAGTACTAGTGAGTTGGACTGACTGGGAGGAAAATGTAGCAGTGTTCCAATACAAATGACGATTTTACAAACAAACTGTGAGCAAGTAACATTTGTTTGCAAGTAATACAGAGTCTTTTAATTGCCCAAGGTTGAGAACATAATCTTCATGAGTTCATATGTGCACGACTAACGACTCAAGAAATATAGCCGATCGGGATGCTAACAAAACAATACGTGGGGAATTCGGTATCGTGGATCATCATGTGCAGTCAGATTACCCCGTGCTCGGGGATGGGGGACAGGAGGGGTCGACCGTCATCAAGTGGATGGTGATGGACGTGGGATGAAGGTGGGGAGGGGCGGCGATGGCGGTGCTGGGGGCGGCAGTGCCGGGGAGGGAGTGGGGGTGGAGAGGGTGAGCAGCGGCGACGATTGGTGCCGCTGAGGCAGAGGATAGTGGAAGAACTTGAAGTCAGTGGGGTGGGTGGAAGAACTTGAGGTAGAGGTGGGGAGCGCTGAAAGTGGCGATGGAGGGATTGGGGTTTGGAGAGAGGGGGTAGGGGGGGGGGGGGGGGATTGGAGGGCTGCGACAATGCTGGATGATGTAATACTTTGACGATTCAGAAGGCTGTGTGGGCTTCAAGCACAGTAAATACAGTACGCTGGATGAGGCAGCTTTACGGAAACGTCGATACTGCTGACCGAACTGAGGCGTGACTAGAAAAATATCACTGAGCAAAAAGTGAATAAGAAAAAAATAAATAGAAAAGCTGCTGTCTAGTTTTGGCGCGAAACTGGAGGGCGAAGACGTCAGTTTCCTTAATTAGACATCCCAGTGTCCCAGATTGAGTCGGCCACGGAGTTAGACGGGGTGCACTGGTTATGCAAGGAACAGAGATAAATCGTACTGAGCACTCCAAGTCAAATGGCAGTGGGAGAGTTGTCCGTAGCAGTGCACGGTATGGCGGCATACTATCGCCAAAAGTAGACTTAAAAAAAGGTCAAATTGATTGTTGTCATTATATTACATATACTGAGTACATAAACACCACCCACTTACCTTCATTATGTATGATACTGACATATTTGGTATTATTGCGGTCGAGAACGATGAAAAACTAAAATTATGCGAAAGTGACATGCAGTGAAGGATTTGACACTGTCAAATCATCACCAATTTATATTGCAACAGGTAGTTACGACTATATAAAGACAGTAACATCGTCAAAGGCACGAGCTTACATTCGTAAATCTAACAGTGCCAAACAAAGAGTTGGTGGCCGGAGACCAAAACAGAGAATAAGATCGATGCTGAATTGATCTCGAATGACCTCCTGGTTTTTCGAGACAAGAGAAAACAATAAGTGACCAACCAACCTTATCGGGGCTGAAACTCCAACGTACACTCGTGTTTTTGCACGAGTGGAATTTTACGTGTATGACCGTTTTTACCCCGCCATTTAGGCAGCCATACGCCGCTTTCGGAGGAAGCATGCTGGGTATTTTCGTGTTTCTATAACCCACCGAACTCTGACATGGATTACAGGATCTTTTTCGTGCGCACTTGGTCTTGTGCTTGCGTGTACACACGAAGGGGGATAAGCCACTAGCAGGTCTGCACATAAGTTGACCTGGGAGATCGGAAAAATCTCCACACTTAACCCACCAGGCGGCCGCGGCCGGGATTCGAACCCTCGACCTTCCGCTTTGGAGGCCGACGTCTTACCACCACGCCACAGCGCCCAACAATGTTCGATTCTTTTATCTAGAGCGATCTGCTTAGTTATCATCACTGATGATTACAAAACAAATAACTTTTTTTCTTCATAATTTTCACTTCTTGTGCACTATTCCTTCACACTCGCGTCCAAAGTCTCAGTTGTTTTACAAGCGCCCTGCACTATATCTAATGATTCAGAAATGCTTTCAGTTCAGGATCATTAGGGATGATTACAAGCGATCTGATCGTTCTTTGGATACACTTTCTTCCGGGCCCCAAACCTCTTGATCCTATTCTCTCCGCAAGCAATTGGTACAAGAGTAGCACTCTTTGTAATTAACAGTATTGACAACACAGATTTCTGTGATCTTTGTGGTATTCACTTTTGGCACAAGAGTGCTGTCGTAATGTGTCAGCAGTTCTGACCTCGGGCTACTACTTGCTCCAGTCGCTTTGTGCCATGATAACTTCTTCTTCTTGTCGATCACGTGCCATGATAACAAAACGTTGACCGGCTGTGCGGGTGACTGGGCATGCAGCCAGGGTACTGGCAATAGTACGACTGCTCTCACTTAGTCTTTTCTTTGTTTTTGTCCATGTGACCCTTAGTAAATTTAGTCAGTTTGGCGACCACGTTATCTATAAGTTCCATGCCGCTTATGTTCCGTAGTATTCTCCCAGTGTAAACATTGCTCTCCAGTACTGTGGAGCCCTGGTTTAAAATCCTCCGTTTTTAAGAGTTTCTCTCTTCAATACCATGTTCTCTGAGATGTTCTAAATCTAAGTACGAAAATGTGTGTGTTAGTGTGTTAGTGTGTTAGTGTGTGTGTGCGAGTGTGTGAGTGTGAGAGAGAGTGTGTGTGTGTGAGTGTGAGAGAGAGAGTGTGTGTGTGTGTGTGTGTGTGTGTGTGTGCCAGTGTGTGTGTATGAGTGTGTGTGTGTATGTGTTTGTGTGTGTGTGTTTCACTTGTTAAGATTCTCTCTCTCTTCACTGACCTCTATTGTCCACATCTCATTGGGAGATTTTTACCCAGAGGTACAATGTACAATCGAACTTGCTTTGCGACCATCTCCCCACAACGCCCATCCTAAGGGTCCAAGACAATTATTTCTTCTATAAAATTCACTTTTCCATAGCGACCACCTGTCTACAGCAGCTACCTCCCTGAGTGCCAGCCACGCCCATTCCGCTAAGGGTCCCAGAAAAAGTATTTCTCATCTATAAAATTCACTTTCCATAGCGACCACCTGTCTGTAGCAGCTACCTCCCTGAGTGCCAGCAACGCCCATTCCGCTAAGGGTCCCATCTATAAAAAAAAAAAACGCTCGCGCTGGACCCGAGTACTCTTCAGACTGGCTCGCTCCCCCAGTATGAAAGTTTTTTGTCTTGTGCACGTGGATTTAAAAAAAAAAAAAAAAAATATATATATATAAACAACACAATAAAAAGTCCAAAACCAAGCCAGAATGTCGCATCTTTTTAAATCCAAATTTTCGGCCCGCAGGCCTTCTTCATTGTGTTTATTGTGTTGTTTAAATAAGCTTTTTTAAGTTTTAAAAAGTTTTCCAGCCTTCATTGTGTGGAGTGGTGCAGAGGAAAAAGAGTTTCTTGAATTCTGTATATATATATTATATATTATTTATTTATTTTACACAATAAAAAAATTATTAGAGTAAAATAAAACATTAAAACGTTCATAATAAACAATAGTAAACAAGAATTTAACAAAACAAAAAAACCCAAAAAGACCGCCCATACCGGGAATCGAACCCGGATCACTCTGACCATAGGCGGACGTGCCTACCACCAAGCCACCAACTCTGACAATTCTTTCAGTGAAATTTAAGGCTATTCGGTGCTGGCAGGCTGTTCTGAGGCTGGCTGTTGCCGTTTGAATTCGTCCTACGCCAAGTCGTTTTTGTGGTTTATTTCGCATTTAGGTCCCAGGTAACATTATGAAGTTTTAATACGATCAATCGGACCTATTATCAAGTTAGTGTATCAACTTTTGAACGAACTGCGCCCAGTAGCTTCCCAGCAATAAGCTGTTAAGTGGAGAAAGACACACACACACACACACAGACTCACACACACACAGACACACGATTAAAGTCTGCTGAGCCCAAGTACTAGCGTACTCGGGGATAAACAATAGTAAACAAGAATTTAATAAAAAAAATAAAATAAAAAAATAGATCGCCCATGCCGGGAATCGAACCCGGATCACTTTGGCCATAGGCGGACGTGCTTTCCACCAAGCCACCAACTGGCTGGCTGTTCTATTAGCCGAACAGCACTTCTATCCCACCGCGAATTGCGCCCACCGCCAAGAGTCGTTTTTGTGGATTATTTCGCATTTAGGTCCCAGGTAACATTATGAAGTTTTAATACGATCAATCGGACCTATTATCAAGTTAGTGTATCAACTTTTGAACGAACTGCGCCCAGTAGCTTCCCAGTAATAAGCTGTTAAGTCGAGACAGACAGACAGACAGACAGACAGACAGACAGACAGACAGACACACAATTAAAGTCTGCTGAGCCCAAGTACTAGCGTACTCGGGGATAAAATTCACTTTCCATAGCGACCACCTGTCTATAGCAGCTACCTCCCTGCATGAGTGCCAGCCACGCCCATTCCGCTAAGGGTCCCAGAAAAAGTATTTCTCATCTATAAAATTCACTTTCCATAGCGACCACCTGTCTATAGCAGCTACCTCCCTGAGTGCCAGCAACGCCCATTCCGCTAAGGGACCCAGAAAAAGTATTTCTCATCTATAAAATTCACTTTCCATAGCGACCATCTGTCCATAACAACTTTTGGTCGGTCATTGGGTGGTCGTTATAGACAGGTTTGACTGTAGCACTGTTCTGGTTTCACTTGGTCAGCTCAGTCGTTTCTTTATTGACACTCTGTGTATAGCAGTTTGGTGACCGCGCTATCTAACAATGAC
The DNA here is from genome assembly GCF_037325665.1 of Littorina saxatilis. Taxonomy (NCBI): domain Eukaryota; kingdom Metazoa; phylum Mollusca; class Gastropoda; order Littorinimorpha; family Littorinidae; genus Littorina; species Littorina saxatilis. Next base: position 56,150,414 of record NC_090261.1, on the reverse strand, counting down.
TAATGTTCCGTGGCACTCTCTCAGTATACCCCTACTGGCGCGGTGTGAGTAGTGCCTGTGGGTGGGTATGGTGCCAGTGCTAAAATAAGCCTACAGTTCTCGATCAGCTCAGTGTTTGTCCGCAGCCGGACATACACGTGACGATAACATGACCTGCACTGACCTCGCTAGTCACTGCCAAGCTTAGCCGTCCCGTGACTACTAACCTCGCTAGTCACTGCCAAGGTCAGCCGTCCCGTGACTACTGACCCACCTCGCACCCCCACTACGAGCCCTCTGCGACCTCCCTACCCCCACCCCCCCACCCCACCCCTGACCACAACATTCCCCCCTCTTCTCAAAACAATACCCCCACTCACCACTCCTGTAGCAAATGCCCCCATCCCGCCCCCCTCCTATCACCACCACTATATTTATCACCGGCCCCCGACCAGCCTCCCCTCCTCTCTCCCTCACCCCCCGCCCCCACTCATAATAATACCCCCTCTCACCACCACTATATCACCTGACGCCTCCCCCCCCCCGCTCCATCCTCCCCCCCCCCACTCAAAATAATACCACCTCTCACCACCACTATATCACCTGCCCCCGCCCCCTCCTCTCCCCCCCCCCCACTCAAAATAATACCACCTCTCACCACCACTATATCACCTGCCCCCCCCGCCCCCTCCTCTCCCCCCCCACTCAAAACAATACCACCTCTCACCACCACTATATCACCTGCCCCCCCCGCCCCCTCCTCTCCCCCCCCACTCAAAATAATACCACCTCTCACCACCACTATATCACCTGCCCCCCCTGCCCCCTCCTCTCCCCCCACTCAAAATAATACCACCTCTCACCACCACTATATCACCTGCCCCCCCTGCCCCCTCCTCTCCCCCCACTCAAAATAATACCACCTCTCACCACCACTATATCACCTGCCCCCCCCTGCCCCCTCCTCTCCCCCCACTCAAAACAATACCCCCCTCTCACCACCACTATATCACCTGCCCCCCCCCCTGCCCCCTCCTCTCCCCCCACTCAAAACAATACCACCTCTCACCACCACTATATCACCTGCCCCCCCCCTGCCCCCTCCTCTCCCCCCACTCAAAACAATACCCCCCTCTCACCACCACTATATCACCTGCCCCCCCCCCTGCCCCCTCCTCTCCCCCCACTCAAAACAATACCACCTCTCACCACCACTATATCACCTGCCCCCCTCCCCTTCCTCTCCCCCCACTCAAAACAATACCCCCCTCTCACCACCACTATATCACCTGCCCCCCTCCCCTTCCTCTCCCCCCACTCAAAACAATACCCCCCTCTCACCACCACTATATCACCTGCCCCCCTCCCCTTCCTCTCCCCCCACTCAAAACAATACCCCCCTCTCACCACCACTATATCACCTGCCCCCCTCCCCTTCCTCTCCCCCCACTCAAAACAATACCCCCCTCTCACCACCACTATATCACCTGCCCCCCCCCCCCCCTGCCCCCTCCTCTCCCCCCACTCAAAACAATACCACCTCTCACCACCACTATATCACCTGCCCCCCCCCCCCCTGCCCCCTCCTCTCCCCCCACTCAAAACAATACCACCTCTCACCACCACTATATCACCTGCCCCCCCCCCCCGCCCCCTCCTCTCCCCCCACTCAAAACAATACCCCCTCTCACCACCACTATATCACCTGCCCCCCCCCCGCCCCCTCCTCTCCCCCCACTCAAAACAATACCCCCTCTCACCACCACTATATCACCTGCCCCCCCCCCCCCCCCCCCCTCCTCTCCCCCCACTCAAAACAATACCCCCTCTCACCACCACTATATCACCTGCCCCCCCCCCCGCCCCCTCCTCTCCCCCCACTCAAAACAATACCCCCTCTCACCACCACTATATCACCTGCCCCCCCCCCCCCCGCCCCCTCCTCTCCCCCCACTCAAAACAATACCCCCTCTCACCACCACTATATCACCTGCCCCCCCCCCCTGCCCCCTCCTCTCCCCTCACTCAAAACAATACCCCCTCTCACCACCACTATATCACCTGCCCCCCCCCCCCCCCCCTGCCCCCTCCTCTCCCCTCACTCAAAACAATACCCCCTCTCACCACCACTATATCACCTGCCCCCCCCCCCCCCTGCCCCCTCCTCTCCCCTCACTCAAAACAATACCCCCTCTCACCACCACTATATCACCTGCCCCCCCCCCCCTGACCCCTCCTCTCCCCTCACTCAAAATAATACCCCCCTCTCACCATCACTATATCACCTGCCCCCCCTCACCCCCTGCCCGCTCCTCTCCCCCCACTCAAAACAATACCCCCTCTCACCACCACTATATCACCTGCCCCCCTCCCCCCCTGCCCGCTCCTCTCCCCCCACTCAAAACAATACCCCCTCTCACCACCACTATATCACCTGCCCCCCCCCCGCCCCCTCCTCTCCCCCCACTCAAAACAATACCCCCTCTCACCACCACTATATCACCTGCCCCCCTCCCCCCCTGCCCGCTCCTCTCCCCCCACTCAAAACAATACCCCCTCTCACCACCACTATATCACCTGCCCCCCCCCCCCGCCCCCTCCTCTCCCCCCACTCAAAACAATACCCCCTCTCACCACCACTATATCACCTGCCCCCCTCCCCCCCTGCCCGCTCCTCTCCCCCCACTCAAAACAATACCCCCTCTCACCACCACTATATCACCTGCCCCCCCCCCCCCGCCCCCTCCTCTCCCCCCACTCAAAACAATACCCCCTCTCACCACCACTATATCACCTGCCCCCCCCCCGCCACCTCCTCTCCCCCCACTCAAAACAATACCCCCCTCTCA